>NC_071998.2:107307339-107641505 GCF_028885655.2 Pongo abelii
CTTACTAAATTTTTTCATGTCGACACTAACAGATCTATATCATTCTTTTTAATGACCACATTGAATACCACAGTGGAAAGTCTTGTTTTGTGTTGCTGTTTTGTTTTGGTAAAAAGCCTTCAGTGATAGACATTAAGTTTTTTTAGTCTTTTGATATTATATACAATTTTCTAGTGTACTTGCATATTAGTGTGTTTGTGCAAATACTTTTGAAGGTAGCTTTCTTCAAAAGGATTGGAGAAGTCATGGCACATGCATATTTTAAAATTAAATTGATATTGCCAAGTTCACTTCCCAAAACCTAATGCCATGAACATTTTATTCCATTACATCTCAAATGACTCTAAAGACTACTGTAGAAGCAGAGCCTCTATCAGATCTTGTCCAGAATATTGATGATGATGATGATGATGATGATGATGATGATAATGATGGTCATGGTCAACATTTGTAATAGTCTTACAATGTAGAAGTATTATGCTATGCATCATTCAGACTTTGTAGGTATTGCACATGAGATAAAGGAAACACAGAGAAATAAAAGCAACTTGTCCAAAAATAGATAGTTAGTGAATGGAAGAGCCATGATTTAAGCCCGTTTCTTTATGACTCTAAAGCCTACTCTACCACTGCAAGAGTACACAAGTGCTTACCATACACTAGTATTATGAGATGTTCCGCTAGGAAAAACTGCATAGTAAATGAAAGGGTTCTGTGACCAAACAATTTTTGGAAACTTTTTATATAGCCTGTACAATTTTGGAGATTCACAGTACTCATTAACTAAATAAATGCTCTAGGAAGGTGTTTAACCAAGCCAAATAAGCATTTTTCAAACTTACTTGATTGTAAAACCCTTACATTAAAACATTCCTATTCTGAGGAACACAGTTTGAGAAATGTTTTCCTGCTTGTACAGTATCTCTATGATTCATCCATAGAACCTCAGCAATTTTTTAAGTTGTTTAATGTCATTTCCAAGAAAATATGGACATGGATAACATTCTTCCCAACAACATTTGCAGAAATGGGAGCTTACTACCTGATAGACCAGTGAATTCCATCTTAGGATTCCTCTGTTGTTAGAAAGTTGTTTCTCACAAAGTCAAGCCTACACATCTTTGTGAAATGCAATCACTGGATCTAATTCTATTCATTTGCAGTTTCATAGAATACACTGAATCCCACTTTTCAGATTTTTGTTACCCATGATCACATCCATGATCACATCTTAGTCCATTCCTCATCATCTTATCCCTTCATAGCTCAAATTTCTTGCTTGTTCTTACCTGGCTTGTTTTTGTCATCACTTTACTGTCAACATGATTCTCTCTTTAATACACTACTCTTTGTCTGTATTGGTAGCAAAGTATAATTCCCAGAACTGGATACTCCATTCTGACCGTGGGTGGCCCAGCCTGAATCAGGATAAAACCAGATTCTCTTGCTCTAAGCATTCCATTTCTATTAACATGTCCCAGTTTGGAATAGTTTGGTTTTACAGCCACAGCACACTGGAAACTTCAAGTGAACATAAAAGCAGTTCAACCTCTTAATATCTATTAATTTGAAAGGGAGGGGGTGTTGATTGTAGCAACTACTGAATAAAGCAGACATATAGGTGATTACAAAGTTTAGTTCAGTACAGCTCTGACCTCAAAGTAATATTTAGCTTTGTGGTCTCCTGGCTTAAAGAGTCCTTTCTATACTCAGACAAGTTGATAAATTAAGGTAGGAGAGGTGAAGGGAAACAGTAAAAGATGAATTATAGTAATTATTTGGCAAAATTTGCAAGAAAGATAAAAATATTGAAAGTACAGACCAAAGAAAAAGAATTACAAACCAAAGTAAGAAGAGAGCGTAACTAGTATGACCTGGCATTTTGCGTACATCTTCTCTCTTAATTCTCATATCATGAACTATTTTTAAAGTGCAGAAACTAATAATTTGAAAGGTTAAATGACTTGTCCATATATCCAGCTGGTAAAATATAGAATCAAGTTATCTGCCTAGTTATATTAGACCTTAAAGCCCTAAAATTCTAGAATTACAAGACTTTCCCTCAAAACCCCTAGATGAACCCCAGTAGTGCTGGGACAGAGCAGCAAAGTCCAGTGAGCTCCACTTCTGAGATGTGCCAAGGGTGGGTACTGGGCAAGAAACAACTTTCAAAGACCTGAAATAGTCATGGGAAATTGACCAATTAATCAGCCTCCTTCAAGGCCTCTCGAGAAGGAGCTCTTTTAGCTGCCACAATATGAATTAATTCTGAAAACCATAAGCCTTATAGACAACATGTTGGGGTTCTTCTATTAGGCTGCCTTGGACTCCAGTGATTTGGCCTGTGTATCTTTTCTCCCTTTGAAATTATCTTATTGCTTCTTGTAAGTTCCTCACATCCCAGGGTTACTGCTCCGCTGATGGAGAAGGAGCTACACAGGGCTAGATGATATCATTTTCCTGTGTGGAGGTTGGGATTTGCCAAGTTATTTACCTATGAATTTGATATTATCAATACCATTAATAAATACCATTATTACACATCTATTACATACCATGTACTATGTTAAATGTTTAATATATAGCATCTCATCCAGTTGTAGCAATCACATTTTGAAGTATTATTATTATTCCTATTTATCAATAGGGAAGCTACAAACTTAACTTGCCCAGAGTCACACAGTGAATAAGGAGTGGTGCTAAAATTGGAATCCAAATTTGTCCGAACCAAAGCCTAGTTAATTCAATACATACCCTGAAGCATTTCAGATTTTGGATGCGTTGTAATCTCCTAGGTCTTAAATACACCCCAAAACCAGGTTCTGATTTAGTGAGTTTTGCGATGGACCAATCTTCATTTTGAATCTACATTTTGACAAGCACCACTGGATAATTCTGAGCATCGATTTTACAAAGAAAACTTTCTGAGACTATAAGAGGAGACCTCTCTAACTATGAATTGTCACCTTTCCCTTTCCCCAAAACATGAATATGATGTTCTTCTAATAAGGAAATATCTGAAAAGCATCAAGGCTGAAAAAAGAAATGCATTCCTGTCTGGAGAGAAGAAAAGTGAGTGAGGCTGGGATAATGAAAGAGGATGAAACGATCCATCCTGAAATCCTAACACTCAGTGATTTCTAAAAGTTTAACCTACTGAGTGGGTTTTAATCACAGTGGTCTTCCTTGGCTTTATCCCACAGGCTTCCTGAATTGCTGTTGGGAGGATTTCCTGGACCAGAAACAACACAGCAGTAAAATGGTGGGAAAGCCATGACTGGTCAGGGGCTTGATATGCAAAGCAAACACTTCCCCTCTCCTGCTCTTTTCCAGACTCCTGCACCCAAGAGGAGTGAACAGAACTGGGAACAAAAGTAGTGAGAGAATGAGCAGTTTCCTGCGGAATATAAAATGTATAACTTATGCATTGCCTGGAAATGCCATAAGAAATTAATATTTGTTACAGAAACAGTGGAGTTGCATTAATATTTTAATGGTGAATGAATATTTAATCCAAAACTCTGGATGGAGGGCAAACAAGACAACCATGACAGGAACAGTTACACTACCCTGTTAAGGGTGCTAATGACTCATTGGATTTGTCAGTGGTAATAATGCCACACAATTTATAAACTATATAGTTCCTTTAACATACTGGTAAACTCTCCTCAGAATCAAAATCAGGACAAGTTTTTTTATTCTTTGAGAGGCAGCATGACGTATTGGTTGGAGCAACTATTTGCAATCAGGGGAGCCTGGCCTTGGATACCAAAGCTTTAGTTTACTGGCTGTGCAACCATAAATAAGTTCAATCACCTCTTTGAGCATTATCATCAAGATAAAATGAATGTCTACTTTAGAGGATTGTTGGCAGCATACATTATTCACTCAATGTTTCCTTTTTGTTCCTACTAATTTTTGCAATATGGTAGAAGAAAACAAAACAAAACTGTGGCTGAAATTTCTCTTAATTTAGCTCTAAGTCTACTTCTTTGAGCTAGGAAATAAAATTTCCATTTTTCTATTTCCCCTGAATACTTGTATGTGTCTTTCATCATTTCTCTTCAGTGGGAATTTCTGTAAATGGTTGGAGAAAACTATCTCGCTAATTAAAAACCCAGTTCTGGGCTGACTGCCTCCTCAAGTGGGTCCCTGACCCCTGACCCCCGAGCAGCCTAACTGGGAGGCACCCCCCAGCAGGGGCAGACTGACACCTCACACGGCCGGCCAGGTACTCCAACAGACCTGCAGCTGAGGGTCCTGTCTGTTAGAAGGAAAACTAACAGAAAGGACATCCACACCAAAAACCCATCTGTACATCACCATCATCAAAGACCAAAAGTAGATAAAACCACAAAGATGGGGAAAAAACAGAGCAGAAAAACTGGAAACTCTAAAAAGCAGAGTACCTCTCCTCCTCCAAAGGAACACAGTTCCTCACCAGCAACGGAACAAAGCTGGACGGAGAATGACTTTGACGAGCTGAGAGAAGAAGGCTTCAGACGATCAAATTACTCCGAGCTACGGGAGGATATTCAAACCAAAGGCAAAGAAGTTGAAAACTTTGAAAAAAATTTAGAAGAATGTATAACTAGAATAACCAATACAGAGAAGTGCTTAAAGGAGCTGATGGAGCTGAAAACCAAGGCTCGAGAATTACGTGAAGAATGCAGAAGCCTCAGGAGCTGATGCGATCAAATGGAAGAAAGGGTATCAGCCCTGGAAGATGAAATGAATGAAATGAAGCGAGAAGGGAAGTTTAGAGAAAAAAGAATAAAAAGAAACGAGCAAAGCCTCCAAGAAATGTGGGACTATGTGAAAAGACCAAATCTACGTCTGATTGGTGTACCTGAAAGTGACGGGGAGAATGGAAACAAGTTGGAAAACACTCTGCAGGATATAATCCAGGAGAACTTCCCCAATCTAGCAAGGCAGGCCAACATTCAGATTCAGGAAATACAGAGAACGCCACAAAGATACTCCTCGAGAAGAGCAACTCCAAGACACATAATTGTCAGATTCACCAAAGTTGAAATGAAGGAAAAAATGTTAAGGGCAGCCAGAGAGAAAGGTCGGGTTGCCATCAAAGGGAAGCCCATCAGACTAACAGCTGATCTCTCGGCAGAAACCCTACAAGCCAGAAGAGAGTGGGGGCCAATATTCAACATTCTTAAAGAAAAGAATTTCAACCCAGAATTTCATATCCTGCCAAACTAAGCTTCATAAGTGAAGGAGAAATAAAATACTTTACAGACAAGCAAATGCTGAGAGATTTTGTCACCACCAGGCCTGCCCTAAAAGAGCTCCTGAAGGAAGCACTAAACATGGAAAGGCACAACCGGTACCAGCCACTGCAAAATCATACCGAAATGTAAAGACCATCGAGACTAGGAAGAGACTGCATCAACTAACGAGCAAAATAACCAGCTAATATCATAATGACAGGATCAGATTCACACATAACAATATTAACTTTAAATGTAAATGGACTAAATGCTCCAATTAAAAGACACAGACTGGCAAATTGGGTAAAGACTCAAGACCCATCAGTGTGCTGTATTCAGGAAACCCATCTCACGTGCAGAGACACACATAGACTCAGAATAAAAGGATGGAGGAAGATCTACCAAGCAAATGGAAAACAAAAAAAGGCAGGGGTTGCAATCCTAGTCTCTGATAAAACAGACTTTAAACCAACAAAGATCAAAAGAGACAAAGAAGGCCATTACATAATGGTAAAGGGATTAATTCAACAAGAAGAGCTAACTATCCTAAATATATATGCACCCAATACAGGAGCACCCAGATTCATAAAGCAAGTCCTGAGTGACCTACAAAGAGACTTAGACTCCCACACATTAATAATGGGAGACTTTAACACCCCACTGTCAACATTAGACAGATCAACGAGACAGAAAGTCAACAAGGATACCCAGGAATTGAATTCAGCTCTGCACCAAGCGGACCTAATAGACATCTACAGAACTCTCCACCCCAAATCAACAGAATATACATTTTTTTCAGCACCACACCACACCTATTCCAAAATTGACCATATCCTTGGAAGTAAAGCTCTCCTCAATAAATGTAAAAGAACAGAAATTATAACAAACTATCTCTCAGATCACAGTGCAATCAAGCTAGAACTCAGGATTAAGAATCTCACTCAAAACCGCTCAACTACGTGGAAACTGAACAACCTGCTCCTGAATGACTACTGGGTACATAATGAAATGAAGGCAGAAATAAAGATGTTCTTTGAAACCAACGAGAACCAAGACACAACATACCAGAATCTCTGGGATGCATTCAAAGCAGTGTGTAGAGGGAAATTTATAGCACTAAATGCCCACAAGAGAAAGCAGGAAAGATCCAAAATTGACACCCTAACATCACAATTAAAAGAACTAGAAAAGCAAGAGCAAACACATTCAAAAGCTAGCAGAAGGCAAGAAATAACTAAAATCAGAGCAGAACTGAAGGAAATAGAGACACAAAAAACCCTTCAAAAAATCAATGAATCCAGGAGCTAGTTTTTTGAAAGGATCAACAAAATTGATAGACCGCTAGCAAGATTAATAAAGAAAAAAAGAGAGAAGAATCAAATAGATGCAATGAAAAATGATAAAGGGGATATCACCACCGATCCCACAGAAATACAAACTACCATCAGAGAATATTACAAACACCTCTACGCAAATAAACTAGAAAATCTAGAAGAAATGGATAAATTCCTCAACACATACACCCTCGCAAGACTAAACCAGGAAGAAGTTGAATCTCTGAATAGACCAATAACAGGAGCTGAAATTGTGGCAATAATCAATAGCTTACCAACCAAAAAAAGTCCAGGACCAGATGGGTTCACAGCCGAATTCTACCAGAGGTACAAGGAGGAGCTGGTACCATTCCTTCTGAAACTATTCCAATCAATAGAAAAAGAGGGAATCCTCCCTAACTCATTTTATGAGGCCAGCATCATCCTGATACCAAAGCCTGGCAGAGACACAACAAAAAAAGAGAATTTTAGACCAATATCCTTTATAAACATTGATGCAAAAATCCTCAATAAAATACTGGCAAACAGAATCCAGCAGCACATCAAAAAGCTTATCAACCATGATCAAGTGGGCTTCATCCCTGGGATGCAAGGCTGGTTCAATATATGCAAATCAATAAATGTAATCCAGCATATAAACAGAACCAAAGACAAAAACCACATGATTATCTCAATAGATGCAGAAAAGGCCTTTGACAAAATTCAACAACCCTTCATGCTAAAAACTCTCAATAAATTAGGTATTGATGGGACGTATCTCAAAATAATAAGAGCTATTTATGACAAACCCACAGCCAATATCATACTGAATGGGCAAAAACTGGAAGCATTCCCTTTGAAAACTGGCACAAGACAGGGATGCCCTCTCTCACCACTTCTATTCAAAATAGTGTTGGAAGTTCTGGCCAGGGCAATTAGGCAAGAGAAGGAAATCAAGGGTATTCAATTAGGAAAAGAGGAAGTCAAATTGTCCCTGTTTGCAGATGAGATGATAGTATATCTAGAAACCCCATTGTCTCAGCCCAAAATCTCCTTCAGCTGATAAGCAACTTCAGCAAAGTCTCAGGATACAAAATCAATGTACAAAAATCATAAGCATTCCTATACATCAATAACAGACAAACAGAGAGCCAAATCATGAGTGAACTCCCATTCACAATTGCTTCAAAGAGAATAAAATACCTAGGAATCCAACTTACTAGGGATGTGAAGGACCTCTTCAAGGAGAACTACAAACCACTGCTCAAGGAAATAAAAGAGGATACAAACAAATGGAAGAACATTCCATGCTCATGGGTAGGAAGAATCAATATCATGAAAATGGCCATCCTTCCCGAGGTAATTTACAGATTCAATGCCATCCCCATCAAGTTACCAATGACTTTCTTCACAGAATTGGAAAAAACTACTTTAAAGTTCATATGGAACCAAAAAAGAGCCTGCATCGCCAAGCCAATCCTAAGCCAAAAGAACAAAGCTGGAGGCATCACACTACCTGACTTCAAACTATACTACAAGCCTACAGTAACCAAAACAGCATGGTACTGGTACCAAAACAGAGATATAGATCAATGGAACAGAACAGAGCCGTCAGAAATAATGCCACATATCTACAACTATCTGATCTTTGACAAACCTGAGAAAAACAAGAAATGGGGAAAGGATTCCCTATTTAATAAATGGTGCTGGGAAAACTGGCTAGCCATATGGAGAAAGCTGAAACTGGATCCCTTCCTTACACCTTATACAAAAATCAATTCAAGATGGATTAAAGACTTAAATGTTAGACCTAAAACCATAAAAACCCTAGAAGAAAACCTAGGCATTACCATTCAGGACATAGGCATGGGCAAGGACTTCATGTCTAAAACACCAAAAGCAATGGCAACAAAAGCCAAAATTGACAAATGGGATCTAATTAAACTCAAGAGCTTCTGCACAGCAAAGGAAACTACCATCAGAGTGAACAGGCAACCTACAAAATGGGAGAAAATTTTCGCAACCTACTCATCTGACAAAGGGCTAATATCCAGAATCTACAATGAACTCCAACAAATTTACAAGAAAAAAAAAACAACCCCATCAAAAAGTGGGCGAAGGACATGAACAGACACTTCTGAAAAGAAGACATTTATGCAGCCAAAAAACACATGAAAAAATGCTCACCATCACTGGCCATCAGAGAAATGCAAATCAAAACCACAACGAGATACCATCTCACACCAGTTAGAATGGCAATCATTAAAAAGTCAGGAAACAACAGGTGCTGGAGAGGATGTGGAGAAATGGGAACACTTTTACACTGTTGGTGGGACTGGAAACTAGTTCAACCCTTGTGGAAGTCAGTGTGGCGATTCCTCAGGGATCTAGAACTAGAAATTCCATTTGACCCAGCCATCCCATTACTGGGTATATACCCAAAGGACTATAAATCATGCTGCTATAAAGACACATGCACACGTATGTTTATTGAGGCATTATTCACAATAGCAAAGACTTGGAACCAACTCAAATGTCCAACAATGATAGACTGGATTAAGAAAATGTGGCACATATACACCATGGAATACTATGCAACCATAAAAAATGATGAGTTCATGTCCTTTGTAGGGACATGGATGAAATTGGAAATCATCATTCTCAGTAAACTATCGCAAGAACAAAAAACCAAACACCGCATATTCTCACTCATAGGTGGGAATTGAACAATGAGAACACATGGACACAGGAAGGGGAACATCACACTTTGGGGACTGTTGTGGGGTGGGGGGAGGGGGGAGGGATAGCATTGGGAGATATACCTAATGCTAGATGACGAGTTGGTGGGTGCAGCGCACCAGCATGGCACATGTATACATATGTAACTTACCTGCACGTTGCGCACATGTACCATAGAGCCTAAAGTATAATAATAATAATAATAATAATAATAATAATAATAATAATAATAAAGAAAAAGAAAAAAAATAAAATAAAATAAAAACCCAGTTCTATCTATGACCACTAAAATTAAATTACAATACACTGACAATACCTGTTTTTTAAATGCATTAAAGTGTCTCCATATGGTCCCACTGTTAATGATTATGTTTACAATATAATTGCAGAAAATCAATAAGCTACTCCTGGCAAGTAATTCTACTTTGTTTCAAGGCTAGAATATGGCCTTGTAGTAGGTGGTCCCTCTTATCTCTCCTTTGTGGTCCTGCTGTACTTTAATAACTTCTCTATTCTGCCAGTTTGGACTTTCTATAGTTTAGTATTAAATGCATGGGCTTTAGAGTCCAACAGCCATTAGATACACATCCTCACTGGGCTTCTTATTAGTGGCATAGTCTTGAGCAAGGTAAACCCCCTAGGCCAGGGGGTCCTAAGTTGTAACACTGAAACAATGACTCCTATCTCATCACATTATAAGCATCTATGAAATATACATATAGAATAAAATATATTATACCATCCTAAGTTTCCAGCTTAGGAAACTAAGATTTAGGGACCAAGTAACTTACTTAAGTTGATTCAGCAAGGACTAAAACCAAGTCTTTTTGAACTCATTTGCTGTGCACTGAATTTCTATAATACACTAAGAAGAAATACTTTTTACGTGTAAAGTTACAGTCAAAAGTTAACCACAACTCAATGCCATACAATGTATTCTGTCTAAGGGCAATAAGCCTCAATGGCTTTAGGTTGTAGTATTTAAGTGTAGTGTGGTAGTTGCTCACCTCATATGGCCCAATCTGGAAACCAACAAATAGGCAATTCACAAGAGCTAGAAAGATTACTTTATTGCTTCTATTCGTTTTTTAACGAATCCAGGTATTACTGAATTTATCCATCCTTTTCTCATATTCACTATGAATAAAAAGTATTCTCATAGTTAGATGTTTCTTCCAATCTTAGATATTGTCTTCTTCTGCTGTATCAATCCTAAGACTCTAAATCTCAGTTGTTCATTTCTTAAAGAGAATATGTACAGTGATGACATCAGGCCCTATTTAATTCTCGCTTCTCTAAGAAATTAACTAAGTGGGACATTAAGAAAAGAATTTTAAAGATAGTCTAGATGGAAAACCCCAATGACTCTACAAAAGTACTCCCAGACTGTTAGGTAAGTTTAGCCAGATTTTAGGATACAAAGTAAAAAGAAAAGAAAATCAATACTATTTCTATCTTCTAGAAATGAACAATTAGAAACTCAAGTTTAAAACAAAATACTACCTATCATATTTCAAAAAAAAACCTGAAGTTTTAGGTTTCAGTCTCTGGTATAAATCTAATGAAATGGCTGGGCACAGTGGCTCACACCTGTATTCTCAGCACTTTGGGAGGCTGAGGTGGGCAGATCACGAAGTCAGGAAATCGAGACCATCCTGGCCAACATGGTGAAACTCCATCTCTACTAAAAATACAAAAATTAGCTGGGCGTGTTGGCACGTGCCTGTAATCCCAGCTCCTTGGGAGGCTGAGGCAGGAGAATTGCTTGGACCAGGGAGTCAGAGGTTGCAATGAGCCGAGATCATGCCACTGCACTCCAGCCTGGCAACAGAGCAAGACTTCATCTCAAAAAAAAAAAAAAAAAAATCTAATAAAGCACACACAGGATCTTTATTAGTACTTGAAACTACACAAAATTTATGAAAAAAATGGTGAGACATACTATGTTCATGAATTGGAAATCTCAACAAAGTAAAAAGTCAGTGATATGGTTTGGCTCTGTGTCCCCACCCAAATATAATCTTAGAGCTCCCATAATTCCCATGTGTTGTGGCAGGAACATGGTGGAAGATAATTGAATCATGAGGGTGGGTTTTTCCCATGCTGTTCCCATGATAGTGAATAAGTCTCACAAGACTTACTCTTGTGAGAATAAAACTGGAGTTTCCCTGTACAAGCTCTTTTCTATTGTCTGCCACCATGTGAGATGTACCTTTCACTTTCTTTCATGATTGTGAGGCCTCCCCAGCCACCTGGAGCTGTAAGTCCAACAAACCTCTTTCTTTTGTAAATTGCCCAGTTTTGGATATGTCTTTATGAGCAGTGTGAAAACAGACTAATAAACTCAGTTTTCCCCATTTTGACCTATTGGTTTAATAAATTTCTTATTGAATCCCAGCAGGAATTTTTGTAGATATAGACAAATTGATTCTAAAACTTTTATGGAAAGCCAAAGTATTAGAATAGCTAAAATAATTTGGAAAAAGAATATAATTGAATAAATTATACTACCTTATTTTAAAACTTATTATATCATTACAGTAAACTAACAGTGTAGCACTGATGAAGGAATAGACACATATGTTGGGAGAACAGAACCGAGAACCCAGAAATAGACACACACAAATATGCCCGACTTATTTTGGATAAAAGTTCACAGTGTTTCAGTAAAGAAAAGACAGCCTTTTCAACAAATTGTTTTGGAACAACTGGACGTCCATAGACCAAAAACAATGCACTTTGAACTAAATATTACACCTGATACAAAAATGTACTCAGAATGGATTATAGAGTTAAATATAAATCTTGCAACTACAACAACATTTATAAGAACACATAGGTGACATTCCTTGTGACCTAAGGTAAAGTGAAGAATTCTTAGATATGACACCAAAACCATAATCCATAAAATAAAAAAGTTAAATTAATAAGTTTTGCTCTGTTAAAGTCATTGTTAAGAGAATGAAAACACAACAATAGACTAGAAGAAAATAAGAAAATCACTTGTCTGGCAAAAGATTTGTAACCAGAACATGTAAAGAATGCTCTGAGCTCAACAGTAAGTAAACAATCACCCCTGTTAAAAAAAAAAATGGCACTTGGCTGGGCGTGGTGGCTCATGCCTGTAATCCCAGCAATTTGGGAGGCCGAGGTGGGTGGATCACAAGGTCAGGAGATCAAGACCATCCTGGCTAACACAGTGAAACCCCGTCTGTACTAAAAATACAAAAAATTAGCCGGGCCTGGTGGCAGGCGCCTGTAGTCCTAGCTACTCAGGAGGCTGAGGCAGGAGAATGGCGTGAACCCGGAAGGCAGAGCCTACAGTGAGCCGAGATCGTGCCACTGCACTCCAGCCTGGGTGACACAGCGAGACTCCATCTCAAACAAACAAACAAACAAAAAATGACACTATCATACAAGGTATATAGAGAGAAGATATATACATAAAATATGTTCAACTTCATTTACCATTAGTAAAATGCAAATTAAAGCCACAATAAGATACCAGTACACACTTAATAAAATGGCTAAAACAAAAATTTTCTGGCAATAAGCACTATTAACAATAGCAAAGACATTGAATCATCCTAGCTGTCCACCAATGGGGGACTGGATAAAGAAAATGTGGTACACGTAAACCATGGAATACTATGCAACTATAAAAAGAAGCAAAACCATGTCCTTTGCAGCAACATGGATGCAGCTGGAGGCCATTATTCTAAGTGAATTAATGTAAGAATGGAAAAACAAAATACCACATATTCTCACTTATAAGTGGGAACTGTACATTGGATACTTATGGATGTAAAGATGACAACATGCACTGGGGACCACTAGAGGATGGAAGGAGAGAAGGGAGCAAGTGTTGAAAAACAAACTTTTAGTTACTATGCTCAATACTTGGGTAATGGGATCATTTGTGCCCCAAACCTCAACATCACACAATATACCCAGGTAACAAACCTGCACATGTACCCCCAAATCTAAGTTAAAAGCTGAAAAAAAAATCTAAAAGAAGGCAAAGATATGGGCGGAAGAATTTCTAGCAATAGCAAGTGCTGATGCGAAGCAAATGGTTATCTCATATATTACTGGAAAGAATGTAAAATATTAAGTCATACTGGAAAACAGCTTAGCACTTTCTTATGAACTTGAAAATATACTTACAATGTGACCCAGCAATAGCACTTTTGGGCATTTGTCCTAGAGAAATGCCATGATGATATAATACAACAACTTGTACGTGAATGTTTATAGCACCCTGTTATAGATTGAATGCTTAGCACCCCCAAAATTCATTTACTGAAGTCCTAACCACTAATGTGATGGTATGAGATGGTGGGGACTTTGAGAGGTAATTAAGTCATGAAGGTAGAATCCTTGTAAATAGGATTAGTGCCCTTATGAGGGAATCATGACACCAAAGCTCTCTCTTTCTCCCTTGAGAAGGTAAACAGAAGTTGGAAATCTGCAACTAGGAAGAAGACCCTCACCAGAACCCAGTCATTATAGCACCCTATCTTGAACCTTCGGTGTCCAAAACTGTGAAAAATATTTTTTGTTGTTGTTTTTTAAGCCACCTAGTCTTTGGTACTTTGTTATAGCAACCTGAACTGACAAAGACATACTTTTATTTGAAAGTTCAAAAAATTGAAAATAACTCAAATGTCCTTCAACTACATGGATAAACAAACTAGTATATCCATACAACATAATACCATTTAGCATTAAAAAGGAACAAACTATTGATACATCCAAAAGCTTACACAAATATTAAAGACATTAGGCTGTGTCTTTACAATCTTAAAAGATTACATATTGTATGCTTCCACTTATATAAAATTCTTGCAGTGAAAAAATTCTAGTGATAGAACATCCGTCAATTGGGACAATGGTTGTCAGAGTCAGGCTTGGGGAGGGTGTGGCTACTAAAAGTTAGCATGAAGGAGTTTTTTGACGGTGTTGGAACATTTCTATATCCTGATTGTAGTAGTGGCTGTACAAATGTATACATGTGTTGAAATGTCATAGAACCATACACCAAAAAAAGTTCATAGAAAAAACTGGTGAAATATGAATAAAGTCAGTAGTTTAGGAGTGTTTTGCCAATATCAATTTTCTAATTGTTAAATGTACTATCATTATGT
Source organism: Pongo abelii (assembly GCF_028885655.2). Classification (NCBI taxonomy): domain Eukaryota; kingdom Metazoa; phylum Chordata; class Mammalia; order Primates; family Hominidae; genus Pongo; species Pongo abelii. The sequence goes on from NC_071998.2 coordinate 107,321,764, forward strand.
ACTACCATTATGTATCAAATGTTATTATTAAGAGAAACTAGGTAAATGGTACCTTGGAACTTTCTGTGCTATTTCTGCAATTCCTAAAATGAAAGAACAAAACTAACTTGAATATCCTATTCATTATCATTCAAGTCTTACTGATATTTTTTCTTATTTATCTGCTCCTATGAGACCAAGAGCTACTGTGTCCTCATAATCTCAACAGTTCTTTTCTCCCTTTGCTGTTGTAGACATTTTCAACAACATGAAATCACTAGGTAATTAAGCTAAAGGTGAAAACACTGCCCCCTACCAGTAGTGGATTATTTCCTTCGATAAATGTTTATTGAATGTTCATTATATGCCTAAATTTACAGTATGTGTAATGGTGAGAATGGGAAGATGGTTACTCAGATGAAGAAAACCAAGAAAGTGGGATAAGAACATAAATTATTGCAATTCAAAGCAGAAGGCCATTCTTGGCAAAGGAAAAGAATATATTGCAAATTGGAAACAAAGAAACAACTTCTTTTAATTCATGTATTGGGGCTTTATCTATAATTTCACCAGGAGGAAAGTGTCAACAATAAGAAATAGAAAAAAAAAAGCCAAAAAACACTATGATAGATGATGTCAATGAACTGCAACCAAACTTTAAACATCCGTCATTCTGTGCCTTCTTCTGGATAGAATTAAGTCATGGAACAGATTTCTATGAGTGCTTACCTTTTTGTTTTTCCTGGAAGAATGCATGAAGTTTACGTGGGGGAGTGAGGATGATGGATAGACAAGAAAGGGGAAAAGCCAGAAGGCTGCATTTGTAAGAGAATATGCAGTCCTGTTACAAAGTTTCTGTGTTGTCAAGGAAGGAAAGGATCCATACCATTCCCTGCCAGAAGCTGTGCAAAATGCCCTACATATCTAATTTCACTTAATCTCCAAACACTCCTAGGAGGTGGGACTAGTATCAGCAACAACAGAATTCACCTCTGCCTCTCTTAAACAACAGGTTGTTGTTGGGCAGAGGAAAAAGAGGCATCTGTAGGCCTCCCCGCTATGAATGCTGACACTGAGACACCTCCACTCTAACTGAGAATCCCCTCTCCCTCATTCCATTGTTATCTGACCCATTCACTTGACCTAGAAAGTCCAAGGCAGGGGCATCCAATGAGCCACTTCAGAGTTACACCATTCATTCCAGGACACGTGAAAAGATGCAAATCTCATATTGACTTTTCTGCTTTCCTTCCAGACACACAATGAAGCCTCCCAAATGGGGAACAAGTCCATATGCATGGCAAACCAAAATGACAATTGCCTACTGTAGGTACTGTCATCCCAATTTTACAGATGTAGGCTTCAAGGTGGAGAGAAGTGAAAAGAAAAATGTCCCAAGATTCCATAGTTTTAATGATTCTAGATTTTAGACTATGTAACTGGGTCTGAACACAAAGCCCAAGGTCTTTCCACTATGATTTTCACACCAGTTTTTTTCTCTCTGATGTGGTGCTTCTTATTTTATTTTTACCATTTCCATACACGCTAGCCTGATTTTCCAACTCCCAGGACTTCCCCTCTCTCTATTCTTTGTGTGTGGGCTTCCTCAGGCCAAAAAGCCCACTTGACCTGTGTCTGAGACAGACCAGAAGTTAAGTGGGAGAATCAGCATTTTGGGTGCATCCCTCAACCAATGACTGACAGATATTGGTGTGTAAATAACCCAGCTTCCTTGCTCCTCCTGTAGGTGTTTTTTTTTTTTTTAATGTGGTAAAATACACATAATATAAAATTTACGCTCTTAACCATTTTTAAGTGTACAGTTCAGTAGTGTTTAGTATATTCTTTGTTGCGCAACCACACTCCAGAACTTTTTCATCTTACAAAACTGAAACTAAACTCTATGTACATTAAACACTAACTGCCCATTTCCTACTCCTGCCAGCCCTTGGCAATCACCACTCTACTTTCTGTCTGTAATTCTGACTACTCTAGGTACCTCCTGTAAGTGAAACCATGCAGTGTTTGTCTTCCTGTAACTGGCTTATTTCACTTAACCTCATGTCCTCAAGGTTCATCCATATGGTAGCATGTGTCAGAATTTTCTGTTTTTAAAGCTGAAAAATATTCCACCTTATGTATATACCATTTTGTTTATACAATCATCTGCTACTGAACATGTGAGTTGCTTCCACCTTTCAACTATGGTAAATAATGCCACCCTGAACATTAAGTGTACAATTATTTTTTGAGTTCCTTCTTTCAATTATTTTGGGGTATATGCCTAGAAGCAGAATTACTGGATCGTATGGTGATTCTGTTTTTAATTGTCTGAGCAACCACCATACTGCTTTATTTGGAGGTTGCACCATGTTTACGTTACCACTAACAGTGCACAAGGGTTCTGATTTTGCCACCTTCTTGCCAACACTTGTCATTTTCTGTTTTTTACTCTTATTTTTAAGTAGCCCTCCCAATGTGGGTATGGTGGGCCCTGTAGGATCACTTTAAATGCATATTTAACACTGGCTCCCAGACTTCCACAGTAGGATGAGAGCTCTGGATGCCTATAGTGTTGATTTACTTAATAACTTGTTTTATTGGTTTCCTTTCTTTCCTTGTCATACTTCCCCACTTCATTACTGCTGTTTTCTTGTATTACCTCCCAAAAAACTACCTACACTAGAACTCTTACCTCAAGATCTGCTTCTGGGAATCTTGAACTAAGACACATATTTAAGATTATTCTGTATCCCTTATAGCAGTTGTTAACAACATGTACCTTGATCAGTTATGTTAGACTGAGTTGCTTTTCAGCCTCAGTTTGCTAAAAGGTTATCTCCTTCCACATGCAGTACAGAGTCAATAATTTACTAATTAACTCCATGAGCATAACCCATATTCCTAAATAAATACAGGATTCATGCAGCCTATCACATGGATAAGAAATCCCTCAATCTTCACTGTACTCAAGATTCTTAAAACTGTACAACATCAGAAGTAAATGGGAGCTTATGGATCTCTAGAGCAGTAGTTTGAAAATGATGTGCCATGGACCCCTAATGTTTCAGAGACTCTGCACATGTTTAAATTGTGCAATATAAGAAATAAATTAGTTGTACATAAAATATCAAGACATTTCAAGTGAGCTAACTTGGATTGCCAAGTTCATGGCTTTTGGTGCAAAACTCTTTTCGCCATTTCTCCAATTATCTCTGTTAATTTGAAAGTATCCAAAGTCTCTCAGGCAAGTATTTTTATGTTGTTATATCCAGTCACAAATCTATGTCACTCAGGACTTTATCAATACCATGTCATGATACTGTGACTCCAGATCTCTTATTTTATATTAATCAAGACAATAAAAATATTAAATAATTTCCCCAAAAATGTATATCACTGCTTTTATCCTTATATGTACACAGGAGGTTCCAGTATAGTTTGATCAAACATAAACAAAGAGAAAATTTTTCATAGCCATAAAATCTTGTAAACCATAGATTTATGTAAAGCCTTCATCCAATTCATAATGTCTTTCAACAATATCTTGACATGTGTGCTTAAACATATCCAGTTAAAGAAAGCTTCTACCTTCTGGGGAAGTCTCCTTTATTTTAGGATATTTCTAATTCCTGTGAATATTTCTGTTTTTACCCCTATTTTGCTAAAATATGCCTCCCTGCAACCTCCAGTAGTCAATCCAGAGATTTTTTTCTCCTTACTCTTTCAAGGCAGTCTTGGGACTTTGTTGTGGTTTCCCAGCGTTCTCCCTCAATCAGGCAAGAACTGCTGCAAGTGTTGGAATCTCTTTGCCTTTTGGCACCCAGCAAGAAGAAAATCCTCCTTCTCCAGTGGCCAGCAACAAGGCTTCCCTCTCCAGTTTATCTATAGCCTATAGCAAAGTGATGGCAAAGATATGGATTTCACCAAGCTTAATCAAGCCTTAAGTGAATCAACAAGAGTAGGGGTAGGAGGTAAGCTAGAAGTGTAGAGAAGGGATAGGCAGCTTTCCAACCCCAAAACATATGGCAATCATTTCAAAAGTTCAAGACGGTATCTATTTCATGCAGCAACATTGTCCCAAGAAGAATGCAGGCCAAATTTCTAATACATTAACCCTATATCCAATTTTTCATATCATCCCCTTTTCCTCTAATTTTTCTTCCCCACCCCCACTTCACTCGATGTTAGTTCCCCCTCTTTATTTTTTTAAAGACTCCCTGTTTTTCTCGAAAACTGAGGCAGTATAACTGGAATGTTTTAATCTACTATAGCCCCTCTGAATCAATTAATTTCTGCATATTCTGACAACTGAGGGGTTGGGGCAAGGGCTGAGGAAGAGCAATGGTTGGGTGGTGAGAGGTTAGGATGTAGCAAGGGGTGAGGAGAATGGGAGATGGAACTCCCTGGAGGACTTTAGACAGGGGAAGATAAATTACCCTTGTGTTTGCTGTTGAGAGAAAATGACTGGGGGAGAGTCTGGTATATGAGATGAGCACACATGAGCTTTGGGGGAGGGAGTACTGCCTGTCATTCAGAAGCTTAAAAAATAGAAAAAGAAAGGGCTATTGTACATGAGATTAAGTTCTTGATTTGATTCTCATTGCGGTTTTGTTGTTGGTGTATAGTAGGGCTACTGATTTGTGTACACTGGTTTTGTAACCCGAGACTTTACTGAATTAATTTATCAATTCTCGGAGTATTTTGGAAGAGACTTTAGGGTTTTCTAAGTACAATATGATATCGACAGCAAACAGGGATAGTTTGACTTCTTCTTTTTTTTCCAGTTTGGATGCCCTTTATTTCTTTCTTCTGCCTGATTGCTCTGGCTAGGACTTCCGGTACTATGTTGAATAGAATTGGTGAAAGTGGGCATCCTTGTCTTTTTCCGCTTCTTATGGAGAATGCTTTCAACTTTTCCCTGTGCAGTATGATATTGGCTATGGGTTTGTGATATTTGTTTTATATTATTTTGAGATACGTTTCTTCTATGCCTGGTTTGTTCAGATTTTTATTACGAAGGATGCTAGATTTTATGGAACTTTTTCCTGCATCTGTTGAGATTATCATATAGGTATTTTTTTAATTGCTTATGTGGTAAGTCACATTTATTAACTTGAGTATGTTGAACCATCCCTGCATCCCTGGGATGAAATCCACTCAATCATGGTGTATTTTCTTTTTAATGTGCTATTGGATTTGGTTTGCTAGTATTTTGTTGAGGATTTGTGTGTGCATGTTTATCAAGAAGATTGGTGTTTCATTTTCTTTTTTTGTTATATCCTTTCCCAGTTTTGGTACCAGGGTGATACTGGCTTCATAGAATGAGTTAGAGAGGATTCTCTCCTTCTCTCTCTTTTGGAATAGTTTTAGTAGGATTGGTACTTATTTTTCTTTGAATGTCTGGTGGAATTCAGCTATAAATCCATCTGTTCCTGGGCTTTTATTTGTTGGAAGATTTTTTTATTATTATTGATTCAATCTCACTGCTTGTTACTGGACTGTTCAGGATTTCTTTTTTGTCAGCTTTGGAATTTATTTATTATTATTATTATTATTATTATTATTATTATTATTATTATATTATACTATAAGTTCTGGGATACATGTGCAGAACGTGCAGGTTGGTTACATAGGTATACATGTGCCATGGTGGTTTGCTGCACCCATCAACCCATCATCTACACTAGGTATTTCTCCTAATGCTGTCCCTCTCCTAGCCCCCCACCCCCAGACAGGCCCTGGTGTGTGATGTTCCCCTCCCTGTGTCCATGTGTTCTCATTGTTCAACTCCCACTTATGAGTGAGAACATGTGGTGTTTGGTTTTCTGCTCCTGTGTAAGTTTGCTGAGAATGATTCCAGCTTCATTCATGTTCCTGCAAAGGACATGAACTCATCCTTTTTCATTGCTGCATAGTATTCCATGGTGTATATATGCCACATTTTCCTTATCCAGTTTATCATTGATGGGCATTTGGGTTGTTTCCAAGTCTTTGCTATTGTGAACAGTGCTGCAATAAGCATACATGTGTATGCGTCTTTATAGTAGAATGATTTATAATCCTTGGGGTATACACCCAGTAATGAGATTGCTGGGTCAGATGGTATTTCTGGTTCTAGATCCCTGAGGAATCACCACACTGTCTTCCACAATGGTTGAACTAATTTGCACTCCCACCAACATTGTAAAAGCATTCCTATTTCTCCACATCCTCTCCAGCATCTGTTCTTTCCTGACTTTTTAATGATCGCCATTCTAAATGGTGTGAGATGGTATCTCATTGCGGTTTTGATTTGCATTTCTCTAATGACCAGTGATGATGAGCTTTTTTTCATATGTTTGTTGGCCACATAAATGTCTTCTTCTGAGAAGTGTCTGTTCATATCCTTAGCCCACTTTTTGATGAGATAGATTGTTTTTTTCTTGTAAATTTGTTTAAGTTCCTTGTAGATTCTGGTTATTAGCCCTTTGTCAGATGGGTAGATTGCAAAATTTTCCCCCCATTCTGTAGGTTGCCTGTTCACTCTGATGATAGTTTCTTTTGCTGTGCAGAAGCTCTTTAGTTTAATTAGATCCCATTTGTCAATTTTGGCTTTTGTTGCCATTGCTTTTGGTGTTTTAGTCATAAAACCTTTGCCCATGCCTAAGGCCTGAATGGTATTGCCTAGGTTTTCTTCTAGAGTTTTTATGGTTTCACGTTTTATTTTTAAGTCTTTAATCCATCTTGAGTTAATTTTTGTATAAAGTGTAAGGAAGGGGTCAGTTTCATTTTCTGCATATGACTAGCCAGTTTTCCCAACACCATTTATTACATAGGGAATCCTTTCCCCATTGCTTGTTTTTGCTACATTTGTCAAAGATCGGATGGTTGTAGATGTGTGACATTATTTCTTTTCTTTTTTTTTTTTTTTTTTTTACTTTAAGTTCTGGGATACATGTGCAGAATGTGCAGTTTTGTTACATAGGTATACACGTGCCATGGTGGTTTGTTGCACCCAGCAACCTGTCACCTGCACTAGGTATTTCTCCTAATGCTATCCCTCCCCTAGCCTGCCTTTCCCAGACAGGCCCTGCTGTGTGATGTTCCCCTCCCTGTGTCCATGTGTTCTCATTGTTCAACTCCCACTATGAATGAGAACATGCGGTATTTGGTTTTCTGTTCTTGTAATAGTTTGCTGAGAATGATGATTTCCAGCTTCATCCATGACACTGTGAAGGACATGAACTCATCCTCTTTTATGGCTGCATAGTATTCCATGGTGTATATGTGGTGTGGCATTATTTCTGAGGCCTCTGTTCTGTTCTATTGGTCTATATACCTGTTTTGGTACCAGTATCATGCTGTTGTGGTTACTGTAGCCTTCTAGTATAATTTGAAATTAGGTAGCATGATGCCTCCAGCTTTGTTCTTTTTGCTTAGGATTGTCTTGGCTATATGGGGTCTTTTTTGGTTCCATATGAAATTTAAAGTAGTTTTTTTTCTAATTCTGTGAAGAAAATCAATGGTAGCTTGATGGGGATAGCATTGAATCTATAAATTACTTTGGGCAGTATGGCCATTTTCATGATATTGATTCTTCCTATCCATGGAAAAAAAATGGAATGTTTTTCCATTTGTTTGTGTCCTCTCTTACTTCTTTGAGCAGTGGTTTGTAGTTCTCCATGAAGAGGTTCTTCACATCCCTTGTAAGTTGTATTCCTAGGGATTTTATTCTCTTTGTAGCAATTGTGAGTGGAAGTTTACTCATGATTTGGCTCTTTGTTTGTCTATTATTGATGTATAGGAATGCTTGTGACTTATGCACATTGAGTTTGTATCCTGAGACTTTGCTGAAGTTGCTTATCAGCTTAAGGAGATTTGGGGCTGAGACAATGGGATTTTCTAAATATACAATCATGTCATCTGCAAACAGAGACAATTTGACTTCCTCTCTTCCTGTTTGAATACTCTTTATTTCTTTCTTTTGTTTGATTGCCCTGGCCAGAACTTCCAATATTATGTTGAATAGGAGTGTTGAGAGAGGGCATCCTTGTCCTGCGCCGGTTTTCAAAGGGAATGCTTCCAGCTTTTGCCCATGCGGTATGATATTGGCTGTGGCTTTGCCATAAACAGCTCTTATTACTTTGAGATATGTTCCATCAATACCTAGTTTATTGAGAGCTTTTAGCATGAGGTGTTGAATTCTACCGAAGGCCTTTTCTGCATCTATTGAGATAATCACTTTTTTGACATTGGTTCTGTTTATGTGTTGGAGTATGTTTATTGATTTGGGTATGTTGAACCAGCCTTGCACCCCAGGAATGAAGCTGACTTGATCATGGTGGATAAGCTTTTGGATGTGCTGCTGGATTTGGTTTGCCAGTATTTTATTGAGGATTTTTGCATCAATGTTTATCAGGGATATTGGCCTGAAATTTTCTTTTTTTGTTGTGTCTCTGCCAGGTTTTCGTATCAGGAAGATGCTGGCCTCAAAAAAGTAGTTCAGATGTGGATATTGGGGAAAAGACTAAAAACAGGACAGAAAGATTTGATGTCCTGGATGGCTAAGGGCAATCCTAGTCTCTGACAAAACAGACTTTAAACCAGAAAAGATCAAAAAAGACAAAGAAGGGCATTACATAATTATAAAGAGATCAATGCAACAAGAAGAGCTAACTATCCTAAATATATATGCACCCAATGAAAGAGCACCCAGATTCACAAAGAAAGTTCTTAGAGACCTGCAAAGAGACTTAGACTCCCACACAATAATAGTGGGAGACTTTAACACCCCACTGTCAATATTAGACAGATCAACAAGACAGAAAATTTATAAGGATATTCAGGACTTGAACTCAGCTCTGGACCAAGCAGACCTAATAGACATCTACAGAACTCTCCACCCCAAATCAACAGCATATACATTCTTCTCAGCACCACATCACACTTATTCTAAAATTGACCACATAATTGGAAGTAAAACACCTCTCAGCAAATGCAAAAGAACCAAAATTATAACAAACAGTCTCTCGGACCACAGTGCAACCAAATTAGAACTCAGGATTAACGAACTCACTCGAAACTGCACAACTACATGGAAACTGAACAACCTGCTCATGAATGACTACTGGGTAAATAACAAAGTTAAGGCACAAAAAAATAAGTTCTTTGAAACCAATGAGAATAAAGACACAATGTACCAGAATCTCTGGGACACAGCTAAAGTGGTGTTTAGAGGGAAATTTATAATACTAAATGCCCACAGGAGAAAGCGGGAAAGATCTAAAATCAACACCTTAACATTACATTTAAAAGAACTAGAGAAGCAAGAGCAAATAAACTCAAAAACTAGCAGAAGACAAGACATAAATAAGATCAGAGCAGAGATGAAGGAGATAGAGACATGGAAAATCCTTCAAAAAGTCAATGAATCCAGGAGCTGGTTTTTTGAAAAGATTAACAAAGTAGATAGCCAGACAGATAAAGAAGAAAAGAGAGAAGAATCAAATAGACACACAAAAAAATGATAAAAGGGATATCACCACTGATCCCACAGAAATACAAACTACCATCAGAGAATACTATAAACACCTCTATGCAAATAAACTAGAAAATCTAGAAGAAGTGGATAAATTCCTGGACACATACACCCTCCCAAGACTAAACCTGGACTGTTCAGGATTTCTATATCTCCCTGATTCAAGCTTAGTGGGTTGTATGTTTCCAGGAATTTATCTATTTCCTCTAGTTTTTGTTGTTGTTGTTGTTTGAGATGAAGTCTCACTCTGTCCCCAGGCTGGAGTGCAGTGGCACGATCTTGGCTCACTGCAACCTCCGACTCCCTGGTTCAAGCAATTCTCCTGCCTCAGCCTCCCAAGTAGCTGAGATTGCAGGAGCACATGACCGTGCCCAGCTAACTTTTGTATTTTTAGTAGAGATGGAGTTCCACCATGTTGGCCAGGATGGTCTTGATCTCCTGACCTCGTGATCCACCTGCCTCAGCTTCCCAGTGTTCTGGGATTACAGGCATGAGCCACTGTGCCTGGCATCCTTTAGTTTTTCTAGTTTGTGTGCATAGAAGTTTTTATACTAGTCTCAAATAATATTTTGTATTTCTATGGTATCAGTTGTAATGTCTCCATTTTCATTCCCGATTAAGCTTATTTCAATCTTTTCTCTTCTTTTCTTGGTTAATCTAGCTAGTGGTCTATCAATTTTATTTATCTTTTCAAAGAATCAACTTGTAATTTCATTGTTCCTTGTTATTGTTTTCTGGGTTTCCATTTAGTTTAGTTCTGCTCTGATCTTTGTTGTTTCTCTTCCTCTGCTAGCTTTGGGTTTGGTTTGTTCTTGTTTCTCTAGTTCCTTGAAGTGTAACATTAGGTTGTCAGTTTGTAACATTTCTATCGTTTTATTTCTGTCCCTGAGCTTCCCTAGGACTTTTTGTCTTTTTGATGTAGGTGTTTAGTGCTATAAACTTTCCACTTAGTGCTGCTTTTGCTGTATCACAGAGGTTTTGATAACTTGTGCCACTGATATCATTCATTTTGAAATTTTTTTGAATTTCCATCTTGACTTCATTATTGACTCAAAAATCATTCAGGGGTATTATTTAATTTTCATGCATTTGTATAGTTTTGACGAAAGCCATTACCTAAGTGAGGTAAATCAGGAATTGAAAGCCAAATACCATGTGTTATCACTTATAAATGAGAGCTAAGCTAAGGGTACTCAAAGACATACAGAGTGGTATGATACACACTGGAAACTCAGAAAGGAGGAGTACGGGAGGGGGGCGAGAGATGAAAAATTACCTATTGGGTACAATGTACATTTTTCGGGTGACAAGTACACTAAAATCCAAGACTTCATGTTTATATAATTCATCCATGTAACCAAAAGTTATTACTAGCACTAAAGCTATTGGAATAATTTTTATTTAACAAAAGGCAATCTTATTCCAAGAAGATGGAGAACTAGGGTATTAGATGTCTCCCCCACTCTCCTGCTCCCATTCTGCCTTGGGTTGCCTGAAGCCATAATTATGTTTTGTTGCCTGTCAATTTACTTCTGCAGAAGTAGCTCCATCCGAGGTGAGAAGCAGTATTTCTCAAGAGCAATTATTCAAGGATTCTGTTAGAAAAGACTGAATGATGAGGCTTTTATCATTTCTTTCCTTCCTTCTTTCCTTCCTTCCTTCCTCTCTCCTTTCCTTATTACATTCTCTCTCTTGATCACTCAGTCATTCACTTTCAAAATGTACTAAACAGCTATTCTAAGAGAGCCTTCATATTAATCATGATAAGAAAAACCAGACTTCTAAGATATAATAAAATTCATTTTGAAAGCATTGCCTCATCAAGCCCTCTGCTAGATGCTGGAGATGCTGGGTCTGCGATGACGAACTCATCGCTGATTGTGATCTCAAGAAATCCATTGCTCTCTAAGGGGAGACAGACATATTACTCATTTGTTTAATCATTGAATCCCTAGGTGGGATGCTGGGACTATTGGCTCTTTTCCATCTTTAACATGCAGGACCATGCCTGGACTCCAGCTGATACGCAATAAATGATGAAACAACTACATTTATTAGAACACCTGTGATGTGTCAGGTATTTTACATGTTTTATTGTTAATCCATTTCCCAACCTTGTGACAAAGATGTGGTCAATCCCATTTCATGGAGGAGGAAAAGAGATACAGAAAGGTTAGGCAATTTGTCAGTCTTAAACATCATTAAGAGATAAAATTTTAAAATGGTAATTCAGGTCTGCCTGATGCCAGTGCACCTTATTTTCCTACTTTTCCGTGCCTTCTTTTCAAAAATATGTAAATAAAAAACTATTGGGTATTTTTTATTTAAAGTTGATGAGACCTTTCTAATTTAAGAGAAAAACAATGTTCCTAATGGGCGGAAATTTGGGTTGTAGTCTATATTTCATGGCAGGAAACTTAACAAATAAATATGTTAATATAACTGGCATCTCCCCTATGTCATTCATACTAGCCTGAAGTGTCATAGCATGAATACCCAAATTTTGTTATTTCAAAGGCTCCCACCTGCAAGATTATAGGATCTTAGCACCATCTAGCTAAAATCTCTTTCCAATTATTGTTGCTATCCACATATACTCAGTAGTAACTTGTCTCTTATTCTTCTATTTTGGTCCCTTTGTTGACATCTCCTGTAGAAAGTCACTTGGGGTGGTTGTCACCATTAACATGGCACTCAAGATCCTGAATGATAATTCTGTGCTCCTGCTGAGGAAGATTCATGCCAAGGTATCCCAAAATATACTTCCAAAGATTTGTTTATCATTACGACTATGTGCCCAAAGCAATTTGTCAAAAAGAATTTGTTCATGAAGTAACTCACTCATCACATGCTCCCACCACCACCTCAACAGTGAGTCAAGAGCTCCTGGAGTTGCCAACCCCTGCTGTATTTTCTATAGTACACATTGCATCAGACCCAAGTTACATTCCAGGCCTAAGGAGGAGAATGCTCCACTCCTCAACTCTGCATGATCTTTAGGACACAGACTGAAGAAAATGTGCTTATATGTAGTAGATTCATTGCAAAACTTCTCACTCCTCTCTGAATCCAATTCCATTGATAGTAAACTTCCTGAATCTGAGTTTGGCCTATGTGATTTGTCCAATGAGGTAATAACAAACTTGATGTAAGCAGAGACTTGAAAAAGGACTTTCAAAAACACGCCTAGACAGGACTGCTAGAGGATGAGATGCGAAACAGATGTAGTTTTCCCAGCCAAGGCAATTTTAGATTTGCCAATACTCAGCTGATCACCTGAGTCCCAGAAAGACCAGAATAACTGCCCAACCAAAACCAGCCTGATTTAGCAGAACTGCCCATTCAAGTCACAGACTTGTGAAAAATAACTTATAATTTTTCAAACCACTATATTTTTTAAAAAATATATTTTTAATTTTTGTGGGTACATAGTAGGCATATATATTTATGGGGTACATGACATGTTTTGATACAGGCATCCAATGTGTAATAATCACATCATAGAAAGTGTATACATCCCCTCAAGCATTTATCCTTTGTGTTGCAAACAATCCAATTATACTCTTTTAGTTATTTAAAATTATACTCTTTTAGTTATTTAAAAATATACAACTAAATTATTATTGACAATAGTCACCCATTGTGCTATTGAATGCTAGGTCTTATTCATTTATTTTAACCATTTTTTTGTATCCATTAACCATTTCCACCACCTGCAACCCCCCTAATACTCTTCCCAGCCTCTGGTAACCATCCTTCTACTCCTACTATCTATCTCCATTAAAAACACCACTAATTTTTTAGTGTAATTTATTAAACAGCTGTAGTTAACTGATATATTATGAATTGTATCACAAATTATCTCATTGAAACAGATTATTTGGCTCCTGCTACCAACATTTCTCTCCAGAGAGTCATCCTCCTGTTTCCATTCTCCTGTATCACCCCTTTCCTTTCCAGCTTTCCCCCTACAAATCTGCTTAAAAATTCACCTATGGTGCTATCAAAAAGCAGACGTACATGTCCTATTGTCCGCTATATTCTCCTGTTCTTAATCCCTAACAGTTCTCCCAGTCCCCACCTCTGCATTCAATAAGATATCAGCATGTTCTCTTCTCCTTCAGTAAGAGAAAAAAGTAAACACAAGCCTCTCATATAAGTTAATTCATGCAAATAGATGTCTATGGATCTGCTAAATCTTTCAGTTTATTAGGCAGACATAAATAAGACTAAATTATCTTTGCAGTAAGCAAGGATCTCACAACAGAAAAAAGAAATGCATATAAACATAATTTATATACAGCCTGCCCTTTGTATACAAGTGTTCTGCATATGCAGATTCAACAAACCATGGGTTGAAAATATTGGAAAACAAAACAATAAAAAAGTACAGCAATTTATATTTTATTCTCCTAACACTGGTCTCTTCATTTTTACTTTATTTTATGGGCTTTTAAAATATATATAATTTCAACTGTTATTTTACACTCAGGAGGCATAGGTACAGGTTAGTTACATGGGTAACATGATGTTGAGGTTTGGGACATGAATAATCCCATCATCCAGACAGTGAGCATAGTACCTAGCAGTTTTTCACATCTTGCCCTCTTCCTTCCCTCCTCTATCTAGTAGTCTCCAGTGTCTATTTTTGCCATCTTTATATCCATGAATGCCCAATATTTAGCATCCACTTATAAGTGAGAATCTGCTGTATATGGTTTTCTGCTCCTGCATTAATTCACTTACAATAATGGCCTTAAATGCATTCATGTTGCTGCAAAGGACATGATTTCATTCATTCTTATGGCTAAGTAGTATTCCATGGTGTATATGTACCATTTTTATTTCTCCAAGTGACCATTGATGAGCACCTAGGTTGATTCCATGTCTTTGCTATTATGACACATGCTGCAATAAACATATAAATTCATGCATCTTTTTGGTAGAATTATGTTATATATATACACCCAGGGATGGGTTTGCTGGATTCAATGGTAGTTTGTTTTAAGTACTTTGAGAAATTTCTAAATTGCTTTCCACACTTGCTGAGCTAATTTACATTCCCACCAACAGTATGTCAGTCTTCCCTTTTCTCTGCAGCCTCACCAGCATCTATTGTTCTTTGGCTTTTCAATAATAGCCATTCTGAATAGAATTGCATTGTGGTTTTAATTTGCAGTTCTCTGATGAATTGTGATATGTAGCACTTTTTCATATGTTTATTACCCATTTATAAGTCTTGTTTTCAAAAGTATCTGCTCATGTCTTTCATCTATTTTTTAATGGGTTATTTATTTTTGCTTGTTGAATTGTTTAAATTTCTCATAGATTCTGGATATTGAACCTTTGTCAGATGCTTAATTTGTAAATATTTTCTATCATTCTGTAGGTTTTCCTTTTACTCTAATGATAGTGTTGATAGTTTCTTTTGCTATGCAGAAGCTCTTTAATTAGGTCCCACATGTCAATTTTTTGGTTTTCTTCTTTTTTTTTCAATTGCTTTTGGGGACTTAGTCATAAATTCTTTCTCAAGGCCAATGTGCAGTATGGTGTTTCCTAAGTTTTCTTCCAGGATTCTCACAGTTCAAGGTCTCACATTTAAATCTTTCATTCATCTTGAGTTATTATTTTTTCTTACGGTGAAAGTAGGGGCCCAGTTTCATTCTTCTGCCTGTGGCTAGCCAGCTGTCTCAGCACTATTTATTGAATAGGGAGTCCTTTCCCCATTGCTTGTTTTTGTCAATTTTGTCAAAGATCAGATGGCTGTAGGTGGCTTTATTTCTGATTTCTCTATTCTGTTCAATTGGTGTATATGTTTATTTTTCTATCACTACCATGCAGTTTTGGTTACTGTAGCCTTATAGTATAGTTTATAGTCAGATATGTGATGCCTCCACCTTTGTTCTTTTTGCTTAAGAACAATGGAACAATTTTTAAAACACAAATGAGAAAATCATTTACATAGCATTTACATTTTATTAGTTATTATAAGTAATTTAGAGATTATGTAAATTATACAGGAGGATGTGCTTAGGTTATATGAGAATACGACACCATTTTATATAAGGAACTTGAGTATCTTCAAATTGTGGTATCTGTGGGAAGTGCTGAAAACAATCCTCCAAGGATAATGAGGAATGACTGTACACAAGTATATCATGGACACACACACACTTAGATGTGACTTATATGCATTACACAGATATCATAAGATTAAATCAATATGAGTAAGTAGAGGAGATGATGAAGAGTGAAGTCAGAGAAGATTGAATCATGTTACAATGCATTGTTGCCACTAAAGGCAGATCTTATTACTTATTTTGGCTTCTATTATACATGAGCATCACACATACCCTTTCGTAACTGTAGCAGATGCTAAGTTAGCAGAGTGTAAGGTAACGATGTGTTCATGTCCTCATCCTAACTTGTGATTTTGCCAAGAATACATGAAAACCTTTGGCTTTCCTGGAACCCATCACTTTTACCTGGTGGGAGACCAGGCCCAGCCTTGCCAGGCCATCCTGGTGGCATCAGAGAAAATCACTCATGCTCTTATTTCTAAGAAGCTTTTCCCTTTTGCCTCATCTCTCAGATACCTGCAAACAGGTCCCCTTTTCCTTTGATCCATGCTCTTATTTCACCTAAAAAAACCCCAACATCAAGAGCAACATATCTTCCTTCTTTTCTTAGTCAAAGTGGACTCTGCATTTTGTGAGCAGTATTTTGCTTGTGAAATACTTGATAAGGACCAACTATAAGCATGCAAATGCAGTAAAAGAAGCACTGTACCAAGGGGTGTCAAGAGGCACAGTTCTAATCACAGCTCTGTCATCAACTTACTTTGTGAGCGTGGACAAGTTATTTCAGGCTGGATTTTTGTCTTATTTTTTTGAAATGCAACGTTTTTGTGAAATGTTCTTTAAGACTTCATCTAATTTCAAAAAATGTATGAGTTGATCCTGAGGTTCTCAAATTATGTCAGAAAGCTTGAAGCTGTACTGCTTAAGGGTCTAGATCTTAGACTCTATTATTATGCTCCTGGTCAGGGCACTGTGATCTTTGGCCTGATCTGCTTCAATAGATTTCTATTTTGTTTTCCTGTTTCCAATTTTGTATTACTAGAATTAATTTTCCACATGAATTATCAAGTAATGTCTATAAACACAAATCAAATCATGTATCTCCTTTGCATAAGCACTCTAATTGTTTTTCATTGACCTTACAACAGAATCCAAATACCAGCTAAACTCAAACTGGCCATAACCTCCATTACCAATCTCATCTCCTGCCACTCTCCCAGGCTGATAACCAGCAAAGAAATAGAAACTCCAGTCTTAGAATCACATGGAATTGGATTTATCCTGCAATCTGAATGAGCCTGGAAGTTGATTCTCACCCAAGAAACTCAATAAGAAACACAGCCATGATGACACCTAAATCTTGATATTGTGAGACCTTACTCAGAGTCTACAGGACTTTGTGTGAGATCCATCCAAGCCAAGCAAAACTTATAATCTACAGGACTCTGAGACAATAAATTTGTGTTTGTTTAAGGCCACTAATAGGGTAATAAGTTCTTTTACAACAGCAACAGAAAATTAACACAACAAATGACAGGACTCATCTGTAAAGATTCCATGAGGAAAGCGGTCCCGAATCTCCTTCCATCTCTTATAACTGCTTCTTCTCTCTTAGAACTTTTAATCCTACTTTTATGCCAAACAAATCCTAAAATTCAAATTACTCCTAGTCCTGGATGAAATCTCAGCTGATGTTCCTGACCTGTCCTCATTCACTGAAACATGAAACCTGGGCTTTAGATGTAGCAGGTTCATTCCACTGAAGTCTCAGAATTCATTCTTTTTCCCACCATTGAAGATGGTAAAGATAGAGTAGGGCATGTCCAACATGGAAAAGACCCTGTAAATTATAAAATAGAAGAAATTAGGTGATATTTTGCAAAGAGAAAGGAGCTCAGAGGAGAGAAATGTCTGCAGAGCCTCGAAGTGGTGAGAAAACAGAGTTCTTTTAGTACCAGAGAATATAAATTAAATGCATAAGTACGTATCATAGATAACCTGTGTCTAGGGAAAAAAATGCTAACCATAAAAGGTGTTCAGGATTACTTTTGGAGGTACTTAGATTGAGGATATTGTATTTGGAGAGCATGACCAAATTGACAGAAATTTGGAGCATTTCAGAATCTCTGGTCCAACATTCTCATTTTGTCAATACCAAGGTCCAGAGAGCAACACTTGCTTCATGATCTTTAAAGTCGTTTGCTATCATGAAATTTAATTTAAATTATTCCTGTTGGACCAAAACCATATGAGCATCTCAATTGATGTAAAAAAAGAGTATTAGTTCAATAAAATAAATAAACAATAATAAATAAATGATTCCTACTGTATGAAATTTAACATCCTTTCATGATAAAAACGCCTAACAAATTAGGTATAGAAGGCAAGTACCTCAATACAGTAAAGGTCACGTGTAACAAATACAAAGCTAAAATTATACTCAAATGGAAAAAATCAAAAAATTTTCAATAAGATCAGAAATATGACAAGGATGTATACTCTCTCCACTTCTCTTCAACACAGTACTGGAAGTCCCAGTCAGAACAATTAGGCAAAAGAAAGAAATAAAAGGCATCTATGCAGGTTGAGGTGTCTCATACCTGTAATCCCAGCACTTTGAGAGGCTGAGGTGTGTGGATCATTTGAGGTCAGGAGTTTGAGACCAGGCTGGCCAACATGGCAAAACCCCATCTCTACTAAAAATACAAAACAATTAGCCAGGCATGGTGGAGTGTGTCTGTAATCCCAGCTACTCGGGCATGAGAACCATTTGAACCCAGGAGGCAGAGGTTGCAGTGAGCCCATTTCATACCACTGTACTTCAGCCTGGGCAACAGAACAAGACCTTGTCTCAAGAAAAAAAGAAGAGGAAGAGGAAGAGGAAAAAGGAGAAGGAGGAGCAGGAGGAGGAGGAGGAGAAGTAGTGGAAGAGGAGGAAATCTAAAAAAAAAAAAAAAAAAAGAAGAAGAAATAAAAGGCATCCACTTTGGAAAGAAAGAAGTTAAATTGTCCCTGTTTACAGGCAACATGACCTTACATATAGAAAACCCTAAACTACACACACACACAAACACACAATTGTTAGAACTAATAAGTTGGTTTAGTAAAGTTGCAGGATGTAAAATCAACAGACAAAAATCAGTAGTATTTCTATACACTAACAGTGAACTATCCAAAAATGAAATCAAGAAAACAATTTTGTTTATAATAACTGCAAAAAACAAATAAACAAAAAATGTAGGACTAAATTTAACCAAGGAAGTGAAGACCTATACACTAAAAACTGTAACATATTGATGAAAGAAAGGGAAAAAGACAAATAAATAAAAAGATACTTCATGTTTATAGATTGGAAGAACAGAGGAACATTAAAATGTCCATCCTGCCCAAAAAACTCTATTGATTCAATGTAGTTCTTATCAAAATACCAAAGACATTTTTCACAAAAATAGGAAAAAATTCTAAAATTCATATTGAACCACAAGAGAACATAAATAGCCAAGGCAATCCTGAGCAAAAAGAACAAAGCTGAAAACATCATACTACCTGAATTCAAAATATACTACAATGCTATAGTAATCAAAACAGCATGGTACTGGCATAAAAAGAGACACACAGACCAGTGGAACCAAATACAGCCCCAGAAATAAATACATGCATTTACAGTCAATTGATTTTCAACAAAGGTGACAGGAATACACAATGGGGAAAGGATGATTTCTTCAATAAATAGTATTGGGACAATTGGATATTTAAATGCAGAACACTTAATTTCTCACTTGTAATATCAACTTACAATGGGTTAAAGACTTAAATGTAAGACCTCAAGCTGTGAAATTCCTAGAAGAAAACAGGGAAATAGCTCCATGACATTGGTCTGGGCAATGATTTTTTAGGTATAAACCCAAAAGCACAGGCAACAGAAGCAAAAATAGAAAAATGGGATTACTCCAAACTGAAAAATCTTCTTCACAAACAAGGAAACAATCAACAGAGTAACCTATGGAGTGGGAGAAAATATTTGCAAACCAGACATTTGATAAGGTGTTAATATCCAAAAATATATAAGGAACTCAAACAACTCAGTAGTAAGAAAACACATCACCCAAATAAAAAATGGGCTACGCACTTGAAGAGACACTCTTCAAACAAAGACATACACATACGCGATAAAAAAAAAATACTTAACATCACTAATCATCAGAGAAATGCAAATTAAAGCCACAGTGAGATGTCACCTCATACCTATTAGAATGGCCATAATAAAAAAGATGAAAGATAACATGTCTTAGAGAGGATATGGAGACTATGGGCCCCTTGCACAGTGTTGGTAGAAATGTAAATCAGTAGAGTCATTATAGAAAATATGGTGTTTCCTCTAAAAATTAAATCTATAGTTACCATATGATCCAACCATCCCACTTCCGGATATATATCCAAAGGAAATGATACTGGTATTTTGAAGAGATAACTACATTAACATGTTCATTACAGAATTATTCACAATTGCCAAGACATGGAATCAACAAGTATCCATCAATGGATGAATGGATAAAGAAAATGTGGTGCATATATACAAAATAACATACTATATTGTTGTAAACAAAATGATTTTCTTACTTTTAAAGGCTTATTTTCCACAACATGGATGACTCTGAAGGACATTATGATAAGTGAAATAAATCAGGCACAGAAAAATAAATACTGCATAATCTCACTTCAATGTGGAATCAAAAAAGGTGAACTCATAGAAGTAGATAGTAGAATGGTGGCTACAAAGGACTGGAGTCAGGTGGTCTGAGGGAGATGTTGGTTAAAGGATACAAAAATTCAGTTTGAAAGAATATGTTCAAGAGAGCTATTGTAAGACATGGTCGCTATAGTTAATAACAATGCATTGTACTCTTGTAAATTGCTAAGAGAGTAGGTTTAAAGTATTCTCACAACAAAATTGATAACTATATGGGGTAAAGCATATATTAATTAGCTCAATTTAGCCATTCCACAATGTATACGTATTTCAAAGCAACATGTCGTACATTATAAATTTATACAATTTTGTCAATTAAAAGTATTAATTCAATAAAATAAATAAATAATAATAAGTAAATGATTCCTGCTGTACGAAATTTAAAAAGGCCCATGGGGAAGACTATCTGAAGAGATTATGTTGCAGCTTTTCAGTAATTGCAAAACCTTATTTATCCCATTTCTAATTCATACTCTGGTCCTGTTTCTCTCTGAACTCTGGATTTACAGTATGTACTCTTGCTGTCCATGTGCTGAAAAAAAAAAAAAACCTGTAGGAACTGCAGTTCTCATCTGAGTCTTCAAATAAAAATCTTTCAGATTTCAGATGTGCTTGTGGCTTATCCTTCCTTGTCACTTGAAAAGGGATTTATATAGCCAAATAAGGGTTCAATCAAGATGTTCAAGTCCTGCTTTATCTAACGAGCAATATTTGCACTTTCCCTCATTCAATCATATAAAAAGCATCAAGTCCTTCCGTGATTAATAGAAGTATTATAGAAATGAGTAACATAAAATCCCCACCTTCTAGCTCATAGGCAAATAACATGGGAAGAGATTGCTGCTATACCATACCATGCCATCAGTACTACAGTGAAGGGCTGTCCAAGATGAAGATGAAAGGAATAGAGAGTGTAGAGCCTGAGGCATAAAAGAACAAGGTGGGCTCCTTGTACAGAATGATTGCTTCACAGGGAGCTTGGGGATAAATGGACAGATAACAGATGAGGCTGGGAAGCTTGGCTAAGGTCATGAATGCCATGTTAAGGAATTTGTATTTCATTCTGAAACTGATGTACATTAGAGGATATACTTAAAGAAGAGAGGTGACATGGTGATATTTTATTTTTAAGAAAATAATTCTGACACAGTGGGGAAGACCAATTTCCCATAATTCCCTTAGCAACAGCCATTTTTTTGTTGTTTTACTAGAAATTATTCTCCTCATTACAATACATCCAGTGAGGCTCCTCTGTTGTTTACATAATGTTAGCTACTAATCATTGCTTTCAAAGAATATATATTAGCCACGATTTTTAAAATATTTCTATAGTACCTGTGCACTCATATTTATAACAGCATTATTCACAACATCAAAATATGGAAGCAATACAAGTATCCATTGGTGGATAAATGGATTTTAAAAATGTGGTATATACATACAATGGAATATTATTTAGCTTTAAAAAGGAAGGACATTCTGATGCATACTATAACATGGATAAACCTTGAGGACACTATACTAAGTGAAATAAGCCAGTCACAGAAGAACAAATACTGCATGATTCTATTTATACAAGATACATAGAGTAGCCAAACTCATAGAAGCAGACAGTAGAATGGTGGTTATCAAGGTCTGTGGGGCAGGGGAATGGGAGGTTAGCATTTAAAGGGTATACAATTTCAGTTGGGAAAGATTAAAAAGATGGAGATGGGTAGTGGTAATGGTTGCATAACAATGACAATATATTTAATGCCACAGTACTGCACACTTAAAAGTGATTAAAATGTCAAGTTCTAGGCTTTTTGTTTGTTTGTTTGTTTTGAGACAGAGTTTCACTTTTGTTTCCCAGGTTGGAGTGCAATGGCGCAGTCTCAGCTCACCTCAACCTCCACCTCCTGGTTCAAGCGATTCTCCTGCCTCAGCCTCCTGAGTAGCTGGGATTACAGGCATGCTCCACCATGCCCAGCTAATTTTGTATTTTTAGTAGAGACGGAGTTTCTCCATGTTGGTCAGTCTTGTCTCGAGCTCCTGACCTCAGGTGATCCGCACGCCTCAACCTCTCAAAGTGCTGGGATTATAGGCCACTGTGCCCAGCCCCGGTTGTTTATATTTTATGACAATAAAAAATACATATATAAATTATTGGCCGGGTGCCGTGGCTCATGCCTGTAATCCCAGCTCTTAGGGAGGCAGAGGCAGGGGGATAGCTTGAGCCCAGGAGTTCCAGACTTGCCTGGGCAATGTAGCAAGGCCCCGTTCTCCACAAAAAGAAAAAAAAAATTTAAAAAGTGTAAAACTACATATATAAATTACAAACAAGAGGCAAACTCGAAATCCAGTTTTTTCAGAGTCCTGGAGTATACTTGATACTATCCAGCCTGTCAGTGATTATGCAGCCACTGTCTTCAATTCCTTCTTTCTCTGGATTCTTCCCAGCTGCATATCCCTCCTTAAAATGTGATAGACTTTTCCTCTTCTGGCCTGTATAAAACAGAGACAAGTTCCATTGCTCAGCAAAACTAAAATGACAAGGGAGCTTGTGAGATCGTTTCATACATCCCACATCTTTATCTGTACCAAGAGACAAGCCTGGGCCAACTCTTGTTCATTTTGTTCTGCTGAATCAGGGAAATTCCATCTCTTTTGTAGTATGTGGTCACACTAATGGGGCCTCAGGTAGGGGGACAATCTGCCAGACGTCTCTGTGTCTCTGGCCTTCCCCCTTGTATTTGGCATGAGACCAGGAACCCAGATATTTTTAAAGAGAAGGAAAGGGATGACCTGCAAATTAAGCCAGGCCAGAGGCCTGAGTTGACCATTTTTAGTCATAAACCAGAGAGGATGCTTGCTGTAGAGTAGGACTCCAGAAACCTGGTGCCTGCTGAGATGGCACCAGAATACGAAACACCTGAAAAATGGGAGATGCCAGCAGAAACAAACATAATAAAGACAGAGAAGGGTAGCCCAAGAGGCCTGGGTGCAAATTCTGCTCCATGGTTTTGGGAAACTCTCTTACCTCTCTGAGCCACAGGAAACTTAACTTATAAAATGAACACATTATTCTATAGAGTTATAATGCATAAAGGGATGACAAAATATTGTGTATGATATGCTATAGGTGCCCACAAATATTAGTTCCTCTCCTCCTGGCATCATATCAAGAGGCAGCCCCATTCTAAATGATATACTGGTCTCCCCTTAACAGACATCTGTGCATCTCTGTTGCAAAAGATGGCACCACCCAGTTTCCCCCAAATATGTCATCATCCTATTAAATGCCTACTGTGTGCATTGTGATTGTTCATCTCAGCTCTCGTTCTAGCCTTTACTTCTGATGCTTGAATTGCTTTTGCTACTTTCCTCTTATTTCTTTTAAGTCCATCTTGTCTTGCAGGTTTCAGACCACGTTTGGGGTAGGATTGTTGTTAGATGCCTGGCTAGGGCTACATGACGCAGAATGATTCTTCTGGGACTTTTGGAGCTCTTTCTTTCCTTGCCCCTACCTAAGTGGGTTTGTGCTTCAGTTTCCATGCTACCCACTACTCTCAACTATCTGCTGAGGGGTCATGTGAAATGGGAGAACAGTCAGGGCCTTAACAGTCAAACCAAACAATAATTTAATTTCTCCACATGATTCCAACTCCACCTTGAGCACTGTCTCCAGAGAATCACTTTTTAAATGCACATTTGAAAAGCGTTTGCTCTACTGGGAAAAAAAAATCAGTAGATGATATTTGCTCTTCATTTTGTCTCATAACCAGGGGCTGGCCTCCAAGGATTTTAAATGTGGAGAGGACTTTTGAGATCACTTGATGCAGAGGTGGTAAACTTCAATGCCCACCAGGGCCAAGCAGGGAAGGTAAATGAGTGATGTCAGTCAGGAAAGTGAGCTGGAAAGGCCGGGCTTTATCTAAAGGGGAAGCTGCTTCAGAGGTCCTAAGATTGATGCCCTCTGTGATTGTAGGAGCTCTAATGCACCCAAATATTTATGTGTTGGCAATTAATATCCTTAAAAATATTAATGTTGGCACTAAATACAAGTGTTTTAAGATAATATGTAAGTCAAATAAGCATATTGGCACAGCCCTGGACCACCAGTTGGCAATTTCTGACTTGTCCAAACCCTACGTTTTGCAGAAATCTGAGACATAGATACATGCTGCCCAAAGTCACATCAAACAATCCTGGGCGACTGGAATGAGAACTCAGATCCAAAGCTGATCCATAGTCTGTCCAGTATACCTCCAACTGCATGGCCTCAGTGATTCTTTCATCCCATTTGAGAAGAAGAGGAAAGAGAGAGGATGAAATGCACTTAGAATGAGGGAGTAAAAACAGGGGTAACCCTGAGGTGGAAAATATGATACCTTTCTCAAAATTTCATCGACTCAACACATTTTTGTTGAATAAATGCAATCTGCTGGCACTGTCCTAAGCACTGGGGACTCTATAGGGAACAAAACAGAAGTCCTTGCCCTTATTACTGAACTCACTTCCATTGTTTGAACCTCTCAATATTTCACCTCCAGACTTTCATAACACTCTCCCTTTGATGAGAACAGGCTTCTCCTGACAAAGCCTGGCTAAACTTACTCATTCTTCAAGATTCAGCTTAGATTCTACTTCTTCCAGGAAGCTTTCTGGCATGCACACACTCACAGATCTGTATCAGATAAACCTCCTCTGAGACCTCCCAGTGCCTTGCACTTCCCTACTGAAACACGTCTCACAGGCATTCTAATGTCCCTTGTCTCTACTAACTTCTGAGCTACACAGGAGAATATACCATGGCTATCTTGTGCACAACTTACTCTCAGCACATTGAGCAATCTGTAGCACAGAGTTGGTGTTCACTAAATTGTACAGTATCGCTCCTTCCAAGAATGGCAAACCAAGACCATGAGAGTTCCTCAGTACCAACCTCTGATAGATCCCATACTGTCCCCCACCCCTGGTCTCCTAAGATCCTCTCAGTTACCCTCTACTAGGGACCTCTCCATGTGCCCAGATCTTCCTGCCTCTCTTCATTTCTCCTTCCAGCTGCACGTTTTAATTCTGGAATCAGTCTTTGCTTTATTAGGCTTGCATTCCCTTTGAAGCCATGGCTACACATGGCCACACAAATCCTGGCATCTCGGCCTCCAACCAACAAGATCCTTGGTGACCTGACAAAACATCTGGGCAACTGACTCATCTTGGTTTTCTCTTCATTCACACGGCTTGGCACTACTTAGGCACCGCCTGAAGGTCGGGTGCTGAATCCCTGATGCCGTGACAATTTTTCTTTGGTCTCTTGAAATCATCAAGGGCTTGTATACATGCGTAAGGCTTTTTTAATCAGGGAACAGCTGGTTGTGGTAGGGGAATCTATTTGCTGTGCCCACTATTAATTAGTAACATTTTAGAAAGCAGAGCAAAGTTTATGACTAGAAGGTAAAATTGGAAGCCATATGTAAAAGCTATGGGTGATGAATATTGGATTAACATGCCATGATTGAAGGATTTTTCAGGTGAAAGACGAAGATTTCTTTTCCATGACTTTAGAGGATGAAACTATAATTAGAAGTTTCAAGGAAGAAAACTTTAGACTTTATTCTTTCAACAAAAAGGACCAAATTATAAGATACTCTTGTTGTTTTGCAATAAACATTTGTAAAATTCCTGTATTTTGAGCCACTTCATGAACCAGGCATGAAATGAACAGTTATCAAACAGAGTTCTTGCTCTCAAGGAGACTGCAGTCAAACGAGGGAAACCAACATCGAAACAGGAAAATTTGATCATGCAATGTTGAAGTGCAGTGACACATAAACCTTGTGGGAGCAGAGGAGCAGAGCACCATTTAGGGTTTTCAAACCTGGTACTACCAGCTACTGGTGACATGATCTTGAGAAAATCTCTTAACTTACCTGGTAAGATGATACTGAAACTAAAAGGATTTCACACAAGCAACATTTTGTAAACTAAAAATGGACTTAACAATGTTCATGTCCACCATTAAACTTGCCCAAATTCACACAGGACTACCTTGAAAGGTATTGAGATTCTGGTCTTAGGAAGAATTTAAGGAAGCCAGTATCTTCCTAGATAAGGGATGTTTAAAGAGAAATTCCTATACACTGGGGAGAGGCTTGTATATATGGAGAACATCTTCTTACAATGCCTTGTTTTAAATAAGATTAGTGAATTTGTTCCAAGAAATAGAGAATGTGTTGAAGTTAAGCTAGCAGCCAAGTGGCACTAAAAAATAATTCACCCCTAACAACGGAATTGAGATGGCTACCCATCAACCCTGCCCTGATTAAGAATATTTTGACTTAGATCACTAGCAAGCATAAGTGGTGAGTCCCCTTCTCTTTCTCCAGTGACACTCGATCTAGTTTCAGAATTTATTTTCCAAGATTTTGCCACCTCTCCTCCTTCCTTCCTTCCTTTCTTTCTTTCTTTCTTTTTCTTTCTGATGGAGTCTCACTCTATTGCCCAGGCTGGAGTGCAGTGACATAATCTCTGCTCACTGCAACCTCCAACTCCTAGGTTCAAGTGATTCTCCTGCCTCAGTTCCCCAAGTAGCTAGGATTACAGGCATGCACCATCACGCCTAGCTAATTTTTGTATTTTTAGTAGAGATGGGGTTTTACCATGTTGCCCAGGCTGGTCTTGAACTCCTGACCTCAGGTGATCTGCCAGCCTCAGCCTCCCAAAGTGCTGGGATTATAGGTTTGCAACCTGTCCTTCTGTCTCATCCCTCCACCATCACCAAGTCCTGTTGATCTTACTTTCTAAACCGATTTTTATTCACCTTCAGGCATTTTCTTTGTGCAGCCTTCACCATCTGTCATCTAGCCTCTAGTCCTGTTTTCTCACTTCCAGCATCCAGTATAATCCCTTCTTTAAACAATAGCCAAAGTGATCCTTTATAGATGAAAATCTCAACATATTAGTTGCTTATAGAAAACGATTCATTGCCTATCACTGGCCTCAGGATCCAGTCCAAGTTTTTTGAACAATGTGCACATTATGCTCTGGCCAGCAAAAGCAACTGCACTTCTCAAATTATCTATCTGGACTGTTCCACAGGGCCTTTGCACATGCTGTTCCCTGTGCTAGACAACATCATCCTTCTCCTAGTCTGAGTGAATCTGTGCTTCTTCATTTTTGAAATCTTCCTAAACTTTTGCCCTCCTCAATTCTCATCTATGTTAGAATTAACCACTTATCCCTTGAGGCTCCAAATGGCTGCATGTGTACCTCTATACAGTGTTTGTTAAATTAAGAAATTAAGCTGCCCACAGGACCACTTGGTGGAAAAAAAAATCAGCAAATTCATATATTCATTCTTGGGCTTTTTCTTATTATAAGAGGTCCCAAGCACTTAGCATTGAGCAAAAGAAGAAATGCAGCAAATTTCAAGATTTACTCCCTTTCTTCAACTAGCTCATGATCGCCATACAGGAGCCTGCTAATTAGACTACATAATTAGTGTCATCATGGAGATCTGAAGAATAATCAAGTGAGGTGAGATTTTTCATTTTCCTGTGCCATCTGGGGACATCGAAAGCATAACTTTCTGATGTCATATCATGAACAAAACATTTATTCAAGCAAGAGATAGTCCCATTTATGTTTCTGTGGGACAAAGGCACAGAGTAAGGATGAGCTGTTCATCCTTAAAATCTTGACTGTCCCCATAGAGTCTCAGTTGATGGGCAGGGAGCAGTAGGCAGCCCTTGCATTCTCCTCTGTGGAAGCTGCTGGCCAGTGGCAGTCCTTTCCACCAGGGACCCTATTGCCATGAAGGAGGAGGATTCAGGAGCATATTCAGCCTTTGATGGGCCACCATCTGGAGCTGTCGCATTTCTTTCCCCCAGGCAATAAAGGTGTTGTTTGGAGCTTATTAATCCAGAATAACAACAAAAAAAAGTATATAACTACATGGAGAATTTACATGGCTGGGATGGGAGTTGGCATATGAGTGCTTAACTTTTGAGGGAATGTGACAATTTTTTTTAGGAAATGTGAAAGGTAGAATGGTTACTCCTCAAGGACATTGAAAACCAATAATAACGAGCACCTTAAAATGGCATGTTAATCTTTGTAGCAACCTTTCTTCTTCATTGTAAAGATGTACAGTTCCTTGGATTGAAGTCACCCAGAATAGGAGAACATGACTGGTGGGAGTCACGGCAATCCCTGATTATGTCATTATTATTATTATTATTATTATTATTATTGGGCTTATTCAATTTCTAATGAAATTTCTAGGTCTAAAATGTGTTTCATTAGCATATTTCATCGAAAAGATTTAGCTGAACTCGTGCTTCCACAGGAATTGTGAAAGAGTAGATTGGGCACTTATATAATAGGACTCAAGAGACCTGGATTTTGTCCCAGCAAAGCCCAAGGTGAATTGACATCCCACTCTGTCCCTGAATTTTCCCATCTCTAAGACTGGGATGGGATATATTGGACAAGACAAATTTCTTTCTAGTTCTGCCTTTCTTGGCATCTATATTTCCATGAGTTTTATTATCTCAGCTATATCTCTCTTAACAATGATACTATAATAGAATACTATAAGGAAATCATCAAAGAAAGTTCACTAGAACATCAAAATTTCCATTGTGTTGATCAGGAACACGTAGCTCTGAGTTCTGTGACACTTATAAAGAAGGCCTTATAATCAACATTAGTGAAATTGTATGTTCATTAAAATATTGGTAACATTTCTAAAAACAATGATAGCCGTGTCAAGCAGGCCGCAGAATATATCCATTACACCACTATGGTGACCATAAGATATCAAATCAAGTGCATTAATTGTACTTGAGTGGACAAGTTGTCATTATGACCTTGAGATCAGTATTGAGATTCTTAGTAATGATAATTAATAATAATAATTTCTATATAGCTTTATAGTACATTCAGAACACTTTTAATATTTCTCAGTGAGTAAGGAGGGCAAGCTACTCAGAGGTGTTATCATCTGACAGATATTAGTTCTGTGATGTCAAGGTACAATGGTTACAAAGTTTACAGCATGATGTCTAGCATAAAGTGAGTG
Organism: Pongo abelii; assembly: GCF_028885655.2. Taxonomy (NCBI): domain Eukaryota; kingdom Metazoa; phylum Chordata; class Mammalia; order Primates; family Hominidae; genus Pongo; species Pongo abelii. The sequence goes on from NC_071998.2 coordinate 107,351,157, forward strand.
CTTGGTAAAAGTTGGATCAATTGTCATTTTCATGAGACAGGTAGGCAGGAGGAGAAATAGTTAGATCAATTATCCAAGTGCCCCATTTACCAGATCTCCTTTAGAACCCAATTCTCCTTATTTCTGAGCCTATGTACTGTTTCTATAACAATATGTTGGAAGGAAGGAAGGAAGGAAGGAGAGGGGAAGGGAGGGGAGGGAAGGGGAGGAAAGGAGGGAGGGATAGAGGGTAAGAGATGGGGAGGGGGAAGGAAGGAAGAAGGAGCAGGGGAAGGGAAGGGAAGGGAAAGGAAGGGAAGAGAAAGGAAGGGGAAGGAAAGAGGAAGGGAAAGGGGAAGGAAAGAAAAAGAAAATTGTATAATAAAAAAAGGTCTAATGAAAATATAGAATGTCATCTCTCTTTTTCCCTCATGAAATATAGACTGAGAATGAATGAATCCATTTGGATAGAATGGAATTTCTTGGAACAAGTATTTGTGGTTGAAATGGCTCCTGTAAAAGTTGTGTAACTCTCTGTTTATCATTCAGTGGGTTTTGAGCGTTTGAAATGGGCTGGGTGTGGTGTGAGATACAGACACCTATCGCAGACAGCTTCATCTTTAAGCACGTACTCTGTGCCAGGCACCATGCCAAGGGCTTTAGTGCACTATCCCATTTGTGTCTCACAATGGTGTTGAAAAGTGGATAATTTTAAGCCTATTTACAGATGAGGAAACAGAGACCAAGTAAGCGCTTAAGTAATTTGCCCAGGGACGTGTATCTTTTAAGTGACCGAGCCAGAATTTAAATCCACACTTTTTGTACTCCCAAGTCTGTTTCTAAGTCACAGAGCTTCTTCTCTAGTCTTCACATCCTGCTTGGCCAGGGAGGACATTTACATAAGAGGCAAAGTGAAGGAGCTGCCTCTGTGGAGAGACTCCTTTGTATATTGGATCATATCATTTTTATAATTGAGTTCTGTGAAGTGAAGGAGGCATTGTCATTTCCATTTCTCAGATGGCGAAACTGAGGTGCAGATGGGTAGACCGGCTGGCAGGAAGATGAGGGCAGGACAACTGCTCAGGTGCTCTGGGAATGTTTTCTCAGGAGTTAGCCTTGAGGTTGAGGTAGTGTGCGTTTATTTTCTCCTTTCTGATGACTGGCAAGAAAGGTGTTAGTGCAAAGTAGTAAAAGCAAAGTCTCGGTAGTCAAATGACTTTGGCTGAAACCCTACCATAACCTCCAGGGAGTCAGTCAGCTTCTGCTGGTAAGCCCCAGGCTCTCCATTAGGAAAGCATGGCTAAGAATTGTGCTTATTTCAAATGGGTGATGAGAAGATTTGATGCTTTAAAGTTTAGCAGTGTGCATTGTCTTAGCAAGCACCATAGAAATTTTAATTAGCACATCATCATCGCCATCATCATCATCATCAATTTTACTGTCTAGCAGCAATGGGAACTTGAATTAGCCAGCCAAGATGGAGTCAATTCATGAATTAATGTCCACATGAAAAATCCTAGGCTCACCACCTCTTTTCTGTTTTACCCTAGGTCAGTCACGTGACACTCCTTCCCCTATTTGGGCTTCAAAATTCTCATCTCTAAAGTGGAGCTAATAAAGATTCCTGCTGTTTCACCCCTTTGCAGGGAGGTCCTAATTTTTCAGTGAGGTAATGAAAGAGAAAGTCTTTTTGCAAACTCTAAAGCGGACTGGGTATATAAAGAGCCTGTGTTGCTAATTCATCTTTAAGTATTTTTCTATTTTTTAAATAGCTAACATTCATGCATAAATATACTTCCATTGTGGATATAAAAGACAAAAATATAGACAAAACGAAAGTCCTCTGGACTCATTTTTATATGCTTACCCTGGGCTCTCTCAATCTCTTCTTCACAGGTCCCCCAGTATGTACCATCCCAATCCCTGTTTCTATCATACTCAGTTTGTTGTTGTTGTTATTTAATATTTTGCTTTTCTAATGAAATATATGGCAAAGTGGTTAAGTGATGGGTTCAGGACTCAAACTGCCTGAGTTTGAATTGTAGCTCTATCATATTTTAACAACGTGGATAAGTTGTTTTTCCTCTCCGGTCAATTTTCTTCTCTGTAAAGTGAGTGCACAAACTCAGGACTTTGTTGTGAGGATTGACTATGTTAATGCAGCACCCAACATTTAGTGATTCTTAGTATATGTTAATAGTGTTACCACTGGACAGGTAAGTTAATGAAGACATGGGTCATACTTGAATCCTTGACACTTAGCCTGTTGCCAGATGCCCAGTGGGTGATTGATAAACATTTATTCAGTTGGTAGAAGAATGCTACATTCATTTTTATCTGAAGATGCCACTAAGGAGTGGGGAAAACGCAGTAGAAAGACTATTAAAATGAAAATAGCCTACATTACTGGAGTGAAAACTCTGTACCAGACAAGCCCCGAATACTTAGTAAATACTGACTCATTTAACACTCACAGAAACCCCAAACAGTAGATCTTCTTATTACTGCTCTCATTTTATCAGTGAATGAACTGACTCACAGGTTAAATCTCTTGCACATGGTCATATAGCCAGAATTCGAACCTGGCCAGTGTGTGGCAGGGAGGAACTTTTGTTCCTGGCATAGGAACTTTTCGTTTCTCTCCAATCCTGCTTTTCTACCCATAAAAGTTTGTTAACTGACCTCTCATGAAGATGCTGAGTAACTTGGCTGGTAATAACCACACAATGGTTTCTCCACTTGTCTATCTGGGTTGATAGTATTCACTCTCTCCCCTCTAAATGATGAATATCATAATGCAGGACATAAAAATCAGTTAATATTGCCTTTGAGAACTTATGCATGACAGTGACCAAACAGTCTGAGAAAGGTGTTGAGATAATTTGGTAGGTTGAAGTCTGATGGGTTGGGTAAGCCTGCTGTCCAGAGAACCACTTCTATACTTAGAGCCCATTGAACTTCAAGACCTAGCTTACCATCCTGAACTGTGTTCAGAAGTGATACAGAATGACTAGAGTGCTGATGAGAATCAGGGAAGAACTGAATGGGAAGGACTCTCAGTGGGCACATCATCCAGGAGTCTTAACAGGATTATCATTGGAATCAGGAAGGAAATTACCAAATCTGTAAAATAAGATGTGAAATTGTGTATAAACATGGGGTAATATTCAGAGTCATTTAATAATGTATAGGAAATTGGGTAATGTTTAGAGTCATTTAATACTGTGCAGTTCATAGAAAACCAACCAATCAGAAAGGACTTTGATTCTATAGAACAGAAAGGACAGTGGTCCCAGAGAACAGCTATACTAGGGCTTATCTGCTGCCCATAAGACCAGGAACCAGGTCAGTTTCCATTTTCAAAGTTCTAACAGGTTCTCAAAGAGAAAAATAAAAGATCTGTCTAAAGCAACACAGGAATTTAGTGGCAGAAGTGAGCCCAGAGCCTGGACTCTTGAGTCCCACTAGAGTTCTTCAATCAGTCTAGTCTGTCCCATGGCCCTTACTGAACACTGCAAGAGCAGATCCAAGTGTGAGCTCATCATTTCTCAACATGACAGTGTAAAATAAGTTTAAGCTTCCCTTTCTTCTGAGGAGCACAACGTACTCTCCATAAACTAGGGCCACTGTCTAAAGTTATTATTATTTATTAACTGTTTGAAATTGGTGGTTTCACTATTCACAATAGCAATGATATGGAATCAATGTAAACGCCCATCAATGGTAAACTGAATTTTAAAAATGTGGTTCATATACACCATAGAGTACTATGCTACCATAAAAAAAAATGAGGTCGTGTCTTTTGTAGCAGCACAAATGGGGCTGGAGGCCATTATTCTAAGCAAACTAATACCGGAACAGAAAACCAGATACTGCAAGTTCTCACTTATAAGTGGGAGCTAAAAACATTGAGTACATGTGAACACAAAGAAAGGAACCACAGATAATAGGGACTACTTGAGGGTGTATGGTGGGAGGAGGGTAAGGATAAAAAATATTGGGTACTATGGTTTATTACCTGGGTGACAAAATAATGTATAAATCGAACCCCGCAACACACAATTTACTTATATAACAAACCTGCACATGTACCTTCGAACATAAAAGTTATAAAAATACAAAAATAAAAAAGGAAAAAATAATAAAATAAAATTAGTGTTTTTATGCATGGTCCAAGTCAGTCCAGGGTCTGTATGCTCCTAGGATTATGTGATGCTTTCTCTCAATGTTCATTGTAATAGTATTGCCTATGGACCTAAGTTTGGAGGGCTGGCCACTGTTGGTTCCCTTTATCAGTGAAGTTAAGGACTGACTTGAGGCACTGCACAGTAAATCTCCAGTTATCATGAAGGAACTTTCAAATTTCTCATTGCTGTAGTTAAAGGTTAAGAATATGGACTTTGGAGCCAATTGTATTTGGTTTTTGATTGTTGCAAATTTATGCAGTAGTCTAAAGATGTTTTTCTTCTCTATGTAATGAAGATAATCATATTACCTGCCTCCTAGTGTTCTTATAAAGACTAAATAATGTAATGTATAAACACTCACCCCATAAAACACCAATAAATGTCCACTATTCATAACAATACTAATAATAATTTTAAGAATGAAAAATCATGCTAGTCAGCTAGCCAGGCATTAACATATTGTTGGGCACATAATTGACAATAGATAAATAAATAATTATTGATGAATAAATGAATTATCATCATCTACAATAACAGAAGCAGCATTTTAGTAGAAAGCATATTGGTTAGGAAATTCTCACTTTGGGATTATTTGGATGTGTGACTTTGGGAGAGTCCTTTCCCCTCTGTGGATCTTTATTTGTAAATTGAGAGTGTTAGATTTAACAAATTATAAAGCACTTTCTGTTAAAACACACACACACACACGCATGCACACACACACACACACACAAAACTACAATGAGCTGGTATGTCAGATACTAATGGCTAACATCATCCTTATATACCATCTAGCCAAGGTTATGTCCCCGTGACAAGCTAAGTAGCAACGTAAGGCTGTGCATGACCGTGCTGGCTCAATGGCTTGGGGATTAGGTATGAGAGTTTCAGAAGAGAGAGAGATTAATTCCAGTTGGTGGAAGGTATAAGGAAACTTTCCTGAAAGAGTCAGGACTTTCTTCAAATGAATTTTAAGAATTTGTAGGACTCAAACTAAGGTGTGGGAGAAGCATGGCAAAATTCTGGAAGTCAGACATAGCTAAGGGTTATGGAAGTTTCACAGAGTTCACCAAATGTTCACTCAACTCGTATTCAGTATAAAACACAGAGGGTAGGCCGGGCGCGGTGGCTCATGCCTGTAATCACAGCACTTGGGAGGCCAAGGCGGGTGGATCATCTAAGGTCAGGAGTTCGAGACCAGCCTGGCCAACATGGTGAAACCCCGTCTCTACTAAAAATACAAAAAATTAGCCAGGCATGGTGGCGGTCACCTGTAATCCCAGCAACTCAGGAGGCTGAGGCAGAAGAATCACTTGAACACAGGAGGCAGAGGTTGCAGTGAGCTGAGATTGCGCCACTGTATTCCAGCCTGGGTGACAAGAGTGAGACTCCATCTTAAAAAACAAACAAACAAAACAAAACAAAACAAAAACAAAAAAACACAGAGGGTAAACCCCATGAGGGGTTGCAAAAGGCAAAAGACTCAAGTCTCATCTTCCAGAAGCTTCAAGTGTGGCATAGAAAGGAATACAGCAGCATAAATCTAAAATACAGGAGAGAGGGATAAAAACTAATCCTCTAGGAATGATTTCTTTTAATGTTTCATCAAGAACAATGTTATGAAGATATTTGCATTCCATTGAAGTCAAAGCACATAGGTTAGAGTTCTGCTTTGAACATATATCTTCTAGCTAGGTGATTCCGGGTAAATTGCTGCCTCTTTCTGAACCTCAGTTTCCTATCTTTTCAAACAGACAGCAAAACCTACCTATTTGAGTTGCTGTGAGGATGTAGGTTAGGTCCACGCATGGCACAGAGAAGGGGCTCAGCAAGTCATGCTATTCCCAATTGCTATAGATTGAGCTCATCACAAAGCATTGCTGAATTAGTTTCCCATGAGAAAGTCTTCACTGAACAAAAATTAATTGCACGCCTTCAATCTCAGTTGATATAAAAGTGGCCAATTAGACAGAGATTCTGCAATTTCTGGAAAAAAATTGAAAAAAGAAAAACAGATCTGAAAGCATTGTCCATTATATGACTCAAGGCCTCCTCTCAAATAAACCACAAGATACATTTGTCCTAGAATTAAGCAGAAGGGGTTATCAAACGTTTCATTTTCCACTCAATAAAACACTGCAACATGTACTGAATGAAGAGAACGCCCACCATGGCCCATTTCTGATTTCTCTCAAAGCTTCCTCTTCCAGGAGATTATCAAGATACTTTCCTGATTAAAATTTAAAACAATAGCAAGATTAAAGGTGGATTAGAGGCAGGCCAGCCAAACAGCTAAGAACGTGAACTTTGGAGAGAGATAGCCTTGGTTCAAATGTCTCATGGAATCTCACCAACTTTTTAAAAATCTCATTATTTTCAGCTTCATTTTTTTAATCTGAAAAATTGAGGAAAATAAGAAACATTACAGATTATAATTTGAGGATTAAATGAATGTAAAATTAAATATATGTAACCAATCAGAATAGTGTCTGTCACACTAAATCGTAGCTAATTATTATTACTAAAGGAATAATAAATGAAATTTATAAAATAATATGCCTTTTTACAATTTTTTTAAAGCACGCAATATAGGGCACCTTGGCATGAGTCAAAGGACCAGGGTTGCAATGCAGACATTTCTATTTTAGTTTCCTAGTCTTAAACCTGCAGGAAGGTTAAGAAACAACCCTAGTTGATTCTAAGCCAACCACTACTGGACACAAAAATTTCAAAAACATACAGAGGAAAGCATTCTGAGGTCACCATCTTCACTTCTAGCCTCAGAGGTCCCTGACTCCCAACCCCCTACCTCCAGCTCAGGCAAACAATCTGATCACCAGCTCTCTTTCTGTGCAGCTCTAAACTCAGAACAGCAATAAGTAAATCACCGTATTAATTTTTGTTTCCGAAGGATCTTGGGGATTCTCAAAACTACTCTGGGCTGTGGGTAAATTTGTTTTTCATATGATTTAAGCAGACAGAAGGACAGATAGAAACTGCTGCGCAATTCGGATAAACTGGGTTCAGACTTACCTCCTAGTCTTGTGAAGTTAAAAACTTAGTACAGGGTCCAACACATAGTGGGTGCTTAATATGAGGGAGTTATTATGACTGCTGGTGTAATTATTACAATTGTCAACTCTAGTATACATGTTAAATTAATACAACTAAACTTCTGTTGGTGGGAAGTAAAGAAGTTAATGTTTATCCAACACCCACTGACATATGTACTCATCACTGTGCAACATGATATCCACGTCTTATTTAATCTTCCAGATAACCCCATGAAATCCATAAAAATGAAAAATGAGATTCAAAAGGTTAAGTGATTTTTCCTATCGCCTTGAGCTAGTACACAGAGTGCTAGATTTGGATTGGCTGGGCTCTCCATTATTTATTTAGTCTCTCCAGTTCAGTGTTGTTTTTTTTTTCCTGTAAAATGGGATGATTATTAGATCTCTTCTGTAAGTTTGTTATAAGGATTAGATGGGATCGTTCCAATAAAAAGCTCTTACATATTGCTTGGAACACAGTGCATACTCAATCATTGTAAGCTGTTATTATAATTGTTATTTAGCAAAGATAGGATTTGAACCCAATTTATTCTACTTCAAAGCCTACATTCTTTTAGTGACCTTCACTTGAGCAACTGATGAACTATATCATCAGGGTGTTCACAGATGCATCATCTGGGAAAACTGAGGCAGAGAAAACAAAGAAATTAAATTAATCGTTTATTAAGAAACTAATAGACTCATAGCACCATGATTGGCACCACAGGAGAAAATAAAGAAGCTATAAAACATATATAAATATATATACTTAAATTCAACAGGGGTTGTGGACAAACATCTTTATGCACAGCACTGAGCTAGGCAGTTGGGAAAGAAATATGAATGCAACAGTCTCTGACCCAAATGGAAAAAAGAAGCATGCCAATATATAATTATGCCTGAGAGTTTGCTTTGAGGGTGTGCTGATAGAAATTCAGAAGCAGTTCTACAAGGGCCCAGAGGAGGGAGCCCTTCAGGCTGCTCGGGGAGGGGTGCAGTCAGTTGAAGATTCTCTGAGCAGGTGACAGAACTGGCCCTTGAAGATTCTTACCTTTAAAGGTCTTCACCCTTGAAGGGTTCTAATCTTAGAGGAAAGATATAAGCAGAACACTACACTAAGAACAATGGGAGATCCTATCTCAGTGAGTTCCAGATTCTGTGAGACAGACAATGCTTGCTTTAGTAATTCTAAGATGAGAATTATCCATCTGGCTTGACATAAGAAGTACATAGGGCTCTGGCTCCAGAGAAAAGCTGAGAAAAAAAGCTCAAAGGGCCATTAAAAATTAGAACTGTGGAAATGAAAAGAGGGTACTTATTTATTGAGCACCTACTATGTCATGCAACACACTAATCTAATCCTCATGACAACTCCCTGGTAAGGTCACAGAGACTCAGAGAAATTAAGCAACTTGCTGAGAGTCATAGGAACCCAAGTCAGGGTGACTCTGAAACGTACTTTTAACCACCCTCACCCACATTCAAATCAGTCTCAATCTTTAGGGCTCTACTTTGATGTTACTTTTCTAACTTCCAGTAGAATCTTATGTCCTTTCTGGAAAAACGCTTTTAGTAATTACCAAACAAAATGAACACTGAAGGAGTATATTATAAGAATGAAGAAACAGAGTCAAAGTACCTTTTAGGAAAAAATCCCCAGGAACTTAAGGGAGTCCCTGGGGAGGAGGGCTGGAAGGAAGGAAACTAACTGAATATTGGATGACTAGATGGGAATTGTTGCCTTACTCTGATAATTAGAGGCTACATTATATTTCAAATCTGGAAGTGATCTTAGGAATATTTGATTCCAGTTTTTTCATTTTACATTAGAACAGAATGAGATCTAAAGATCCTGCACAAAGCAGAATAAGATCCTGAGTCACCTGACATTCAAACGATTGCTCTCCTACTAAAAATGATTAAAAGAGAGGGAACACATCCATAAAAAATCAAGTGTTGTAGTAAAAGAGGGATAGCAGCACATGATACATTATATGTACATACATATGTGTGTGTATATATATGAAGGTCTTTTATGTGTACATATATATATGAATGTCAGTCATAGATCAAGGGTTAGGGTGGGTCATGAACCAAGAATTAAATTTCATCTAATTTTATGCACTCAATTAAAAACAAGCAAATATATACATACATATATGCATAAAGAGTTAGAATGGCTTCCAAGACAGATGGAAACAAATAGTAAATGTATGTTCAATGAATGGATGAGTGAAATGTCTTGCCAAATGATCCCAATGCATTTGGGGACTGAGATCAAGGAGTTCAAGGACCCATAAGACATGAACTTCATTGTCCCTTCGTTTTCCTGCCTCCTAGAGGAGAGAAATAACTTGGCCTCCTCAATTCTTGTTTGTCTTTAAGAACCTGAGGAGCACTTTGTCTTTGACAACAATAATAGAACAAACGGTATTCGTATATCATTTTTACTGTTTACAAAAGATTATACCCCAGAGCATATCTTGTCCTCAAAATAAATTTGCCAAGTAGATATTCCCATTTTAAAGGTAAGGAAGTGGAAGGGAAGAGAAATGAAGTGACTTCCTCAAGGCCAGAGAACTGATATGTGTTGGAGGGAGTAGGAAATGAGAAGTAAAAATCTTGTGTTCCTACTGCTGGTCTGAGAATTGAATAATTCCCAGTTGTCTAGGAATATTCAAAATTATTGTATACAATGACTTAAAATCCCCCTGGAAGACATGCAGTTTCTAAATGCCTAATTGCCACAACTGAAGTAAATCAGTAGTCATGGTCCAACCTCTGTTGGAGAGGAAGGGGGATTTTGAATGATACAATTTATGTTGTTCAACATAGCTCTCTTTTTATCCAATGGCAACCTTTTACAGATGACTTGGAGTTGCAAAAAGTCAAAGATTTGCTCAGGCAAATTACTTATTCATGACATTGTGCACCCAAGATTTTCTTTCCTCCAGCCAGTCTCTGGAAACACGTTTAGGTTATTGTGCTATTTTCATTTTATGACTACAGAAACAGAGTTCAAACGTTCCTAGTCTAAGACTATACAGCAACTTCTTTCTAAACTAGGAAGGTATGAATCTGAGATCTCCCATTTTCAGAAAGCTTCCATAATCTTTGCATATATCGCATTCCAGCTTTCATAGAGGGGATGTCTTAGTCATTTGCTCATCCGACAAATCGTCATACTTTCACCAACAAACATTCTTCCCTGATTTTCTCTCTTCCTGAAGCGTGTAGCAATGTTCCCAGCTCTCAAGAAAGATCTGGAGCAGCTCGGAAGATAAGAGCAATTGAAGAAGAAAGTTACAATTTAGTGGAGTTAATTTCATCGCAGGCTTTCAGCACGCTATTCACATGCAAACTTCACACAGAATATTTTTATCACTACCTTATTGGAATAGATTGGTAATTAATAGTTTGTAATCCACCACTGCTAACACGTTTTGACTTATTAAACACTTGGACAAAATAAAAGAAGATCTGTTTTGCCATAAGGGGGAGCTTTTGAGTTCTATAAAGAGGGGGAAAAAAGAAGAAAAAAATATATTACATGTATGTCCCAGTTCAAAAACAGACCTACAAAGCAGCAAATGGTGAGATCCTTAACTGTGACTTTAACAATTTCAGAGGACCTGAATTGCTTAAGTTGAAAAAACTACGCAAATTAATATTTTTCTCTCATTTTCTTCCTATAAAATTAAAATAATTTCTAATGACCAACAGAGTATTTTAAAGAGTATTCGGGGGAATTCAGAGACCCAGTTGTACTAGGACTACAGCTTCTGAAAGGCAGACGTCCTGGACAGTGCCTTTCTTCTATTTTCTTCTGATGATTCCATAAGAACTTTGGAAACATTTGGGTTAGCTGAAGCCAGCCTTATCTGGGGGCTCAGAAAAGAGGGGAATGGTTCATCATCGTACAACTTTAAGGAAATTCTGAGAGGGAAAAGGACAGGGGAAACAAAAAAAAAAAAGAGGGAAAAGAAGAGGTAAGGAGGTAAAGGGAGAGGAGAGAGGAAGCGGGAAGAAGAGTAAGGGAGAGAGTGAGAAAAAGAGAAGAGGGAGAGGGAGGAAGGGAGAGAGAGAGAGAGAATTAAAAAAAAAAATCTAAGAATCAAGTTTCAAGACTCTTTATGTGCTACAGAAAAGGATGAGGTTTACCAGCAAAGTGCAAAGGGGATCCTAAGAGAAGGACAGATTTTTCTCCTGCCATCAGAAATAATAATAATAAGTAGGGGGAGTGAGGGAGGGAAAAAAAGCAAGCAAAACAAAACAAAAACAGGAATGTGTGTTTTGAGCAGGAATGAGGAGAGCTGGGAGGACCGTAAGGGGGTGTGTACAGAATTTCATTAAATTGTTACTTTAAGATTGTCTTCTTAAAAAAAAAAAAAAAGAGAGAGAGAGAGAGAGAAAAGGAGGGGGTGGAGAAGCGGGAGCGAAGGAAAGGAGGCAAACGGCAAAGTGAAGGAAAGCTGGATAGCTCGGCCTCTCCAAACTGATTGATTAGTCATGATCCCCGCAGTTTTAACAGGGACTCATTCAATTGGGAAGGTGGAGCGCTGGGGAGCAGATTAGCATACGCTTGTTTACTCATCTTCTGAGGGATTTTTTCCCCCTCTTTCCTTTCATTTTGAGAAGAAGGAGGGAGGGGAGGGGGGACTGGGGGGGAGAAGGGGGCTGTGGCTTGTGTTATAAAGGACGCAAAAAATAAATAAATTAGAGCATCTTTTGGGGGGAGGGAATTCAGCGGATCAGTCTTAGAGGAGCTTTTTTTTGGAGCGAGAAATCATATAAAATAAAATGAAATAAAACAAGGAGGAAGGCAACCAGCTGTTAGGGGGGAAAATAAGGCAGATAAAGGAGCGGGGAGAGAAATTAATTGCCAACCAGGAGGAGTTGGGCTGTATTTTTCAAAGGTGGGGAGAGTGGAGCACACACCTTGAGGAGGAAAGCGAGAAAGAAAAGAAAAAAGCAAGTGGAAGGGGGGGCTCGCCCAAGAAGGGTGAAGAAGCGAAGAAAGTCGAGGCGCCGAGGCTCCCAAAGCTGGCAGCTCCGGGCGGCGGTGCAGGGGCGAAGGGGGGGCGGGGGGAACCGTCGGACATGCGGCTCTGGAGTTGGGTGCTGCACCTGGGGCTGCTGAGCGCCGCGCTGGGCTGCGGGCTGGCCGAGCGTCCCCGCCGGGCCCGGAGAGACCCGCGGGCCGGCCGACCCCCGCGCCCCGCCGCTGGCCCGGCCACCTGCGCCACCCGGGCGGCCCGCGGCCGCCGCGCCTCGCCGCCGCCGCCGCCGCCGCCGGGCGGTGCCTGGGAAGCCGTGCGCGTCCCCCGGCGGCGGCAGCAGCGGGAGGCGAGGGGCGCCACAGAGGAGCCGAGCCCGCCGAGCCGGGCGCTCTATTTCAGCGGGCGAGGCGAGCAGCTGCGCCTCCGGGCCGACCTCGAGCTGCCCCGGGACGCGTTCACGCTGCAAGTGTGGCTGCGAGCGGAGGGGGGCCAGAGGTCTCCGGCAGTGATCACAGGTAGGTGAGGGCGCCCCGGCGGGCGCTGCACGGTCCCTGCGGCCCCAGAGGCGCGCGGGTGTCTGGGCGCGGGTGGCGGGCGGGTCGGGGGCTTGCAGGCGTGTCTGTGCGGGAGCTGCCCCGCGAGCGGCGCAGAGACATCCGGGCGAGCTGAGAGCCTCACTTTGCCCCATCGGTGGAATGGGCACACTCGGAAGGCGTAGCTGCTCGATCCCTGGGAGGAACCTGGGGAGCCCTCCTGGCGGCCCCGCGGCCCCTCGGCCAGTGAGGGCTGGTTCCCGGAGCCTAGGGCACGTAACCCGTGCTCCGAATAGTCAGATGCACTCTCTCCGTTTGGGATGAAAGGGAGGATGACCCAATTGAGATGCATGTGAAAGGAGACTTGGGGACCGTTGATTTCTTTGACGTTTTAATGGGGGTAACTCCCCTTCATTAGGCCCCATTCCCCTGAAAGCCGGCAAGGGCAAGGTTGTTGTACTCGCCAGGACTTAGAAGTCCTCGAAGTGCCCCAAAGTTGCTCACTGATTGAAGCCTGCCTCTGGGACTCACCCTCACCCCCTCCACGCCATCCCATGTCCTAGCTTTTAAAGCCCAGTGCCTGTCACTCGGGGCTGGGACGAGACCTTCCTAACGCATACCCCGCCAGCGTTCCCCAGACGCGGCTGCGAAACGGGGCGCTTTTTTCATATGGGACTTTATGAGCCCGTAATGAATTTGAGTTCTCCCTCCTCAACCTCCCTCTCTCTCCCCTTCGCTGTTCCACAGCAAAGCCTATAGTGAAACCGGACACTTTGCAAGGATTGCAAACCTTAGAAATGCTCCAGCATCCATTTCCCCCCTCTAAATGAATCTGTGGAAATGCCTTTAATAAAACTGGGGAGCGGAGGTGGGGGCGGCGCTGGAAGAGAGGAGGAAAGTTTTGCCTTTTCTGTCCGGGAGATTCCCTTTCTGCACAAACAATCTTGCCATGTCCTGGGACGTCTTAAAATGAGAGTAGGGGTTCCCCCTTCACTGCAGCCAGGAAACGTGTGAAGGCGTTTTGCGATCCCATCCCCTCACACACACACTTTCTTAGAAGGGAAAGCTGTGAGCTCTTCGGGCAGTTTTGCTTCTTCCTGTGTTTCCATGGCTTGGACTTTCACAGATGTAGCACTGACTATCCAGTTGACATGAAGACCCTTTTAGGAGACCCACACTCTGCTGCTATCCCAAGAATACGTCTCCCAAAGCTCCCGCTTGCCAGCTATCAAAGGAGAACGATACAGTGATTCCCCCCAACAACCCACAACTGACGTCATCGCATGCTATTTTTCCTTTTTTTTTTTTTCCCGGGAAGAAGAAGGAAACTGAACTCATTCACTTTTAACTCGCAAGCCCTATTTGCTCAGAGGAGGGTCTAATTTGGAACAGAGGAGACGTTATCCATAATAATAATGACGATGGTGATAATTTAGGGCTGTAGTATGTTGACTTCTCTTTCCAAACATGTGAAAAAGCAAAGAGACTGCTGCTTGGAGGTGATTTTTTTTTTAATCTGTAGGTCTGGTTTTTCCTAGTCTTTACCTGTCGTACCAGTGATTTGGAAGGCATTCCCTGGAGAGAGGAGAGCACAGGGTTATGCAGGTATCATCAGTGAAAGGGCAGTGAATGCATTTTAACTATGTAAGTGTGTCTACATAAATACGTGTGTGTATATATATATATATAACACCTGGGATTCCACAGGAGACTGCTTTATAAATGTCTATAATTCAGACAAGGAGCCTCTCTTCACACGCATTCTCTTGAGCACTCATTCACTCTCTCACACAAAGATTGTTGCAGTAAAATACTTTAATTGGATGGGGGACGTTAGGTTATTATTGCTTGTATAAAATGCCTGGTCCATTTTATGTGTAGAAATAACATTCCTCTCAAAACGAAAAAAATAAAATAAATAAATAAGCACTGCTGTCGTGTAGCACCAGAAAGCCAGGAGCTTTTCTCCTGAGGATTCTGGTGGATTTCTTTTCCCTCCCCTAGTTGAGTTGGAGCCAGATTTGGCGGTGTGTAAACACCTGGCTCTGAGCCAGAAAAGACTCATTCTGCATATCCTCCACATGGTACAGGCTGTTGGACTAAAAAGAACCTGCTTCTCCTTGAATTAAAAAGCAAACAAACAGAGGTTCTTTGCAGAAGTACTTTTTCAGCTCCCTCCTTCGTGTAAGTTTGGGCTGGGAGAGCCAGGACCCAGGTGGGTAGCAAGGATCCGGTGCTAAGGCTCACCCTCTCGCTGCGACCTCAGGTGCCCAGTTTGCTGCCTGACCTCTGCTGGCTTTCTCTGGCTGGGCGTTGCCACTTTCCTAGGAATCCCTGGTCACCTATCTTGAGAGAGCAGTCATCGCTCAGCAGGGACCGCGCTGCTATTTCAGGCAGAGAGTTGCTGTCTTGCTGTCAGGCCAGGCTGCCTTACATCACTCTTTGCTGCAGGATTCAATTGGGTTTCGTAAAGGTCTAATTTTACGGTGCTGTTAACCGGGTCTGTCGTCTGGCAGAGGCAGGCCTTGCCGCTCCTGGTAGGCGGGCTATGCTCCCAGATCCGCCCGGGATGCTATTTCTGCCCCGGTTCAAACTTCACTGACACCAGTTCAGACAGGCGCTCGGAGAGACAGAGACGGGGGGAAGGAGCGAAGGAGCAGTTTGCTTCTGAAGCTCAGAAAACATGCCTTTTATTTTTCTGAAAGGAAAAGAGAAAAATATATATATTAATACATAAAAAAAGGGAAGGCTTATGCAGGCAAAAACAAAGCCAAAGTTAGAAAGTGCCTATGTGTAGGATTCTCTGGACAGTCCACCAGTGGATGGTCTTTAGGATTGAAGAATCCTTTAAGGCTGCTGTGAGAAGGGTCCTCAGAGGTTACCCAAGCCAGTTTCCCTTTTGGCCGAATGGGGAGAGAGACACACAGAGAGGGGAGGGGTGTGTGCTGGATGACACAGCTCCTCAGCGGCAGGAACTAGGATTTAATCCCTGGCATCTGACTTCCAGGCCTTGCCCCCTGCATGGCTGAGAGAATGTGTCTCATAAACACCATCACCTCTCATCCCACACGGACCCACCACCCACACACAGCCTTCAGCCTTCATGCATAGCAATTTGGGCTCCCTTTCAAGTCAGGGGATGAGGGGTTGTTTCTGACACATCCCTTTGCTTTTGTACCACACCAGGCAGGAGGAACCAGACCCCTGTTCCTCATCTCCAACTGCCCCCCCAACACCCCTCCAGTTTGAAAGAAAAGGAAAACAAAAGACTCAATTTGCTCCATCAAGCAGAGGCCTTGAGCAGCAGTTAATCTTGTTAAAGTTTCTCCCGACCTGTTAGATAAGTGAAATGTGGACCCCACAAGTACTGCCCTCCTCCCACCCCGTCCCACTCCCCTTTCCTTAGTGATTCAGAATTCCTGCTCAGAAGGAGAAAAGGATTTACCTGAATCCCATCCAGCACCTCTGCTTGCCGGCCTGTTTTCTTTTGTTCTAATGGTTGAACTGGATTAAGTGTGCTGGTTACTTCCAAGAATCTTTTTTTCCTTCCCTTCTGCACCCCCACTTCCTAGTATCCACCCAACCCTCAAAAAAGAGTACCCACATTTTCTCCACTTCAGCATTGCTGTAACAGTGAAGGCTGGGTTTAATTATATGGCTAGGAGTCCATATATTAACAAGGCTTTTCCCCAATATCTGTAGTCCTACCTGGGATCTAGAATATTGTAATAGTTAGAACTCAGTTTTAGTGGCCAGGTTACCTAAGTGGAATCTCTGCCCCTAACTAACTGTGTGACCTTAGGCAAGCAAGCTAGTGGACTTCTCTGGACTTCATTCACCTTCCTCAAGTACAGAGTGATGATGGCACAAGTACCTGTATCATAGAGTTGTATAAATGCTAAGAGAACTTGGATGTGGAAGGTACTTAAAACTGGACTTGGTATGTAGTAAGTGCTCAACAAACTTCATTCTTGTTAGACATGATTTTCCAAATATCTCAGTCTTGGCTTTCTGGACTGGGGAACACTTGAAGGTATGAAGAAATCCAACTCTACCTGGGTGCTTCCTTGATGATGCTGGGCACTTTCCTTGTGCCAGCATGTTTTGCCCTCACAACTACCCTGAGAAGTGTGTATCATCGCCTGTACTTCACAAAAGAGGAATCTGAGTTTCAGAGAGTTGAAATGACTTGGTCTAAAGTCCCACAGGTTCTCAGTGGACAGAGCCTAGATGTGAACCCAAGTCCTCATTTCCTCTGTCAGCAGTCTTTTTGGAGAAAGAAGAAATGATTCACATGCTCTTCCTTAATCTTTCTGTGGAACATTTCCATTCCTTTCTGCATCTCTATGTGTCAACCATATACCTACGGATCAAAGAGGGTGAGAAATGGATATAAATCTCAACTGAAGCCCTGCATGACCTGGCAGATCTGTTTTTCTTTTCACATCAAATTATCAGACAGACAGGCTTGGAATTTCTCTTACATGCTGTGTAATTTGAATCAAGTCACTTCATCCATCTATCCCTTGGTTTACTTATCTATAAAATGGGCATAATGACATCAGGATAGTTCAATGAAATAAACAAGCAAAAAGTACCCAGTGCAGTGTCAACTTGTATTAGGGACTCAGTCAAGGGTAGCCGGATCTAGGAAGTAGCTGCATCTCTTTTTCCAGTTTGTGGCTTTGGCTTTCAAAAAGTGGGGCCTGTTTGTAAGGCTTCCCCTCTTCAGTTGCTGGGGAGTCTCTCTAGAGTAGATAATGTATCTACATTAGACTCCTTCAAATACCTTTCTTTCACTTTGATCTTCTCCTCTTTGACATGCTAGGATGACCCCTCGGTAATAAGAGCCAAAGGAGGCCCAGAACCACTGAGACCTGTAAACAGGAAAACAAGTTAGCATTCAGAGAGAGCAAGCACCTCCAGAAAAGGAAGCCACACAGATCTACTGTCGGCCTCTTGCTCCTTCCCCAGGTGCTCCCCAAACTCTCACCTTCCCTTGAGCTGCCACTCAGTGAACAAATAGAAGTGATAAAGGCTGTGAAACCTGGGAAAGCACCTCCCATTTTTCCCTGCACAGAGGAAGGCAAAATTAAGGTCCAGAGATATGGAACTCGGGAGTGTGGGTTGTGTATGGCCAGCCTGGACATGAACTCGGTGATCATCTTGGTCAAACAGCTCACTGTGCAACAGGAAAGTTGAGGACCAGGGTCACACAAAATTAAACTGTATTCACAGGTGATCCCCTCTAGATGGTCTGAGAGATCATTTGGTCCAGCAATTCCCATTCCTGGCTGCACCTGGAATAACCAGCTTTTAAAACATCCTTCTGCCCAGGCTGCACCCCAGGGATTCTGATGTTGTGGGTCTGGGGTTGGCCTGGGAACGGGTGTTTCCCAAAGCCTTCTCAGGTGATGTTGAAGGACAACTAGTGAAAATAATTACTGATGTAGTCTGACATACCCTTGTTCTGCAGAGGCCCAAAGGGGAAATGATGTTCCCTGCTTACTGAGCTGGGTAGTAGCTAAGCATTTAGGGAAGTTCCAGTGCCCCAGCTCTGAAGGACCCCTCTTCCATCCTGAATTCCTCTGTTCACTCCAAACCCCTGGGTGCCACAGGTCCTGACATTTCATTTTTTCCAGTGCCATTCCTGTGTGGAACCATGGTGGGCCCCATCTTTACAGGATGCACCTGATGTCAAATCAATCTCTCGGAGTTTTGGAGAGAGAAGCCTCTTTGAACAGGAAGGATTATAAGAAAGGGAAGCTCAGCTCTGAGGCATTCACCATTCACTTTGCCCTGGGCTAGTCCTTTAGAACTATTCCTATTACTTCAAAACTCCTCACCTTGAGGAGTGTTCCTATTACTTCAAAACTCCTCACCTTGAGATCCCTCTGAAACCAGCACTGGCTGCAGGTGTCTCCAATGAGGAAAAGAGAAAATCTCCAGGTACTAGAGGTAGGAGGACTCCCTCTATGGGCAGCTTGTATCTTATCTACCTGTGGCTGAGGGCTCGGGAATCCAGTAGGCATCTATTTCTCTGCTCACCAGCTGCCCCTTCTCTAGAACTTAGTTCCCTTTCCCTAAGGTTCTCCTAACTTTCTTCTTACTGCAGTAAGAGCTCTGCTTCTTGCCTTGATGCGGTTACTGGAAATGCTCAACTGTGATTCTGACACCAGCAGCTGAGAACTGACTTGTAAGTTCCTTGGCTTGTTTGAAGATCTGTAAGTGGGAATTAGGAGGTCAGAGTTCAGGTGCTGGTTTGGCTTCCTCTAAGCTGTGTGACCTGTGGTCTCTGACTTAACCACTGGGGCCTCAGGGGAGGGGGTTTGGGGGATGGTTACTCTCAGTGTCCCCATCTCATGGGCTGTCATGGGACCAGGTGAGACAATGCAGGGAGAAGCTGTTGGCTGAGGTCAGACCACAGTGCACGGGTCAGCATGGTTAGGAGGAGCTAGAAGGTGAGAGATGTGAGGGATTAGTGCAATCAAGGTCATTCCTGGAAAGGTGCTTTTATTATCATCATTCACACTGTAGATGATAAACAGTGATGGAGTTAGCAAACCTTTTCATGCCTGTGACCTCATTGGAGTTCTTTGATGTTGGGACTTCATAAGTCTGCCAAATCCTGCCACTTACTGCTTTATGACCTTGACCATTTGCCACTTCTCTCTGGACCTCAGTGTTCCCAGGATGCAAAAGGAGGGTCAGGGGTAAAATAGGGACTTTCAAACTGTGCCCCGCAATCGCAGGGCGCTTCTGGGACAAGGGTGAAGGGCAGGACTCTGCCTCTCTCCTTCCCTTCACCTTATTCCACTTAAATTGTATGATTCTACAAGCTTATATTTAAAGGAATATGTTCCTGCATTACAAAGAGTTTAAATGGACATGGACTGACATTGAGGAGTTATTGTTAATCTTGATAGATGTGATATGATATTGTTCTTATGTTTTTTTAAAGATCCTAATTTGTTAGAAGTGCATACTGAAGTACTTGTGGGTAAAATTATGTTTTGTCTATTTTGTTTATTTGTTTAAAAAGCTCCAGAAAAAAAAAAAAAAAGGTTCCGGGGGTAGTGGTTGGTGAGAGATTAGCAAACTGATAACAATTGTTGAAACCAAGTGATTAAACCTTGGAGCTTTAATACATTTTTGTTCATGCTGTGGTGTGTGATTGAAGATTTCCATAATAAAAAGTTAAAAATACTAAAAGTGTTTGAGAGCCACAGGAGGAAGTGAAGTCTCAGTTCCCTGCGTGTTCTGTGACCTGAAAGGTTTGCAAATACGAAGACCACCGCTTAGAGAGGGTTAGGGACTCCCCCAAGGTCGCACAAAGATTAGCTGAAAGTCGTGACACAGCCCAGGCTTCAGATCTGAGGAGCTCCCCATCCCCTCCTCTCTGTACACTTGCAAACTCAAGTGAAAATGATTATCCAGGGAGAACTTGAGGGGAATCAAAGTGATGAGGGGAGCCTTAGGAGGAGCATGGAGAAAGAGCAAGTGGAGGCTTGCTCTGCAATAAGAAGATTTTGAGTGAGAAAATTATTTGCTGTATGGGACTGCCCTACATATTGTGAAATGTTTAGCATCTTTGGCCCTGTTCATGAGAATTTCATGGGATCTGCTAGTGATTGTGACAGGCCCAGAAGTATTGTGACAATACACACACACATACTCATATACTCACAGGTCCACATACCCTTCGTTCTCGTTTTTCTGGTTCCTTATTTCTCTCCATCCCTAACTACCTGGAGAGCAATTCTAGAGCCTTCTAGAGCCCTGGGGCAGTGACCTGCGGGAGTATATGTTTACTGAGGAAGTATTTTGCAATGGTTGATCACAGGACTCAGGAATCAAGCTGCCTGGTCAAACCCTGAGTATTGCACCTACCTGCTGATTGTGTGACCTTTGGCAAGTTACTCAGTATCTCCAAGCTTCACTTTTCCCCTCTGTAAAGTGCAGATAATACTAGCTGTTACTTCATAGGGTTGTTTTGAAGATTAACTGGGCCTCCATGTGGAAAATGCTTAGTAATGGAATCTAGACCATGCGGTAACCCAGCAAACGTTAACTCATATCAGTATTATGTGTGCCAGCCATTGCCATGCATTATTTCTAATAATCTCAATAACTCTAGGAGTTAGACATACTTATCTCTTTTGGCAAAGCCAGGAATTGCTTTTTCCTCCCTTACAACTCAGGAAACAGTTATTGCTGTCATCTTAACATAAAAAAAAATTAAAAATTTAAACAACTAAAATGAAAGGCAAACAAGATAAACACATTATTGTGTCATTTAAAAAAACATAGTGCATGCTCATTGTAAAAAAATCTCAGAAATGCAGACAAAGAACAAGAGACCAGGTAAAATTTGTCTATTTCCTGCCCAAGCATGCAACAAGTATTTTTTGAGTTTCTGCTCTGTGCTGGGTACAGTTTTAGGCCTTGAGGACAGACCAGTCAACAAAAGAGAGAAACATCTCCGCCCTCAGGGAGTTTATATTCTGGGCAGTGGGTGTTGGGGAGAAGGTGGAGACAGACTGTAAATGAATAAGCATATATATCCCGTAATGTCAGGTGAATGTTTGTAAAGAAAAAGTTGAGAAGGAGGTCTAGGAATGCTGTGTGGGAGTGGGGATGCAGGAGGAGTGAGGAGTGAGATTTGAAAAGAGTGGTCAAGGGAGGCCATCGTGAGAGTAGCGTTGAAGAAGAGACCTATGAGCAGGCCTGAGACTCTCTGGAGAAGGCCACGCTGTATCGCAAAAGGAGGAGCAATGCGCTTTGAGCTAGGAGATGTCAGTTCTAGCACTAGCTTGCTGTGTGACTTTAGGCAAGTCACTCTCCCTCTCAGAACCAGTTTTCACATCTGAACTTTGCGGTACTGTAGGGATTATTTGCACTAAAGACACTTCTACAGACACTTCCTAGGATTCTATAATCCTCATCAAGGCTGTCCTCAGACAAAACTGTGAAGTTGGCAATAGTTCCAGTTTTCTTCCTTTTCTGGTGTATTTTCCTCCACTAGGTGGTGCCTGTGCCTGTCACCTTCAGGGGCCAAGTGTGGACACATTTTCAGCTTCCACACCTCAGCAACACTGGGGAAAAAAGAAGATGGTACACCTTCTTGCTAAGTACCATTGACTGGTAACAACTTGGAATGTTACTGCTCCATTAGTGGATACTCTTTTAGGACTGCCCAGAAAGCTTTGTGTCACAAAGCAATGTACCAGTGGTAGAATTTCTAAGACTGACTGAAGACATTATTTGGGGAATATTGGTACTTCCTGATAGCTGGAATCCATCCTATTCATAATATAACTAATTCTAGCCCCCACAAATATCCAGAAAACTCGCTGAGTGACTCCCAGTCATCACTTACTGGGTGAATGCTAGCATGTTCATATTTTGTAATTTCTTAGGATATAAAGGCCATTCCAGACAAATTCCTGGACTTTGGAATAGACCACTGGCCTTTTAGTATTGCTTATCATTTCAATCAGATAACTCAGTGAATTAAAATACCAAAACTCTGGAGTCTGTCATCATTTTACAGACTATTTTCCTTCAGAGGATCCCTGGAACTGTCATCTCTGAAGTATATCCTGCTTCCTCTCAACTCCCTCCTTCTTCTCGCTCTTCCTGCTCCTCATAGCCAGCTTATTTGCTTTGACCACTTGGATTTTTCTCCAAACAAGATAAAGAAGATGTGTGTGTTTTTCGGTATTATTTGCCACAAACCCAGGGTCTACAGAACCTGGAAGAATATAAGAGGTTCCCCTCTTCTACTTTAGACTGTAGAGAACCCTGGTCAGGTCTCAGATTCCAACCCACTTGGAGGAAACTAAGACATAAAAGCTGGTCAGTAACAACTTGGGATATCGAAGTATGTGAGTAGGGGCAGCGTACCACTAGTTGCTGAGCCCTGTTACAGCCTTGTGTGTTTAGGAAGCCAGTGGTCCAACCTGTACCTATTATCCTTGTAATCAAGAAGTCATTCCTATGCCTGTCCCATATCCATTCCTGTTGCTCTATGAACATGAAAGGTGGCTCGGCAGGATGTGGCCAAATGCATTTGTATGGAGGGGGTTATTTTCCCCATTGTGACTGCAAATCTTGCAGCTCAGAGGCTGTTGAAAGAAGAGAGAAGGCTGTGTTAATAGGCTAATCTTAAGATGCAAGGCACCCAGGCGGAAAACATAAAACATTGATAAATGTGATACTCAGTTTTGTGAAGTAAACTTCATTTAAGTCCAAAGAAACAAGGCGTGTCAAAGTCCAAAGGACTCATCCAAGCCATTTATTTCATAGATGAGGGACTGAGGGTTGATGAGGAAAGTGGCTTGTCCAAGTCAGTGACCAAGCTGGGTAAAGATGAGTACCATTGACTGATAACAACTTAAAATGTTACTCTTCCATTGGTAAATACTCTTGCATGACTGCCCAAAAGCTTTGTGTCACAAAGCAAACAACTTAGAATGTTACTTCTACATTGGTAGATCCTCCATTGGTAGATACTTTAAAGTCTTAAGCCAGGTCTGGGTCCACTTGTCTCCTGACTTTACACCCTTTCTCATAGATTAATTACCCATCTGTCTACTAATGGTCATTATTTGTCCAGACTCCACTGGGCTCCAGACTCACAGATCCACCTGTCTACTGGAAATGTTAGCACGTTCTACAAACTCCACACTTCCGAAACAATCATCTTTCCTCCAAAATTCCTTGCATCCTCATCTTGGTTGGTGTCACCCACTCTACATTACATCATCTACCGTATTCAATCAGTCATCAATTCCTGACTCTCCTGCTTCCTTATAATGTTTGTAGCCAAATTCTCTTCTCTGTACCTTAAATCCTCTTTATTTCTTGCTGTGACTATTTCCCTAGTATTATAATGCCCACTTCTCTGAAATTCAATCCCTGCACCCCCTTCAACCTGCTCACTAACATCCAACAGTCACATCTGTCCAGAATGCAAATCTGACTGTGTCACCTCTAGCTAAAAGCTCTTCAATAAAATCTGAATTATTTGAAGTTCCCCCAAATGCACCTGGCTTTTTAATTATCACTTTTTTAACTTGGCTTATCTTCTATTTCCAGTGCACCATTTTGCAGAATGCTTATGCCTTTACAGGATCTTGCCAGAGTTTTCTCTCTTCTGAGAAGCCGTTCATAACTTCCCCAAAGTGTAACTTGTTCCCTACCTCATTCATCTGTTCCCACTATACTTTCTGCACACTTTTATCGAAATACCTGGAATTATGACATTTAATTGTGTACATATTTGAGATCTTATCCATCTCAAGTTCTCTATTGCCTAGCTCAGTATCTGACCTATAAAGGGGCTATATGTATTTTTGTTTAATAAATGGATGACTGGATAAGAGAACCAGTTGAATATCTAATGATTCTGGGAGAAAGAGCTCAGGAACCTTAGGCATGTTGCATTACGTAACCAAAGCACATGACCTAGCATGTGCGTCACCGTCAGAAACATTACACAGTGGTTAATTTCATTTACCCCGAGCAAAGAAGTCAGAAGGGAAAAGAAATCTGGCCTTCCAAAACAGAAGGGGGAGGGGAATAGTGTATTTAAGGGCCTTCTCAGCTCACATCGGGCTTTCTTATCCAAGCCACATTTTGGCCTTGGTCTTCGCCTCTCAGCCCTGTGCCTGTTTGCAAAGCATTTGTTTTGTGTGTGCATGGCAGCACATAATCTTAAGCTTTGCTTGCCTCTCAGATTTCCCTCTCTCCCCCTTATCAGTGTCCTTCTGAGCCTCAAGTGTCCTGGCGGTCATATCTGTTGCTTGAGTCTTCACCCATTTCCCTCCTTTCTGTTAGTGGGGCTTTCTATCTGCTTTCCTTGATTTTCCTTGATCTTGTGAGACCTTGTGATGACCTCAGGATCTGGAATTCTCTATCCGCTGTTTATACATCCCTAGGAGAGAAGACACATTCTCAGCAGTAATAACAGTAATAAAAGCAGCTAGCTTATAATAAGCACTTACTATGTGCTGACATTATGCTGAATGCTACACTTTGAACACTCTGAAACTGGGTTATAAAGTTGCATGACTCCCTGAAGTACCCATGGCTAATGGGTGGTGAAACTGGAATTCTAATCCACACCAGTTTAATTTTATCTCTCTTCATCCTCAAGGCCTGACACATTGCTTGGAACACCGCAATTACTCAGTAAATGTTCCATGAGAGAATGAATATATGAATGACTGAATGAATGAATGGTGGTGCCCCCCAGTGGCTAATGCAAACATTTGACGAGTGTAGAATGGAAAGGTAAAGAAGGAAGAGAGGGAGGGATAGAGGAAGAAATAGAGGAAAAATCTGAATGAACATTATAAGATTTCAAAAAGATTGGCTAAGAAATCTCAGATATGCAAAGTATATTTTATTTGCAGGTGATTTTCAAACAGAAAGACATTTTACATCCATTAGAGCATTTCCCACCTTTAACTAGTCCTTTAGGAGATATACAGTTGTCCCTCAGTGTTCACGGGGGATTGGTTCCAGGACCAACTCTCTCAATGCCAAAATCTGAGGATGCTCAAGTCCCCAATGTAAAATGGCATAGTGTTTGTGAATAACCCACACACATCCTCCCATATACTTTGAATCATTTCTTGGTTATTTATAATACATAATCCAATGTTAATGCTATATAAATAGTTGTTATGTGGTATTGTTTTATTTGTATTATTTTTATTAAGTATTATATTTTAATTTATTCTGAAATATTTTTTATCTGAATTTGGTTGAATCCACAGATGCAGAGGCTACATATAAGGAGGACCAATTGTACACTTATTTCAAAGATACTCTGTTTGCCAAAAGTGTTTTTGGATTCTTGTTTTGAGAATCAGTGCCTGGGACATGTTTCCCCAGATATGCTCAATGGAGCCTCCTTGTCATCCTCTGATGAGGGCCCTGATTCATTCTCAGGCAAATCTTGGAATTATGTGGGTGACCATGCTGAGTGGATATGGGGTTTTGAATAGAACAGTGACTCTGGAATAACAAGGATGATTTTTAGGTGACTGTCATCAGAGCTAATTAAGCCTTGATAGAGCCAATATTAATCTCTCAGGATGACCCCTTTATAGAACAGCCCCCCAAGAGGCTGATTAAATCTGCTAAAAACAAATGCAATATCTTGACCTTCCCTTTCCCAAATTCTAAAGCTGGAGTAACAGAAACTGCCTTATCAAATCTGCTCAGTTTACAGACTGAGAAACTGAGATCCATGGATGTTTACCTGTTAAATTAAGCTAAGCTAAGTGAGTAAGGTTAAGCAGCAAATTGGCAGTAAAATTGAAACTAAAATTTATATCTGTTGACTTCCACATCAATGCTGTTTCCACTGGGTCACTTTATTTTCCTTTACAGTGTGGGGTGATAGTTATAACTATGGGTTTATATTAGTAAGGTTATTAGAAAACATCATACAGCTGTTTAATAACTTTTTTAAAGAACTCCTTATGTGCCAATCTTCTGTCCTAGACATTCTTTAAGATTCAATGAGAAATGAAAGTTTATTAGGAAAGGTAAATGTTCCTTCATTTCTTCCTTCTTTCTAACCATTCACCCTTCTGTTTCATATGTAGTTATTAAGCAATTTTTATATATTATACATTGAGTTAGGAGATGAGAATTAAAAAGAAGAACAAGGCATAGTTCCATGCCTTGAGGAACTCCGCGTCCTAGTGGTGGAAGCAGACTGGTAAACAGATAGATGACATCATGGTAACTGCTATAACTAAGCAATTAACAGAGTCTTGGGGAAGCACAGAGCAGAAACACTATGTTATGAAACACCCATGTTTATCATGAGAGTGAAAAAGTGCTCTGAAATTTCGAAAGCATAAGTGATCTTTTCCACCTGGAAGGACTGGGGACTTGTTCATGAAGTGAATGTGTGTGTATGTAGAGTGTGTGCTCTGCCTTGTGTGGGAGTATAGTCATGTATGTAATTTTAAACATATAGCCATAAATCAAATGAGAACAATCAACACTTCTGGATTCATGCCTCAGCTGTAGATACTTACCCAGAGTATCTTTTAGGAGTGTGGTGTTAGGAAATTATTGGACAATTCAATATCCATCACCATCTGCATCAAGCCAATACAACTCCTTATCTTCCCTCCTCATAGCATTTATCACACTCTATTTTGATTTCCTTGGTATCTGTCTGTTTCTCCCCAATTGTCTCTGAGCTCCTTGGAGCAGAGACCATTTTGGTCTTCATCTCTGCATTGTTCCTATAATTTCACACAATACTAGTCATGTCGGTGAGGGCTGGGTAAACAATGTTAAATGAACAAACAGATTAGAGATGGCTCCAAATAAGGAATAAGATAAGGTGATTGAATGCGAGTGCTGTGAAGACAAGGTGCTTTGAGAATTAATAGCATAGGCCTTAGAAAGACGAAACAGTGAAGGCAGACACATTGTGAGTGGCATTGACTGTGAGATATGGCCCTGGTCTCTCTGAGCCAACCAGTTACCTATTGAAATGTATATGCTTATCATCTTTCCCTATCTCTCTGCCTCTCTTTCTTTCCAGTTAACCAGTATACCATCTATGCTAGCTTTAAGTCCCTTCCATGTGGCTGTCCTTCAGTTTCTCCAAATCCATTCTTTTTTTTTTTTTTTTTTTTTTTGAGATGGAATCTCACTCTGTCTGTCACTCAGGCTGGAGTGCAGTGGCACAATCTTGGCTCACTGCAACCTCCACCTCCCGAGGTCAAGCAATTCTCTCACCTCAGCCTCCCAAGTAGCTGGCATTACAGGCGCCTGCCACCATGCCCAGCTAATTTTTGTATTTTTATTAGAGACGGGGCTTCATCATGTTGGCCAGGCTGGTCTTGAACTCCTGACCTCAGGTGATCGACCCACCTTGGCCTCCCAAAGTGCTGGGATTACAGGCGTGAGCCACCGCACTTAACCTCTCCAAACTATTCTTAGAGAGAGCTGCTAAGAGCTAGGTGGAATTGTAAGGGATGTGTCCATGCTCCTCCTGCAATCTTCACCTAGAATATAAGAGGAGGAGGATGGCACACTAGATTTTTTTTTTTTTATCTAGTGTGCCAGGAAGTTATCAGAGAGCTTCAAACAATGGAGTTACTGGATCTGGTTTATTGTTTCCAAAGATCACTCTGACTACTATGTGGAGAATGGATTGCGTGAGGCCAAGAGTGGGGTCTCAGTTACAACAGCATCATGATCGATTGCTGATGTTATGACTTAGTATTTTGGTTAATATAATTATCATTTATTTCCTTATGAATATGAGTACCAAGTGAAATACCAGAATAGCACTCCTATTTTAGATCAACAGAGGATAGGGGAGTTTTTGCACTTGGGTTCAGAAGTACTTGATTTGTAAACTCCAAGACATTTTCTGTAAAAATTTGAGGTTGTGCACATTTTTCTGGAGTCAAAGTTCTTTTTAGTTTCTTAAAGGGATCTATGTCCCCCAAATGGTGACTTACATGCTGAAAAACAGGGGGCATACCAGGTCATTTCCTGAAGCTTGTTCCCAGCTCTAAAATATGAACACTATAGGGGATCTGTGAAAATGAGAATGTTGATGTTGAGTTGTCATATCAGACTGAGCAATTGCACTTTCCTTCATCTGAATCCTTGTTGGAGTAAATAGAATTTGGACCTTTTTTTCCTCTGAGGAAGAATTAGTTTATTTCTTAGAAATATAATCTACAACTTTGTTTATTCAAACTCTGCTTTCTGAGTTTCTCTGAGTTTTTAAATAAGCAAGTTCACTTCAAATGTGGCCTGAAGTGGTCCTGCCCTTAAGTATTCACTATGGACTTTGACCACGAATCCACAAATCCAGCCACCTATCCACCCTTCCATCAATCTACTCTTCCATCCATTACCCATCTATTAACTCTCCTTCCCTCCCTTTCTTCCTTCCTCCCTACCCCCTTCCCTCCCCCCACTCCCTCCCTCTCTTCCTTCTTTCCTTCCATCCACCCTTCCATCAATCCATCCCCTTTCATCCCCATTCATTCCCTAATCCATCCACCCTTCTTTTCTTTCTTCTTTTCTGCTATCCATCCATCTATCCATCCATCCATTCATCTGTCCATCCATCCTTCCATTCTTCGGTAAATGTAATCTTCCATTTACCAGGCTTTGTGCTAGTACTGGAGGAGGAAGAGTTAGGAGGTTCCAATTCTTGTTTTTATGCCGCTGTGAGTTCTTAAAAAAAAAAAAAAAAAATCCCCTGAGACATCTTCATTGAACCTTATGCTTCCACAGAGTAGAGTGTGAAAACCACTCATTGAAAACTAATTTGAAAAATTAAAGTGTTCTGCCTGCATAGTTCTATCATATAAATATTCCTGGTAGTGCTCTGAGTCTGGATCTAGACTACCAGAGGCTCCTTTATCAACAGTAATATTTTAGATCAATAACAGTTTCTACCCTTAGGTTAGCAGGTGCTGGAAAAACAATAGAAAGTTTGAAATGGAAGCCTTTCTTTGGGAAAGGGCAGGCTTAGGTGAGACCAGAGAAGGGAGCTGCCAGTCACTTAGATTCTGGGACTGTCTTTTCCCACAGCCTCCTAAAGCCCTTGTTTAGTGATGCTGAGACTTCACGTTCTGTGTATGCCTCTGGATGTATGATGTAGCAGAACGCCCTTGTGGCATGGGGTTGTTTCAGTTTCCAAAGCATTTTCGACATGTACCTATCATATTCCCACTCGCCTTGTAAAACAAGCATTTTCATTTAATACAGTGAGGTCTTTGTATTCTCAACAACAAACACATAGTCTAAGGCTCTAGGACACAACCTGCCTTTTTCTCCAACCCCCACTTTCAACCCCCCCACCACTCTGTCCACCCTTACAAAGCCCAGTGTTAGCAGAAATATCTGTTTACAAACAAGGGTTCCAAAAGAACAGTATCAGTAGCTCAAACAAGCCTCTGAAACATGCCTCTGATTCTATACTTGGAATCCCTGTGAACAGTGTGTATCACTGGCAGCAGCTTTCATGGAAGGCTTCCTGCCTTTCCATCTTTCCGTCTGTCCTCATGTCTGACTTTCTCTATCTCCTTCCCCTTATTCATTGAAACCATGGGGAGCCTGAACTGGCGAGGCAGTCAGATGCTGGCCTGGGCATTATGGATATCTGGGAGACAAAGCCCAGACAGGGAGTTGCTTGCAGACAGCAAGACAAACCCAAACACATCCGCCTGCAGTGTCATCTGAAGCAGAAGCTGATTGAAGAAGGATTATTAATTGGGTGGATATAATAGTCACATGATAATCATGCATCTCTAAGCCTTTTTCTAAGGTTATCATTGACTGAGGAGCCACTATTGCTGCTCTCTTGAACTTGAGTCTACTGTAGTTCCCTATTACCTATGCATAACAGCTAATATATTTAATGCATAATATGTGTCGGGCACTGTTCATAAAATTTTGCATACGTTAACTCTTTAATCCTCACCATGACCCTCTGAGGTGTGTACTATTATTACTGCAATTTTCCAGCTGAAAGATGAGGAATGTTAAGTGAATTTCCCAAGGTCCACACAAGTCAGTGGTAGAAGCAATCTTCAGATTGCATATTCTAACCCCTCCCCCATAAACCTCTCTAGATTCTCTAGATTGGTTCTAAATTCTATAGCCTCACATTCACCTTCCTCCCTAAGCATTGTTTACTACCATAACTTTCCCTCGTTGCTTCCACCAGGGATGCTCAACCTCACTACTATTAACATTTTGGAATGCATAATTCCTTGTTGTGGAGTTTGACAGCATCCCTGGCCTCTATGTACTAGACACAGTAGCCACACCCTCCTCCCCAGTGTGATGATCAAAAACGTCTGTAGACATTGCCAAATGTTCCCTGTGAGCAAAATCTACTGATTGAGAACCACTGACTTACATGGATTCTTCTGATTAAACTGAATTACCTGATACTCCTAAAACACATATTTCTCCCTCTATGCTTTTTCACATTTGTTTTCCCCCTTGACCTTACAGTGTTCTTGGCCTCCTCCTCATCAATCTTCTCTGTTTCATAGTCTTTCAGTTCCTCAGCATCTTTTACAGCCAGAGGAAATACTAACCTGTCTGGTTACTGATTTGCTTGTTTTTATGCCTTTTTTGTTTAAAAAATGGTCACCACTTCCAAACTTTTGATTTAAAGTCCCTTAAAGATCCCTGGAGTCTTGAGTTTAAAATTTAGTTTGTACCATGAATTCCACGATATTTTACAGAGTCTACCATGTATCAGATCTCAAGCTAATCACTGAGGATATGAAATCAAAGGAGATAAAATCCCTTTCTTTCAAGGAGTTTATGAGATAGACTCTCAGGGAAATAAAGGGATCTGAAGATCAACTCTCCATCCTCTTTCAGTTGAATAGTTGGGGAAACCGAGAGACAGAAGGTAGATGACATTTGCCCAAGGTCAGCTAGAGACCAGGATCAAGGTTGAACTAATCATCCTCTACCTAGTGCAACAAAATTTAAATTATGAAGCCCCAAAGAACATCTAAACACTATTTATCCATTTAGAGCCTTAAAGGGTTTTTTGAGTTGAGTTATTTATAGTTTATGATTTTCTAACAGATGTCAAAACAATAGAAATTTAGTAGTGTATCAGACCTCTCTCTTTGAAATTGTGCTCACATTTCACCCTCTTCACTAATGAGTCTTAAGGATAAATGACTCCAGATTGCCACATGAGCACTGGACAGGAGTCCTGAGACTTTAGTCCTGGCTCTGTTAGCTCTGTGACTGTCAAAAGCAAGACTGTATAATCCCCAGCTAATGATCCCCACCCACCCCCATGGACTGCCTCAAAAAAACACCAAAGATTCATTCTTTTCTATGGAAGAAACTTTAGATCTTTTGGCATGTCATTCACAACCCTTTGTGATCTAGCCTCAGACAGCCATTGTACTTCATTTCCCTCAGTTACTCTGTGCACCCTCAATCCCATCAAAAGCAAATATCTTTCTCATCTCGAGAGTGACCTTAAGGTGGACTTCACAGCTCTTGCCATTGCTGATGATTCACCTTGTGCTAGAAAGTCTTTGCCCAGCTTCTCCTTCCCCAAATCCTGTACCTCATGCGAGGCTCGGCTCTTTTGAGACTCATCCAGGAAAACTTCCCTGCACCTTCTTGTCACAATCAAGCAGTCTTTCTGCTGAGCTCTATTTGCTTGTACCTCTACTATAGAACTCGCTTTATTACTCTTTATTTATCATTAAAAGCAGCCCCTTGTCCTGGTGTAGTCAGCTTTCCCCTGACTAAGCAGAAATATTTAGAAGTTAAAATGTGAATTCTGGAGTCTGATTGCTTGGGGTTGAACCCCATCTTTGTCACTTGGCCAACAGGTTACTCAGGCTTAGGTGAGTTATTTGGACTCTCTGAGTCTCAGTTTTCTCATCTGTAAAATGGTGATAATAATAATATTTCCCTGCTTGCGTTATTGTGAGAGTTACCTGAGTTATCTATGCAAAGAGTTTCGCACAATACCTGGCACACAGTAATCACTCGGTAAGCATCAGCTGTCATTGCCCTCCCTGCCTAGAAGGGTAATTCTGGAGGGCACCAGCCCTGCAAAGTGGAGATCTGCCTGTCTGGCCTTGTCCCTTTCTTATCTCCCTTTGCCATCTCTCTCCTGAAAGGCTCACCCTAGGCTGTGTGGGCCAAGATGAAGTGATGGCAGGCTCATCCGAGAGAGCAGCTTTTTCTTCAGAGCTCAGCCCACACTGTGTGGGCTGTGTTTTTATACAACTTGCTGTAGGCCTGCATCAGGTATGAAATTTACATCATTTATCATTTGACTTGCCCGTGTGGGAATCTTCCCCATTCCTCTTGGCTCCTTAGAATGGATACAGGTGTTCAGTGCCTCCTCCTCCCAATGCTCTTCAGCAGATGAGGAACCGAGGTCCAACAATGAAAACAAGGCTGATGACTCATCTGTTAGACACGGTTGGCACAGTGCCTGAGGTCTACAGTACTTTTGTTAAACTATAAAAATGGATTAATTCTTTCTTTTAGAATTAATTAATTAATTTCTTTTAGATTAATTAATTTCTTTTAGAATCAGAAAAAAATATAATAATAATACATCTAAAATAAGGAATCCAGCCTCTCAATTACATTTATTTTTATAACAATGCAATCATAAAGCATAATTTTGGAAGAAGGAGCCTGTGAAAGTCATGAAGTGACCATGGATGAAAAGAAATTTGCCCAAGATTAATAGTGGCAAATTAAAGCACAAGTTCCTGTCTTATTACCTTCCACATAGAAATTTTTTTCTCTGCATTTTCAAGAAAACTGGTAGAATTTATTTTACCACAGTCATCTTCTTTCACAAATAAGAAAATGGACACCTGAGTGAGAGTGTGACTTGCCTAAGGTCTCGCCAACACACAACTAAGTTGTGTTTTCCTAACTCCCTGTTACTCCTTTTACTATTTATACATTCAAACCTAATGACCACTGATGTCAACCTCCCATTATATAGATGGAAAAATCGAGGACCAGGAAGTTGAAGGGGCTTATATGATGTAACAAGGACCCCCACTCTTGCCTCTAAATCAGGGCACCCTCCGGTACCAAGAGGAGCGTTTGAAAACTGGAGACACAATTTTAGTTAGACAGCAGGAATCACTTCAAGAGATCTATTATACAACATGATAACTATAGTTACTATTGCACACTTGAAAATTGCTAAGAGAATAGATTTTAAGTGTTTTCACCCCAAAAATTCTAATAAGCATGTAAGATAATGCATACTTAATTAACTTGGTTCAGCCATTCCATAATGTATTTCATAATATCATGTTGTACAGTATTAATATACATAATTTTTGTCAATTAAATACAAATACAAATAATACAAATTTAAAAGAAGAAGAAAAGCTTGCTTGAAACCAAAACTCCCCCCAAATTAGGTTTCCTCACAAGCCTTGGGCACATAAATCTTTCATTTATTTATCCATTCAACAAGTGTTTACTGAGGACTTATGTCCTAGTCACTATATGGAGGGTTCTATATAGTGATACAAGGTGGTGATACAGGCTCTATATAGTGATACAAGGTGGTGATAGACATGTACTGTCTGCTCTTATGAGGCTTACAGTCAAGTGGGGGAGAGAACAGGAAGTTGACCTCAGAAATGAGTCATACTGTCAACAGTGATCATTGCCATGAAAAAAAATTAGATCAACAACTAAACAACCAAAAACAGTATTAGGACCTCAGAAAGACTCAGGAGAAAAGAGAGGCTGTGCCCTCAACAACTACATGTGTGAACTATCAAGAAACAGCCCAAGTGTCCTGTGGCTGGTACAGAAAGATGCCTGGGTCAAAGACTGACTACATCTGTGCCAGATAGCAGGTACTCATCAACACTTATACACTGATGGTGGAGACTCATGAAGACTGAAGGTCTACTGGAATAAATAATAGTGGTATTGTCTTGAAGATCAGAAAAGAGAAAGGACAGGGACGATAGGGAGACATTTCCACCTGTAGGAAACAGTGTGGGCCAAAGTGAGGAAATCTTACCAGAGTCTGTCTACACATTCAGAGATAGGTTGAGACCAATTTCTGAGATGCAAAATTGATGTTGGTCTTTATTCTGAGAGCATCAGAGAAAGAGGTTTGTCTGTTTGGGGGAATAGTGAAAAATAGGATTTTAGGTAGATGAATCTGGTGATGCTTCACAGACTGTATAAGGGAGCGATGAAACTTCTGGACCATGGGCCAGTTAGAAGAGTGTTCCAATAATGGTAATTATGATGGATTAAGCACCAGCTTTGTTTTCTCATACCCTTTATAGTGCATAATAGGATGCTCATTTTACCAAGTAACAGAAGAAAAGCTCAGACCAAAATTATGACTTGCTCTAATCTCTGCTCCATGGTAGCAAAGTTGATATTTGAAATCATATCTCACACTCCAGCTTGGAAAGATAAATATCCCTCTCTCCTGTTAGTCTGTGAACTTGTGGATAGAATGCTATAGTATCCACATAACTATATGTAGAGCATTCATTCAATTAGAGTCTGTTGAGCACCTACTAAGTGCCACCATTATGCTAGGCAATATGTGATATATTCTTTTGAACTTTAAACATATGTGCATGAACATACACACAAGCAAAGTTACACAGAGAGATAAAAATAGAGTTGACAACATGAGCCAAGGTCTGATTATAGCAAAACTGGGAGAAAGTTACCATAACAGGGAAGCTTCCTTTACTTCTCCAACAGTATGAATGGCTATTAATGTCTTGATCTCTGGAGTACTGAGAGGAAAGACCCCCCCCCAATATTTTTATTAGTGACATTAAATTGACATGTCCATGTGGCTTTGCAGGGACATGTAAAATATGTTTCTGAGCTTATTAGAAACAGTTCTCTCCTTCTTCTTCAATTCTGTCTCATTTCTCTGATACTTCCCATGTGCATTTGGTTTTTCTTTCCTCACATACATCCTTCATGATGCCCATTTCTTGGATGTTTATTGTACACCATGCACTTTGAAAAGTGTTCTATGAACAGTGTCTTATTACATCCTTCCAACCAGAGCTGCCTCAAGGTCATCACAGAGCCAGAACTTAAAACAGCTGTATTCACTCCCAAATTGTGCTCTTCACTACCAGACTGTCTACTGTGCTTTCACTCATGCAAACACCCTCACATGCATTTCTTTATTTCCCCTTAAATGCATGCATACATATAAGCATTTTGTCAACTTAATTGGTGCTTTCTACTTGCCAATCATTGTGCTGGCCTGGAAATATGAGTGGTCAGTCATTTGTTAAAATGTTGTACAGATGATTCAAATATGAGGTTAGGTGTGAAAGGGGATGATTAAATAACCAGTAAGAGGACTTCCAGCCCTGACTCTGCCTAATTCAATGAATGGTGAAGGGTCCGTCTTGGGGCTGCCATGCAGGGTATGACAGCAGGATGCACTGGTCCTTGACCATTTTCTGGCAAGTGGTATCATTGTCTCCAAGGCTTGATGAGTGAGTGGAGAGAGGAGCTTGTAGATTCTCAAGTCATTAAAATGACCGAAGGAAAGATCTCTCTTCCAAGACAGCCCCAACATCAGCTGTGCTTAGTCCACCAGGATCTGGTTTGTGCTGTGCAACTTTCAAGGATGAACAATAATTCATATTGTTATAGTATAGTTCTTTGACCCCATCCCTCACCTCTTCTTTCTCCTTGATCTTTTTTTCTTGTCCTTCCCCACTTCCTTTCTTACGTTGATGTGCGCCAATTTTATATGCACTGATTTCATCGACAATGTGTGAAAAAAGAGCAATAAACATGGATCTTCATTTCAAAGAACAGTGTCAGAAAGGAAACTTTATGTGTGTGTTTAACAGCACAAAAAGGGGGGAAATAATCCCAATTCTGAAAAAGAAGGAAAGATATTTATTATTTTTTGTTTGTTTGTTTGTTTGAGACGGAGTTTCGCTCTTGTTGCCCAGGCTGGAATGCAGTGGCGCGATCTCGGCTCACTGCAATCTCTGCCTCCCTGGTTCAAGTGATTCTCCTGCCTTTGCCTCCTGAGTAGCTGGGATTACAGGCACACATCACCATGCCCAGCTAATTTTTTTGTATTTTTAGTAGAGACAGGGTTTCATCATGTTGGCCAGGCTGGTCTTGAACTCCTGACCTCAGGTGATCCGCCTACCTCAGCCTCCCAAAGTGCAGGGATTACAGGCGTGAGCCACCTTGCCTGGCCGGAAAGATGTTTATTATTAACGCACATTTTTAAAAAGTGTAGCTACAATAATCCCATTCTATGCACATGAGCATTTGGATTCTCTTACTAAATCCTTGAAATGGCACTATTTATTAAGTACTTGTTATTATCAGTTTACATATGAGGAAACTGTCAAGGAGATAAAGAGATTTTGCCCACGGCTACACAGCTAACTGAGAGCAGAGCTGAGATACACAGATCGGCCTCACGCCACTGTCCATGTGTTGTAACACTTGTTTTGTTGCCAGTGGCCATGTGCCAAGTGCTGTCACATTTGTTTTCTCATTAGTTCCCCCACTACAACTGTCAGAGGAAGATATATCATCCCCATTTTACAGATGGGGAGACTAATACTGGGAAAGGAGCCCTGCCTTTCCCATCCATGGCTAGTAAATGGCAAAGCCAGCATTTGAACTCAGATTTACGGGCCTGTAATCCCCCAACCTTTCTATGTCCATGCAGACTGCTTACACATGAGCAAAGGAGGAAGGCTGGAGACACAAGAGCCAGAGGGAATTACAGGTGCACCTTGAGCCCTCAAGAGCAGTTTGCCATCCCAAATGCACCACATAAGTCTGTGTATTATTAAAACTTATGGGTTTCAGGAACCCTCAGGCGTACTACTCTCAAGCTTGCCTTGCATCTGGATAGCCTTAAATAGTTTACAAGGAAATATGCATACATTTATCTCTTTTCTCTCTCAGAAGACATCTGCGAAGTATACAGGATAAGATTCTTCATCCTAGTGTGCATGTGGGAAAACTAAGTTTCAGAGAGGTGAATTAACTTGTCCGATGTCACACAGCTAGTAAAAAGGGTGAGCAGAACCATTTAGTCAGGGTGCTTTCAGATAACAGTTCCTGGCAAGGAAGAAGAATACAGGCAGGAGAGCAGACACAGGTGCCATCAAGGGTGTTCATTCTACTGCTCCATGCTGTCCTGCAAAGGGAAATCTGATCCTCCTCCTACACTTGCGTGGCCAACACATGGGAAGCACCTGAGCTAACCCTGACCTTGAGAATTGTTCCATGTGGTTACTTTCAATGTTCCTGCCTATCTTGAACAAGACACAGAGATGTCCAGAACCCAGTATAACTTGGTATAATCCTCCAGTCCTGTATGTCTCCCTTTAAGCCTCCTCCTTCCACTAAGCCTAAGGCAAATCTTTTGACCCACGGTGGACCCGGAGGGATGAGGATGCTGAGGAGCAGTCCCCCAGGTACCCTCCTCGGTGACATTCCAGCCTTTCTCTGAATGCCTGATGGTGCTGAGTCCTCCAGGTCATTTTGGTGGGTCTCCCCCCGACTGAACCAAGTGCAGGGACCATGGGTATACTTAACCCAAATCTGTCTGTTTTAATCACTGTCCTCTGGACAGATAAAAGCTTTCCATAGGATTGCTCTCTCAAGCATTCCTCTGTGGCTTTGATACTAGCGATTAAATCATGGAAGGGAAAGCAAAACAAAACAAAACAAAAAAGGGACTAGCTCCAACCTTTAGCTTTTAATTTTTTTAGCCTCATGAAAGAAACCAGATTGTTGACCTAAATTCCCCCTTTCATCCCCTCATCCTCTCACCTCTGCTTGTATTCTCCTGGCAGATGTCCCACAGCTAGTGGGCATCCTTTAATTGAAGGGTCTGAAACTGCCTTTTACCCTGCCCCGCAATGACCTTACATCTCCCACAGGGGGAACCAAGGCTGGGATACCTGGAATCGCTGGGATCTTGGAGTCACAGAATGTGGATGGAAGGGACCTCTGTGACCATGTGGTCTAACACTCTCATATCCTAAGGAAAGGAAGTGAGGAAGCCCAGAGTAGGGAGCTATTCACCCAGGGACCACAGCACAGCATGGCAGACCTAGACATTAGAGCCTTCATGGTGGATTGAGAGCACCAATCCACCATGGAAAGCATCTTGGTAGGGAGCTTTGGCTCTGGAGTGAGAGAGATGAGAGTTAGAATCGTGATTCTCCCAATCCCTCGCTGGGATCCTTGGAGGGAAAATCAATTAACCTCTCTACATCTCAGTTTCCTTATCTGTCAAAAGAATACTAATAAATCCCACTTAGTTTGTGCTTAGTAAAGAGACTACTAAATAGAGGCTTTCAGAAAGTGTTTGTTATTATTATCATTATTTATTTTAAAATACAACTTTTTCACAGCAGAAATGTCCTGGTAGAGTTTTTTTCTCCTTCTATATTTACTCTCCCAATGAGAGAAAACAAACAATAATACGAATTGCATATAAATTGTCATCCTTTGCTAATTATCTCCGCCCCGCCGCCCCTAGACAATGATGGCAGAAAGTCAAATGTTATCAGAGATAATTTTATGTTGACTTAAAGCTTCCCAGGAAAACATCCTAGGCAAGACCATAGGAAGAAAGCATAGCTAGAGTCCCCCTCAGCTGTGGGGGAGCTTTCGAATTTGAAATCAGGAGACTTGAATTCCAGTTTTTCCTACCCCTTAGTGCTGTGGGACTTTAGGCAGGGGACCTCGCCTCTCTGACTTTCCAGTTTTCTGATCCGTAAATAGTACCTATTGTAGCAGATTGCTGTGAGGATTCTAGGAAACACCTTGAGAGGGAAGTTGCTGCCCACATGCCCAACACACAGCAGGTGATTCAGAAATGCAAAACACCCTCCCCAGTGAGGAATGTTTCCTGTATGTGATGAACACACCACCAATTTTGCTATCTTTCTAATACACCTTGCTCTACTCAAAACAGCAATTGAGTAAATTGAGACATTGCATTGTAACAAGAGAAAAATTCTGAACTGGGAACAGGCATTAGGAGATAAGATAGATTTTAGAAAAATTTCAGTGGGAGAGCTTAGAAAACTTGTTGAATGATGGTTTGCTAGGGCAGTCATAACAAAGGACCCCAGCCTGGCTGGCTTAAATGACAGAAATTTATTTTCTTAAAATTC
Organism: Pongo abelii; assembly: GCF_028885655.2. Lineage (NCBI taxonomy): Eukaryota > Metazoa > Chordata > Mammalia > Primates > Hominidae > Pongo > Pongo abelii. The sequence goes on from NC_071998.2 coordinate 107,390,635, forward strand.
TGGAGATCAAAAGTCCAAGATCAAGGTGTCAGCCAGGTTTGTTTCTTCTAAGACCTCTCTCTCTCTCTCTCTCTGTTTCTCTTTCTCTCTCTCTCACTGGTTTCTAGATGTTCATCTTTTCCTTGTATCTTCGCATAGTCTTTTCTCTGTATTACTTGTGTCCTAATTTTCTCCTCTTATAAGAACACCAGTCAAATTGGATTAGGATCTGCCATATCACCTCACTTTAATTTAATTACCTTTTCAAAGACTGTATCTCCAAATACAGTTAAATTCCAAGGTACTGGGGGTTACATCTTTAACATATGAAATTTGGTGGAACACAATTTCGTCCATCACAAAGAAAAGGAAAATGGGAAGCAGCCAAGAGCATGGCAGCAAGCTCAGGAAGAAAAATCAGTATAGACATTGGAAGTTAGAGGAAACCTGAGTCAGAAACCATCAGGCAGGTAGGCTGGTAACGGAAATCCAGATGTCAAAGGACAAGCTCAAGGAAGCACTCCAGATGGACAACTATGCCTGGACAAACTTTGGGTTCTAGCGAAGTGGGGTGAGCTCAGTGGAATAGATTACTCTTTGGTAATAAAGAACCATCGATTCTTAGTTAATTGTTTAGGTCCCTACAGAAGAATGATAAAGACAGCAGCCTCCTGGCTTTCAATTCAATTCACCCTGTTTGTGTGGGTGCTGCATAACTTACAGAAGTATTTCCAGAGGAGGCCATACCTTTAAACAGCCTACAACAAAACATTTGGCCTTTGGCACTTAATGTATTGACCATGACTAAGAGCCTGGGTGTAGGAATTCTATAGACTTGGATTCTGAGCGGTGTTGCTTTGGGCAACCATTTCCCTATTCTGAGCCTCAGTCTACCCTGAAGAGGGAGCAATGCTGATAGACTTGTTGTGAAGATTAAGCAAGATAATTAACGTAGAGTAAATGATAGTAAGTTCTTAATAAAGAGTAAGATACTCTTATAGAGAAGGTAGAAATAGGGAAGTATCCCCCTGCTCCCTTTCTTTCTTTATTTTTAACTTTCAATAACAAACTCTACAGAGCACTTACAACATACCGGATTTCGGGTTGGATGTTGGGCATTTATAAATGAAGCAAACAGCCACATATGTGGGAAGCACAGATCTTGAATGAGTAATTACTCAGTGATGAGGCAGTTTTAGGATGGGGAGGAGTATGATGAATATACAGGAGGAAGATTTGTTGGTGCCTGGGTGACATGGGGTCGTCAGACAGACTTGTCTTGGGGTAGTATTTACCATGATGATCTTTAGAGAATACCCCTAATGCCCAGAGTATTCTCCCACACTCTGTACAGCCTTAGCCACAGTTCTGAGAGACTCTTTCCGTGCCTTTGAGCTTTTCTCCTTTGTGGATGTTCTTCCTTTCTGGGATGAGATTGAATGAGTAGATGAGAAGAAAAAGAGGCAATGAAAAAAATAGACATCAATCTTCTGGGGGCCTATGGAACCCTTTTCACATCCAGCCTAGCTGCAGGAAGATAGGGTGCATTAGAAAGGTCAGCTGGCCAGGGCTGCAGGGATGGTTCCTTAACAGGAGGACCACGGCAGGCTCCTTTCCTGCTGCACCTCAACCTCTCCCTCTGTGCAGTGTGCCCAGACACACTACTGTAAAAGGGCTCTTGCACGCTTTCATTGTCTAGTTCTATGTGCTTATAGCACTGAGACAGACATACGCTAATTATATGTAGATTGTGTGCAGAATTGCGTGTGGCCTTCCGTCTTGCCACATGGGACTATACCCCCTGGGATCATCCTCTAGTCCCACACAGATGGTGCTGACTTCAGACAAATTTGCACCATTTTTTTTTGTACTATGCCTCTATCTTTATGGAGAACTGTGAGGAAGGGCAGTGTGGAGACGTGGGGGTTCTTTTGTGTCCTCCAGAGAACAGCATTGTGTGTCCTGTATAGAGATCCTCAGAGGAGACAGAACCTAAGCATGCAAGAGTTGGGAATGACATAAGGCATCTAAATCAAATCAACACATATTTTTGAGCACCTTCTCTTTACAAGGAACCATTCTAACAGTGAACAAAAGAGCTCTTAAATTCTAGCAAGGGATCATTTTTATCCAGACTCCTCCTTTTACAGAGAAGGGAAATTAGGTTCAGCAGCATAAAGGAGGTGGTATGACTTGTCCCAGGCAAGGTTACCTGGCAAGTCAAGCTCAGATCTCTGGTGCCAAACTTCTGGTTCTGAGCTGGTGGTACAACGATGCTTCCCTTTCAGACCCTAAAATAAGACTACTGGTGATTAAGTTATTTTCATATAGAAATAAAACCCCATTGCCACCATATACCCCCAACCTTATTGAAGCTCGGTGATTTTCTTTCACTACTTATACTCCAGGTAAATATTTCCCTCTGAACTTGTGAAGCCGCTGCTTCAAGGTTCTCATTTCCCTTAATGTGTTTCTTTTTGGTTCCACTGAAAACCTTCTCTTTGCCCTTCCTCTCTGCCTCCCATGGCTAAGCCACCCCTTATTTCTTAGCTCTTTTGCAGAATCTGCCTTTTCTCACTTCTTCCCCCTTGTCTCAACTGCAAACAGAGGTGGCCTGAGCCTGGGTCCCGAGCCCCGGCAAGGTTCTGAACTGAGAGCACCCTACAGATGTGTAAACATTTTACCTTGCTAACCAGGCTAGCTGCCTTCCAAAGGCAACAGGAAAACTAGGGACTGGGAGCCCCTGGCAAAATAAAAACCTGCAGAGAGAGAGAGACGGAGAAAGAGAGAGGGAAAAAGGATCTTGTTTTAGATTTTAATTTTCTCATTAGAAGGCCATTCATTTTCTTTCATGAGGGATAGGGTTAGCTGGGAGAGAGAGAGAAGGTGAGCTAAGAGGTGGGGAAGGACATGAATCTCGTGGCTCCAGGAACCTCTGCTTTCAACTGGTTCCATAACGGGCAGCAACAGATAGATCTGGGGCAACTCACTTCAAATCTGGAGTTGGATCTTAGGCTTTTGAAGGAGTCAGTGGGGAGGCAGCTTTTAATATGTAGTCTCATGATATCATCTAAGCTGACGGGATCTATGATTTCTAAGAAGGGTTTGCCAGTGGGTTTGAGGAGGACCAGGGCTTTTTTGAGCCTTCCTTCTTGATGTATCAGGCAAGATGCCTTCAGGGTACCCTCTCTTTCTGGCCTTTCTATTTTGTTTCCCATCATTTCCTCCCTCCTTTTCATCCTTTACATCACCCCTGAACCCTCCAGCATCTTAACAATGAACTCTCATTTGGACAGCCATTGTATGTGGAGGATGTCATATTCACTATGTCTTTTAAGTATGACAATATATTTAGAGATACAGATGAAGGAATTAAGACTTAGAGGTGAAGTGATTTTGCCCCATATGTACAACTAGTAACTGCTGTCATCAAAATTCAAAGTAAATTACCCTGAGTGCAAAGATCCTGATCTTTCTACTTTACCAAGAATACATTTTATTCTCTGATTCTCCCTGTACATTAGTCACAGAGACATAAATTAATGCCTTTGATTCTGTTTGTCCTTAAAATCCCTACCCTTTCTCATCTCCTGCTCTATTTAGAATCATTCCCATGCCTGCTGTAGCAAGGTGCTGGACAGGTTACTGGAATGACACAGACACAACCATTGCTCTCGAGAAGAATAGTTTGGCAGAGAGGGGATAATGGTGAGAACACAGCAAATCCAAAACCGAAGAGCACGTGTCAAGTTTCCTAAAAGTGAAAAGAGTTCAAAGAAGAGAATAATCACTATTCACAGGGCAGTCAGGAAGAACTTCTTGTAAGAGGTACCTTGCATTCTAGTCATTGGGAAATCTAGAATAAAGAAAATCAGACTTGGACCTAGTATGTGACACAGAACCTCACTTAACCCCCTCCTTTACCAGATAGAGAATCAGGACCCAGAGGACACCAGAGGAGGCATTGGTGCTTCACTAAGGTTATCCTGATGGTAAGAGCAGGATGACTTTGTAAGGAGACTCTGGCCATTTCCTGAAAAACGGTTGAGCAGGAAGTGGGAGGAGAGGTGTAGATTGGCATAGATGCTGTGCTAAGACAGCATGCTGGCCATGTCAGGTGCTAACAGAGAGATTTACACCAATTCTGAGCTCCCACTGCCCACAGAGGAGTGAAGACTGTGTGGGCCTCCTCCATTGATTTTGCTGGAAGCTCTCCTTGCTCATTTGATGAGCACTTATGGCAGGTGAACTCCCAGAGTTATGGTGACCGCAACAATTCTCCAGCTGAGAGTAGTCACTGTCCTTCTAAATGAGCATCTTTTATTCACTCTCCTCTCCCTCTCTTTCTTCTCCCACCTGGCCTCATACGTCATCTGACACTTAAAATACACTCTTAATTAGAAAGTCCTCTTCCCCATCCAACAGCTTTGTCTGTGCCAGGGACACTGGGTATATTCCAGAAAGGCTAGGAAATGGGGATTGGTGAGCATAAAGATAATTAGATCCAGAGAGAATCTGCTAACCTACTTCCTGGGGTTCCCAGAGTAACTGTAGAGATGCTTGGCTTGGAAGTTCCTCAAATATCGAACTCAAATTTGTGACAGGCCCCAGGTAGGTGGCATAGCCCAGATGCCTGATGATTTTGGTGAGGCAGGGGGAGTTGCTATAGAATTAGTGCCTAGGACAGTGAACCCAAGGGTCTGATGAATCTAGGATCCACTTACCAAGCAGTTGACCTTCAACCTGTCTCTCTATCTCCTTTAACTTCCATATTCTCATCAGTTAAATGAGAAACTTAATGTCACCACCTTAGGGATATTACATGGATTAAGTTAATGCATATACAGACCTTAGCACAATGCCTGGCCTGCCATAGAGGCTTGGGAGATTTTGCTCATTATTATTAACTATTATGTAGGCATACCCAATTTATGTTAAGAAGGCACTCATTATATATGTGTGTGTGTATATATATATATCTATATATAGAAAGAGAGAGAGAGAGAAAGAGAGAGAGAGAGGCATCAGTGTAAGAAGAAAGCTGAATCAGGACACAGGGGAACTGTCAATGACTCTGTGACTTAACAAATGCCTTCCATTCTCCGGGACTCAGCTCTCTCACCTGTCAAACAAAGGGTTTGGAGGTGATGATCTTTGAAAACCTTTCTAGTTTAGCTCTGAAATGTGTTTTCTTTCTTTGGGGATAAATGGCAAGATTCCTGTTAGAGAATGAAGTTCCAGCTTTTCAGCTCCAGACCCTCACTTTTATACCCCAACTTTCCTAACAATTTAATGCCACTGATCATTTAATGACTGCTAATGGCAGATGTACACTCAAAGTTCTGGTAACTATGGTAGGGACCTCCCTTCTAAATGAGCATCTTCTGTTCATTATCATCTCCCTCTGTTTCTCCTTTCACCTCGTATATTATCTTACACTTTAAATACCCTCTTAATTACAAAGTCCTCTTCCCCATCCAACAGCTTTGGAAAATGGTTTTCAGATTTTTATTATTATTGCTGCTATTGTTGCAACAACTTCATTAGATGAAGTACCCTTTCTTCAAACAAAAATCTTTCTTGTATGCTTCATATTCAAAACCAATAAAAGTTAAACTTCACGGGTTAAAGTTGTGATGAGAATGCCCCAAACCCAACTTACTCATTCTTTCAGCTCCTCCAGCCCTTGCCTTGCCTTCAAGGTGGTCCCAGAGGCACCATTAGCAACTGCTAGGATCCCACAGAGCAGTTGGAAAGCGATGAGTCTAGGATAACCTGATACAAATTTTATTAGAGAAAAATAACTTAACCCCCCCTCCTTTTCCATCCTTTATTTATTCATCTTTCTCTTTTGGGGCCACATAGGGCTGTATGACAAATGTTCTTATATCTCACGTGACCGAGGATGGGTCGTGGGCATTCACACCATCAGTGACCAAGACAACAAAGACCCACGCTACTTTTTCTCCTTGAAGACAGACCGAGCCCGGCAAGTGACCACCATCAATGCCCACCGCAGCTACCTCCCAGGCCAGTGGGTATACCTAGCTGCCACCTATGATGGGCAGTTCATGAAGCTCTATGTGAATGGTGCCCAGGTGGCCACCTCTGGGGAACAAGTGGGTGGCATATTCAGCCCACTGACCCAGAAGTGCAAAGTGCTCATGTTAGGGGGCAGTGCCCTGAATCACAACTACCGGGGCTACATCGAGCACTTTAGTCTGTGGAAGGTGGCCAGGACTCAGCGGGAGTTACTGTCTGACATGGAAACCCATGGCGCCCACACTGCTCTACCTCAGCTCCTCCTCCAGGAGAACTGGGACAATGTGAAGCATGCATGGTCCCCCATGAAGGATGGCAGCAGCCCCAAAGTGGAATTCAGCAATGCCCCCAGCTTTCTGCTGGACACGAGTCTGGAGCCTCCTCTGTGCGGACAGACATTGTGTGACAACACAGAGGTCATTGCCAGCTACAATCAGCTCCCAAGTTTCCGCCAGCCCAAGGTGGTGCGCTACCGCGTGGTCAACCTCTATGAAGATGATCATAAGAACCCGACGGTGACCCGTGAGCAGGTGGACTTCCAGCACCGTCAGCTGGCTGAGGCCTTCAAGCACTACAACATCTCCTGGGAGCTGGACGTGCTGGAGGTGAGCAACTCCTCCCTTCGCCGCCGCCTCATCCTGGCCAACTGTGACATCAGCAAGATAGGGGATGAGAACTGTGACCCCGAGTGCAACCACACGCTGACGGGCCACGACGGCGGGGATTGCCGCCACCTGCGCCACCCTGCCTTCGTGAAGAAGCAGCAGAACGGGGTGTGTGACATGGACTCCAACTATGAACGGTTCAACTTTGATGGTGGAGAGTGCTGTGACCCTGAAATCACCAATGTCACTCAGACTTGCTTTGACCCCGACTCTCCACACAGGTAAGACCTTACTGGGCTAAAGATGCCCAGTTGAAAGTTGAACTTGATGTCCTCCATATTATAGATAAGGCACCTAAGGCCCATGGGTGATATGGGGATTTTCTGGTTCAACCAGCAGCTTCATGATTGAGGCAAGTCTTTTACTCGGGTCATCGTGGAGACCATAGGCAAACACAGTTTGTTATAAAAATATTTATTGAGTGCCTACCATGAGCCGTGAGGGAAGCCTGAGAGCCCTGTTTTCTCCAAGAGCCCAGAGTTCAAATTGAGTGATATGAGCTGAGTACAAATAGCTGTTGTATTGTATGACATAGAGTGGGTGAGAGTTGCACAGTCCAATATGGTAGTTCCTAGCAACATGTGCCTACTTAAATTTAAATCAGTCAAAGTTAAATAAAACTCAAAATTCAATTCCTGAGTTGCATTAGCCACATTTCAAGTACTCTAGCCACATGGGACTAGTGGCTACCATACTGACAAAGCAATATGAAACACTTCAGTCATCACAGAAAGTTCTGGTGGACAGGCTCAAAGAGCTGGGGTCACATGGGGCTAGACAACCTGGCCCCATGGTCTCAGCTCTCTGTGGCTCCTTCATTTTGTAACTTCTTAGAAGCTGTTTCTTCATCTGTAAAATGGGGAAAATAATGGTACCTATTTTGTCAAGTTGCTCCGAGGATTGATAGAGAGAAGACATATAAAGTACACTCTCTTACAGCACATCATTAATTCTCAATAGTATGTCTGTCATTACTTGTCTAATGAAAGGCAGTGTGCTGTGTTTAGGGAGTGCCCTAGATGATCAAAGAGAAAAGGTTGATTTGCAGCTTGACTATATCAGGGAAGCCTTCTTGAGAGAGGTGACATTTGAGCAAGGTCTTCAAGAATAGCTCTAATTTGAAGAATGTTAGAACAAATCTAGAGATCTAATGAACAACAAGATCAATACATTCGGTATAATAGAACAAATCTAGAGGGCTAATGTATAGCATGAGGACTATAGGAAATAAGGTTGAACTGTATTTGGGATTCATGCTAAATAACCAGATTTTAAGTACTTTTGGCACAAAACCAAAAGGAAGTGGGTGACTTAAGATAATGGATATGTTAATTTATTTCACTATAGTAAACTGTTTGCTATCTATATGTTTCCCATAACATCATGTCTACCTTAAATATACACAATAAAATTTACCTGAAAAAAGAATAGGTATAATTTTGACATCAGAAATTGGGTGGAAGAAGGGAGGACACTCCAGGCAGAGGGAATTTCTCATCTACTGCTAAAAAGAGGACAGAAAAGGGGGACTTCAGTCTACTGCCTCACTTAGCCTCTGCCATTGCTGTCAGTTATAACCAGTAATCCAAAAGTAGAGCCCAAAGGTGAACTCAAGGGTAACCTGTATTAAATGTGGGACCTCTAGGAACTAGATTCAAGCCGGAGAGACCATCAATATCCACTTTCTTGTTTTTCCCAGATTCACACTGAACTTTTCTATTCTGTCCAACACACAGGACCCTGGACTTGCTGATGGCTCGAGCACATTTGCCGACCTCTGCAGGTTTTCTGCTGACTCTTCTCTTTATGTCTCTCTCAAAAGCGCAAGGGCCTCCCGTGCGTGAACAAAATACCTATGTGCAAAGGAATGAGGATGCTGGCAGGAGAATGCCCTGCCTGGCAGCAAGTCAGAAAGTGCCTCAGCTCAGTTTCCCGGCACCAGGAGGGCCCCTGGACTCTCACCTTGGCTCCAAGACATGAGCAGCCCATGTGAGGAGAAGCCTTGGTGTGTGACCAGTCTCTTCTAGGTCACAGTGCATTGTCATCTCTGCTTTCACTTGGGCCTTTCCAAAACTTGGCAAGGGAGTCAACACAGAGGTTAACATTCACATTAGACTGATGGGAAATAGAGGAAACTTAGAGAGTGGAGTGACTTAGCTAAGTTCATGGGTCAAGAAAATCATTAGGCTAAATCACAAGTGCAAGTCTATGATCAGTGTGCTCCACTAAACTAGACTCCCAAGAGGTACTTCTGTGCCTGGTGAGAGTGCGCGTGGGGTAGAATGGGCATAATTGGAAGTCATCCATTCATTTGTACATCGATTTATTTGCTCATTCATTCACTCATTCATTCATGCAACAAATGTTTATGCAGCACCTGCCAAGTGCCAGGAAAGTGGGTACCCTTAGCCCTGTTTTGCTTTGAAAATTTTAAGATTCAGAAAGATGAAGGGACTTACCTAAGCTCACTCTGCTAATAAATGGATAGCTTGGATTCAAACTCAAGACTACTAGGTCCAAACCTCCTATGGAAGGAGGATATTTTTTAATCTAAGGAACAATAAGAGGCAAAATTAAAACACAGGTGATAGGGAGAGTGGCGCTACTAAAGTTTTGGGAAAAAAAACTGTGTATCATTGAGACAGGATGAAGAGCAGCTGGCCTTTGCAGAGCACCATGCTGGTGTGGAGGGGCCATGGGGCCCCAGGTTCCAGACACCTCACAATCAGCAGACAACACTGGCAGGTTCCAAAGGCCTCCTCTTTTCTAAGTCACGGGAATGCATGCCCAGAGTGTCTGTGAGTGACCATGTGCCAGCTATGACCGCTGTGACCAGGGCTCGTTTGTTTGCTGGCTGGGAAAGCTGTGTGCCCTGGATGAGGCCCACCAGGTCACATGTCCTCTCGTGGTGAGGCTGGGGTTTTCTGGGTTCTGGCCGAATCAGCTCTCCTGTGTGCAGACAGAAACCTGTGGAAGGTTGCAGATAAATTTTTGCTTTGTGAATTTAAACAAAAAAGGGAGGAAAGGAAGGAGGGAGGTAGGGAGATAGGGAGGGAGGGAGATAGGGAGGGTGGGAGGGTCGTGATTACATGGTCATGACACATACACTTCAAGCTCTGAAGGCCTATCCTGTGGGAAAGTCGCAGAATTATTCTATATGGTTTCTAAGCCATGGCTGGGACTACAGTGTTGTAATTACAGGAGGCAGCTTTGAGCTGAGTGATAGATGATATCATCTCCAGTCAGAATGGTCCTTTTTGGGGAGGGCTTTGTCTGTGGGTGAGTGAGCTCCCCTTCACCAGAAGCATTCAAGTCAGTACTGATAACCATGCATAATGAGGCCATAGGTGGGATTACAGTTCTGGTGGAGACGGTGGCCTTGTGTTCTTGGGGTTGAGCACTGCACAGTAATATCTTATTCCATTTCATATCAGAAAACCAAATATTGACTGCTTCTCTTCTCTTTAACAGGCATTTATTGGGCATGTCTATCCCACCAGCCTTTCTGCACTTTACTGGGGGTGTTGCAATGAGTTGGACATGTTCCTCACCATTGAGGGGCTTCCGCTTTAGTGGGAAAGTCATATAGAAACATAAGAAACTCTGATTTGTAAATTTAGAGACACACAGTAGGACAGGAGACTGAAAAAGCAGAGATTTATTTGACTAGGAAAACAAGGCAAATCAGCTGGAGGGGTCAAGATTTGAGTAGGCATTTGAGAATAGGCAGCCTGCTGAGAAGTAAAGATGCAGACTGCATCAGTCAGGGTCCTAGCAGGAAACAGATGGCACATTCGAACAGAATAATTAAGGAGAATTGAAGGAGGGGCTATTTTCAAGGAGAAGCTGTTTACAATGTTGTAGGCAGGATTAAGGACAACCAACAAGGCCTTGTGCTATACTCTAGGGCGGGCAACTATGGAGAGCCATTTACCATCTTGGCCTGTAGGGGCAAAAGGAGAAAGTGGTTATGGGACCCAGAGAGAGGGACTGTATGGAGGGGCTTTCCTGGCAGCAGCTGTGGCTCTCAGCAAGGGAAGCAGCCAGGCTACAGCCACCTGACCAGAAGGGAAGCAGGAGAGTAAATTCCATGTTGTCATTCTCTCTGCCTGCCAGTCTCCTGCCAGTGCTTCCCATTTGGTGGATCCAACTGAAGGCACAAAACAAAGGAACCTGTTGATGCAATCCGTAGATAGCCAGCCTCCCAAGGACACAGAGCAGGGTGGGGAGTGGATCTGCATGAGCAAGCAGAGAATGTCCAGAGCCTAGAGATAGCCAGGCCATGCAGAGGGTAGGGCATAAGCCAGGCAGTGGAGAGGGTGAGGAGTGGTGTATAGAAGAGAACATGGAGTTTAAGGGGTTATTATGGCTGAGATCCAGACCATGAGCAGAGAAAAGTTCAGTTTATCTCATGGAAAACTTTAATGTTAGGCTTAATCCTCTGTTCCTTCCTCCCTACATTCTTCCCACCTTTCCTTCCTTCTGTCCTTTTCTTCTCTCAATAAATATTTATTGAATGCTTTCTCTGTGCCAGCCCAATCACTGCCCTCCCGGAGCTTACCACCTAGTGGGTAAGACAGAGAAGTAAACACCCCACTGCAATCACTGGTGTGAATGAAGGGTCCACAGTACCAGCCAGGAGGAGCAGTCTGTGTGAGCAGTAAATGCCTTTCTAGGAGACTAGCCAGTTAGAAAAAAGACATTCCAGGTGAACTGTGGCCGTTCTCTACAGTGGTGGAGAATAGCCAGGGAGGCAGGACTTCATCGGCAGCCATTAGAGATGTCTACACGCAGGTAGAATGCACTTCACACACCCTTTTATAAATGAAATGGAAAACCTGGATATTAATAGAAAATTCCAGTGTCAGGAAATCCAGGGGCATTTGACACTGAAGACTGTAGCTACCTCACTGAGAGAGGATATTGCAGCAAACCAACCAAGTTCCTGTTTGGACCTTCCAAACCACAAGCCCTGGCACCCTCAAGTGAACTCACCTTTGTTCATGAATATCTACTCATACAAAATGGGATGGGTGGAAAAAAAGACACTTTCCCTATACACTGTTGTCTCATAAGGAAACATTTCCTTTGTCTTCTCTTTATTATTATTTGGGAATTATTTCCTTTGTCTTCTCTTTATTATTATTATTTTTTTAATGTAACAAGGACAATCCCCTGAGGCCAGGTTTTTGTTGTTGTTGCTTTTGGACTCCAGTTAATGTTGTTGGAAGTCTCACAAAAGGGGCTGCGATAAGTCTTGAGGTCACCCCCGACCCCTCTGCTGGCAGCTATAGCCCCCGTCAGCCTCTTCCCCTGCTCTAATCAGGGCCACTGAATGATTTGTCCTCTCCAGGTGGGGTTTCCTACTTAATTTCTGATTTGATCTCATGGAGCATAAACTTCGTACTTTCCTCTTCCTTTTCAATCTGAATGAAGGACTCTCAGAGCTTAATGGAATAGTAGATGGGTCCAGTACTTTCTTGCTGCAGGTGGGGAGACTAAGCCCTCAAGGAGGGGCAGACACTGACGCAAACCATCCATTGAGAGTGGGGCTGAGCTGCGATGGAGACCCAGGGTCTCACTTCCTACTCCCATGCTATTTCAACTACCCCGCTATAGACACCTTAGACAGCAGCTTAAAACCTGGAAAGGTTATATTTAGTATGTTTATGTTCTTACCCATCATCCATATTCTATTAAGACACCTTAGTATCCAGAGAACTGTGATAAATGCTATAGGGGTCCAAGATATAATCTCTGTCTTCAAGGTGCTTGTATCCTGTGGTTTAATGACATTTTGTTACAGTCATTCAAGAGAAGGCAAAAGGGCAGATGACTAATTTCCCTGTAAACCACATAGCCTATAAGGCTCCCATGAGCTCTGAGAAAGGGCAGGATCACTGTGGTTTGGAGAAGTTAGGAAAGGTTTAATGATGGAGAAGGGACGCAATAGGCTTTTAGCATGAGCGGGCTTTGTAATAATAGAAAAGAGCTGGTGAGCTGGCCAGACATGTAGTGATAATGGGGTAAATAAATTGAAGTGGGAAGATGTTGAGGAGATGCAAGAAAGACATGAGTCTGGTTGGGGCTTCATGTAGGTAGATGCCACAGTTTTTTCTTCAGACGGTAGACACTGAAGACTCAGGCTGATTTAGAATGAAAGAATTCAGGTGAAATAGATTCTAGCCTGGGCTGGGCGGTTTGTTAGCTATGCAATCTTTGGCAAGCCTCTTAATCTCTCTGAGCCTCCAATTCCACATCTATTTGGAAGGAATAATAGTATCTGACTGCCTGGATCACACAATTGCCATGAGGGTCTCATAAAATAATATCCCAGAAAGAGTTCTGGGAAGAGTTAACCAGCATGCAGATGAAAGGGGGCATTGTTATTTTTCAGTCACTTTGTTCATTCTTTTCCAGTAATCACGTAAAAGAAATTGTTTGGAATTTTATAATCAGAATATCAGGGTTTATTTAATGTGACTAATATTCATTAAAGCAATAACAGGAGTCAGGTCTGGTGTAGTGGAAAAATTATGCGTGCTAGAGACTGACCAGGGTTTGAATCTTGGCTCCACTCTGCACTAGCTGTCTGACCTTAGCACATTGCTCAATAAGAGTTGCTGGTTTCTGATCTGTAATAATTGGGTGATAGCAGCTATCCTGTGGCATGTCATGGCACTCAAATGGAGTCATCTGTGTGAGACACCTGGTATGGTACAGTGACTGGCACATGGTAGGTGATGGAGAAAAGTCTCCTCCCTTCTTGTGTGCACATGTGGACACCATCTCCTCCCTGTCAGCATTGTTTTGCAGAGACTGTGTTCCTACAGGCTCATAAAAAAAGGCCTGGATGAAACTGCCATATACAAATTGAGAGCATTTGCTGAGATTATTTTCATTCTCAAAATATTAACTTTTTTTTAAAGGACTAGCCACAGAATTGGTGTTTTTAAATAAAGACCTATAACTTCTATCAAACTCATTGAGTTATTGAATTTGCACACTGGCTTATTTTTAAAATGACCCAAATGTCTGGCAGTGTTAAAGGACATATTTCTGTACAAAACCATTCCAGGCAATGTTGGGATGGATCATAATGAGAGATATGCCAGACTTGTGAAGTTACTATATGTTTCCACCATCTCCAGCCCTCATGCCTGCTTGAGAGTTGATACACAGACATACAGATTCAGGCATACTTGCACATATGGTTTGATTTTCTCTGATTCAGTCTGGGTTTTCTTCATGCTTTTCTTCTGAACAAAGTCCACCTTTACTCACAAGTTCCATCTGTGAGACTTGCACACATATAACTTTGGTCTTAAGAGCAGAATAGAGGGGTGAACTGAATTAAAAGAAGAACTGCTCAAGGCCCCTAAAGATGAGGTTAATAATGAGCTCAAAACAGTGACCTATGAGGAACAGTAGAAGATCGATACAGTCTAGCAAATAAATAAGAATACAAGTTTTGGAGACAGAACATACTACAGTCAAGTCATTTAACAGTTCTGTAACCTTGCACAAGTCTCTTCCTTTGTCAAAGACTCAGTCACCTCCTCTGTAAAGTCAGGAATGAAAGTAACAGTCTACTGCATTGGGTGGTTTAGAGGATTGGATGAAATACTACACAGTCAACCTTTTAGGACAGCACCTGGCACATAGTGAGGTCTGAAAATAGCAGTTGTTATTGCTGCTGTTGTTTGGGAATTTCCCTCCTCTGATAGATCTTCTCGCTTCTTATTGTGCATATCCCGAAATTCTTAGCCCCTTTTCAATCCTGAGCCCCCTCACTACGATCTCAGTGTGGGAGTAAGCGACAAAAGTAACCTAATCAACCACTCTGTACTACCAAAAGCCCTTTTATTTTATCACCCACAGGTTTCATTTTTTAAATATTTTTTTAATTCCAAAAGTCCTGTATAAACTGAATGCTAATGTATTGATTTTCCCAAGAGATAAGCAGCATGCCACACTAAGTTTAAGCATTTCCAGCAAAAAAGCAAAGGCATGTCTGGGATTCCAAGTTGGGGCTCATTGAATAGTGAGTAGGGAAGGAACTGGAAACTGGGAAGCCAGGAGGGTACCCATAATGTGCTCAGGACTACACCAACCAAGGCTGTCTCCTGGCCTGGGACTCTTGCCCCAGCATACTCTGTATTCTCAAAGTTTACAGATAAAAGTTAAAACTCTTTTGCGGGGAGAAGTCAGCAACATGCCAGGATCTGAGATGCTCCTTCTCTCATCCCTTTCCCAAATGTGTTCCCTGTCCCATTCCCAGCTGCCTGGATGGATGGCAGTACTGGTGCCCTTTCAAGGGCCTCAGCAGGAGGCAGTTGGTTTTTTCCCACCCTGGGTTTGGCATGCTCAGCACTCTCATTTTCCTTTCTGCATCCACTGATGACACTGACCACTCATGACAGCCTCTGCACTTGGTCAGATGCCCTTCCAGGTTAGGAAACAAAGCCATTGGGCGTGCGAGAGAGGATTGAACTGACAGACAGCAGCACATTTTGGTTTATTGAAATACATTTTCCTAAGTTGGTTACAGCTCAGCTTGTTCCTTCAAACTCACTGCTGGGCAGTTTTCCACCTCCTGAGAGGGAACCTCCACACCTCCACTCTCACTTTCTGAAAACACAAAACTAGTGTGTGAACAGCAGTGCATTTTGTTCATGGGTTTGTTTGCATAACTAGAATATGCTCATGTTTTCCCATTTTTCAGAGGAGCATTTTCTGTCTTCCTCCTTTCTCCTTTCTTCTCTTTCTCTTTTCCATGTTCTAGGTTGTTTTAGTGGCCTGGTGGTGAAGGGTGGAGGAGCACTGTCTCCACATCAAGCTTCTGATGTGTTTGATTCAAAACTTGTGTGAGTTCAGACAGCCAACTGCAGCTCTTAGCCTTGAACTTGACTTCTAACTACTGAACTATTTGTATGGCCACAGAGGGCAATGGTGATTATAACTCCACAAAATCATGAAGTAAGAGAGATGCAAAGGAGGTTTCTTTCCCATGAGAATCCATGGTAGAAAAACACAGTTTGCCAGTGGTTTGGCCAAGCGTGAGGAAGGAAGTGACTAGATTCTTCCAGGAACTTAGTGGCCAGCATGAAGTAACACTTTTCTTCTCTTATTTCAAATTCTTCATCTGTAAAATGGGAGGATTTGAGGTTTGTTCATGCACAGATATTCTCAAATCAGACATTGGAATCCTGTTTCCAGGATTGTGGGAAGTAGAACTAGAGTACAGAGGATGGGCTTAATATTTAAAAGGTACAAATAAAGCCATGCACTGGCACTGGAGATGCCAAGGGATATAAGAGACAGTCTTTGCCTTCAGAGGATTGACCAGCCCCTGTATCTACTTGAGTACAAAGTGTTCAGTGTGGTAATGAGGAGCAATTACGCTCTATGACAAGTTGAAAAAAAATCCTACTCATATTTCTCAAGTCCCAACAGTGGCCTTGTGATGGTACCCCATACTGGGGCAGTCTACATGTCTGCTATTTTATTTTCCCTCAGGCTCCAAATGTGGCATCCTCTTTCCAAAAATCAATTTGAATTTATTTCTACTTTTGACAGCCTGGCATATAATGTCATGCTTTCTAGCATCATTTCTCTATACTTGAACTCCTTGATCATCACATGACTTTCTAAGAGTTGTCTCTGTTTAACCCCAAGGTAGACCCAAATTTGGAGAAGTTACTAGACTTATTCAAGGTCATCCAGAGGGACCTACATCTACTGTACAGACTGTATTGTTTTAATTTTAAATAAATTTGTTTTTTGCCTAAGGTTAGGTGATTTGTATGGGACTATGGTCCAGATTAAAATTTAGACATTGCCATTTTAACACATATTGGTGATTATATAATTCTTGATTTATCCTTTCTAAACTTAATATATTTTAGTTAGTCTTCACATCAGTTATATGCCTACATGGCTAAAGTCTAGAACCAAACGATGCAGTCTTCTGAAATAACTCTTGTTCCTAAAACACTGTGACTGCTGCAGCTCATGAAGGAGATGTGATTGTCTTTGCTTAGTTGTGATTTAAGCATAAGAAAAATCACAGGGCTGTCAGTAAGTTGTGCATATTCGCTCAGTGTGGTCAGTTGTGTTATTTATCAATTTGGTTTGATGCTCCAAGAAGGAAGTGAGGTGGTGGGAAGAGAGCTGTGGGCCCTTGAACTGTAGAGTTCAGTTGCAAAAATGATTGTCTGACATGAGATAATTGTATTACTACTGTGTTGCTTTTGAACACAGCATCACAATTCAATTGTGCACCTCCTTACTTAGCAAGAGATTCCTCATGCCTTAATGGCTGCTCTGAAAATATATGAACTCAGAGTTTCTGAGGCTGTCAAAACAGAGATTGGAGTACCCCAAGAGAAGATCTTAGGGAAGTGACTGTTCATCCAATAGTTTGTGCATGAGTGTGTGTGTCTGCCTTCTATGTGCCAAGCACAGTGCTAGGTGCTAGAAGTACAACATTGAACATTGCACAAGACACCTGTAATTCTGCCCTTTTGGAATTTCCTGCAGCAAGATAAATAGCTAGCTGCATAATTGCTGTTATGGAGAAGTCCAAGGTGCTGAGCGAACACAGAGAATGGTTACCTGACTCAGACATAGGGGGTCAGAGTAGCTTTTAGGCTGTGTCCTAGAGGATGATTCATGTTAACCAAGTGAGTGTAGCTGAGCTTGCCGGGAACCAGGTGTTCTGACACTTTGCTTTCTGTCCTAACGATCTCTAAAATTATTTTCCAAAAGGTAAATGAGAAAAATAGCAGCTCTGTAGTTTCTAGTAAAATGCATTCATTGTAAAGTAGTGTGCTTTATTCTGAGATTATTTTTTCTTTTGGAGTGCTACTCAAGTACCTTTTATTTTATGATATGAGGGACCTCATACATGGTGGAGTGGTTTTTTTCCCCCTTTTGAATGCTTTATTTATTCATCAAAGTTACACAAACTGCTGACTTCCATCTCAATGTTTATTATTAGGTTGCTGCAGAAGTAATTGTGGTTTTTGCCATTTAAAAGTAATTTTGAAAACCGCAATTACTTGTGCATCAGTCTAATAATATCCCAAAAGTCTAAGAACCTCGCCACTGGCACACTCTGCTTCTCTGAACCAGCACCTGGTTTCCTCTGAACCAAATTCTCAGGATTCTCCATCCCACCCGTTACCTGGTCCCATCACGATCCAATCCACAAGGAGCTGAAGGCCAGTGATTTTCCTATGGGTTGGCCTTCCAAGAGACTCAGCAAAGGACATGCCGTTGGCAGATAAATCTCTGCATTTAGAGCAGCAATAAAGGGGGCTTTGATATGTAGTGTCTGTGACTGATAAAAGAAAAATACTACAGGAGACAAAATCAGAAACCAGACCAACATTTCAGCTTCCCTCACTCCCACCCTAACTCAGCATCAAATTTTTCCCCATGTATGAATACCACTACTTCTTATATACACTCCTGTTGCTGTGAGACACTGCCAATGCCTCCTTCTCCACTTTCACCACCTCTACTCCATCTCCCAAATTCCTTCAGAAATCTCCCTGGAAAATGTAAACCAGATCATTTTATCCTCTTACATATCATCTGCAAAGGTCTGCTTGGGACTCCCAGGACACTTTCAATTCTCCATTGCCTAGTATACAAGACCCTTCCTGATTGTCTTAGTTTGTTGTGTATTGCTTCAAAGGAATACCTGAGGCTGAGTAATTTACAAAGGAAAGAGATTTATTTGGCTCATGGTTCTACAGGCAGTACAAGAAGCCTGGCACCAGTGTCTGCTTCTGGTGAGGGACTCAAACTGCTTCCCCTCATGCTTGGAAGGGGAAGAGGAGCCAGCATATGCAGAGATCACATGGCAAGAGAAGAAGCAAGAGAGAGAGTGGGGAGACGATAGAGTCTTTTTAACCACCGACTCTCACCGGAATTAGTAGAGTAAGAACTCACTACCATGAGAATGACACCAAGCCCTTCTTAAGGGATCTGCCCCCATGACCCAAACACCTTCCACTAGGCTCCACCCCCAACACTGGGGATCACATTTCATTGTGATATTTGGGGGGGACAAATATCCGAACTATAGCACAGCTGTAGCCATTGCTGTCCCCTCCAGCTTCATCTTCCTCAACCTTGCAAGTGAGAGCTTGTAGTGTCTCTTCTCATGCTTCTATGCTTCTGGGCTTTCTGGAGCTTCTGCCATTTTCTCTATTTCCCACACTTGGTTCAATATCAAACCAAGGTTTATTCTTTATGTGAAAACCTCAGTGGCTTCTGACCCTCCTTCAGCTGGGTGTCATTGCTGTATGCTCTCATTATATTTAACACCCACCCACTCTATCATAACACATATGATAAGAAGAAGTAAGAGACTAATGGCTAAGGATATGGTCAGTAGCATCTAACAGACTAGGGGTTTTGTCACCCCTCTGAAACTTTTCCAAGTGGAGGGACCTTGGAAAAGTGGTGTCAGCCCTCTTAGCCTTGGTTCTGTCACCTATAAGTTGGGGATACTCTAGGGCTTTTGAAAAGCTTCAAAAATGTAATATAACAAAAATACTTCAACAGTTCCAGTGTGTAGTAAACTTTCCCAAACGGTAGTGTTATTAATGTTATCATATTATGTGTGATCATTCATTTATTCATCTCACTTTCTTCATAAAACTTCTAATACCTTGATAATGAAAATCGTGCTTTTTTTCATTATCTGTAGGCAAAGTTTCTAGCTTAAACATGGTATTTAATAGAATATCAGTAAGTGTTGTTGATGAAGGAAAGCAGAAAAGAATGAATGAATGATATGTGGAAAGGAAGGACATTAGGAAGGAAGAAAGGAAGGAAAGAATGAAAGCAGGGAAAAAGAAAGGAAAAAATGGAGGTAAGGAAAGAATGACTCATTCAATAACTAAATAAAGGAATGATCAATTTTCAATTAGTCTTTGATTGATGCTGTTATGTTACGTGTCAAGCTTCCATACATAATCTGTTATTTTGGAAACTAATCATTCAAGATTCCAAGAATTTAATAAACTCTCCCAGCGTTTTCTTTCTGTGTCTCTTTTTATAGACTGAAGAGGCAGATTTAGGCATTTTTGACAATGAAACTAAGCAGGAGGATCAAGTCCAGATTGTTAGGGCCCTTGGGATAAAGAACAAAATTCAGGTTTTTGTACTGGTCACAGCTTGAAGAAAGCTTGTTATTTGGAACAAGGATATGGATGCAATAAACATTCTGAGGTTTATCTTGCTTTAATGACTTGCCTTCAGTGGCTTTGATCTTTATATTTGATAATCATTTTCAAATGGTCTGGTGTGTTCTGAAAATTAAGTAGTGGTTCATGGACTTGAGAACCTCCTTGGGAATGACAAGCTACAATCAGAATTTGGAAATGGGCAATGTTACAGAATTTGCTCTATGAGATGGAGAAACAGGACAACCTCCTGTGAAGAAGGTAAACACATTAATCCAGTGTTGGGAACTAGGGTTGGCTGGTAGAGCGGGAACCCAACAGGCACTGGGAGCTAAGGCCAGTTTTCTCTCAATCCATGAACTAGCTTAAAAGAGAATTCTGCATCTCGAGGGTTTTTCATGAGTTGGGTACTCTTCTAGGCATTTCCTAGTGCATTACCTCCTTGAATTTTTGTATCCTCCTTTCTTGGTTGAATTTTCTAATTCCCATTTCACAGGTGAGGAAACTGAGATATAAAGTGACAGGGTCAGTTGTCCAAGATCACAGAGCCACTTTGTGGAAGGAGGATTTGAACGCCAGTCTGTCTCTCTCTTAAAATCACCCTCTGCTGCCTTTTATTCTAACCTGAACGAACTGTTCCTAGTCTCTAGCTTGCTTAAAAGTGGCCCACTCTCGGCCAGTGTTCAGCTCACACAAACCCTCCTCCAGTTGAGGGCATCTACGCATGGCCAGTACCATCTCTGTGACCAACCGCACCAATCAAGAGCCCAGGAAGCATGACTCTGGCATGACATTGCTTAAAGATCTCCTCAGCTATCACTTCTGCATAGGGGAAGTCCACTGAAGAGTGACCTGCTTTGAGTGGGAATAGAAATTGATAGTCCTCAGTCTTGACCTGGGCTCACTGTAAGCTGTACCATTGAAACGGGAAGGCCAGTGTATCATGCTTCTAGAGGTGAAAAAACTCAGGCCTTCTCACACTTTTTTCCCATGATTTTATTTAAAGGATTTGTTGTTGTTTTGCATTTTGAATGTGGTTCCCTTTTGCTTCTCTCTCAATAAAACAGGCCCTGACAGCCCTCTCATTCAGATTATTACAGAGTTGTGCCATCTCAGGCCAGTGCATTTAGGAAATATGTTGTTGGCACTTACCAACGAGTGAGATGCATAAAGAAAATATTCTAATGACAGTTGAGTTGAGAGAGCTTTGATCTCCCTCCAGAACTGCACTCATGGCTTTGAAATGCAGTTCTGGCAAAGGGGTAAAGTCTGGGCGCCTTGGCAATCAGGGCTGGGCCCCCTGAAACAGACATTCCAGGGGACCCACAATCTCAACAGTGGGATCCAGGTGCATGGGTTGCGTAGGAAGAAAAGAGACACTGAGACACCACTCTTGAGAGGCGGCTCAGGGGAAAATATCTAAATCAGGGGGGACATTTCAATCTAACCAACATTTTCCAAACTTTGTTGTTTGTACTGTTTGTTTTTTGGCAAAGGTGGAAGTGTGTAAGGGGGAGGGGTGTGGAGGAAGAATTATGGTCACATATTTTTGGGTACACTTCCTGTACTATCTGTCTTACTCTTATTTTGCATATTTGAGGCTCCAAAAATTCTTGCAATTAAAAAATATATGTATTTAACCTTGTTTAACAGACCATGTCCCAAACCCATTTGACTCAGCAGCGTTTTTCTTTAAATATTCATCATTTTCTTGCAAATTTAGCCTTCTGTAGACCATGATCTAGAAGACACTGATCTATTTCACAACCTCACTGAACAGGTACGGACCCTGAGCTGCAGAACAACCAGCAGAGTACAGTGAGAAGTGGTCAGATATTCAGGCAATGCAGGTTCCCCCACACCCAGGTGTCCAGCTGAGGGAGAGAATGGAGGCTACCATCCTTGCCATGATTTGTTCTCTAAACTATGCGGGGAACTGTGTCCACCTGAAGGAAGAAGTGACTTTACTTATGATACAAAATTGCTGCTATACACAAGTGACATGTACACAGGTTAGAACAGAGAGGTTTGTTGGCAGGCTTTTCTATAACCTGTATTAGATATATGACCTTGGGCAAGTAATTCCCCTTCCTTGAGCTCTGGGCTTGCTCATCCTGTTTTGAAACTATGCAATTTGAGAGAGAGGTGCTCAGTAGCTGCCCATCGGTGGTGGTTCTCTCTTGAAAGATACTTTTAAGTGATACAGAGATAATAAAGATTTGATCCCAACTGCCAGAAGCTCATTACCTGATGGAAAAGACAGATGCTCACACAGTGAATATAACCCAAAGCAGATTGATAAGTACTGGAATTAAAAGTAGGGGGCACAGAGGAAGGAGGACTCATTTTCAGATAGAGGTGATGATGATGATGATTTGAGTGTTGTTAATAATTTTTGTTTTGCTAACAATAATGCAGTAAAAGGAGCCTATCCTAATCAGTGATGCCTTCTCTGTGCCAGTCACCATGCTAGGCACTTAACCTGTATTGCCTCTAATCCTTCGGATGCCCCTGACAGGTGGTCATCATCATCCCTACTCTACAGATGAGAGTGGTCATAAGAGGATACATGGAGTGCATCACATGTAAGCTGGACTTTGCAGGGTTCATAAGATTTAAAGGGCCAATCATCAGGAAGAAAGATTGCAAGGCAGAGGAGGGAAGCTTATGGACATTCTTAGGGGTTGGGCTAATTGGGGAAAACTAGAGATTCTCAGAATAAGAAAACCAAGAAAACTTGAGTGGTTGAGGTGTAGGAGGAAGAAGGTTGGGTAATGAGGAAAAGACACTGAAAGCTGAGACTGGGAGAGCCACCCAGAGGCAGACTGTCAGTTTAGGTTCTTTCCCAGCAGGAGAAAATAGGAGACCAGGATATGGGGGGCTCACATTTTCTAGGTGTGTGCTGGGACTGTGCTGAGCTGTCTTATTTAATCCTGTTGGGATCCGCATGAGCTAACTGATATTCAGAGACTTAAACCTACTTGTCCACAGATATAGGTCTATCTGTCCAATTCTGAGTAGCAAAGCTTCTACGCAGATTAAGCCACACAGATTAAGCTACAGATTAATACACACACAGCTTAATCTACGGACTAATACACACACAGAGTTGGACAGACAACTTGCCCATAGATATAGGTCTATCTGTCCAACTCTGCGTGAGTTTGGGATTTTGATTGATTTTTCTGGGAAGTGAGTAATGTTTGTTTGCTTTTGGTTTTGCTTTAAGAGATGGCCTATTGCTCTATTGCCCAAGTAGGAGTACAGTGGTACAATCATAGCTCACGGCAGCCTTGAACTCCTGGGCCCAAGCAATCCTCCTGTCTCATCCTCTGAAGTAGCTGGGACTACAGGCATGTGCCACCATGCCCAGCTAATTTTTTGAATTTTTTGTAAAGATGGGATCTCCCTGTGTTGCCCAAGCTGATCTCAAACCCCTGGCCTCAAGCATTCCTGCTGCCTTGGCTGCCCAAAGTGCTGGGATTACAAGCATGAGCCACCATGCCCAGCTCTGACATTTTAAAGTACATTTGACCAATTTACGATGTATACACAGGACCAGCCTTCCCAACAATTGCAAAATGGAAGTCACATGGCCATTTTCCCTCTCTCACCTTCACTATCCCTAGACAGTAATGTTCCTTCTGAATTTGACCTCCTGTGCTTTCTCTTCTATCTTGTTGACAAAAGGGAAAAAAAAAATATCCTTTCAAGGCATAGGGGTAGGGAGGTAAATACCCACATGGTCTCCTGTCCTAAAGATTTTCCCCCTGATATATTTGAGAGACACTCAGCCTGGCTCTGTATTAGCGGGAATACCTCGGGCAGCAAAAGGAAAACTTTCACCCACAGAGCTGTGTTGTTGCTGCTTCCCCCCCGCCCCCCCCCCCGCCGCTTTGGGTGGGTTCCCCTAGGAGAGGTGGGGAAGAGAGAGGCCAGTGGGGCTAGGAGCCTGGATTGCTGCTGTGGAGTCTTCCCCCTTAGGGAAATGGAGGCTTCCCAAAGTATGAAAAAAAAAAATCACGTACAAGCCAGGGAGAGGCTCCCACATCCCACTTCTCTGCTTTGGGCTAGGATGAATACCACTTCTTGAAAAGATTGGCTTCTGCAATTACCACTGAATAAACAACCAATTAAAATGTCTCCCCTGCCCCTACCCCACCCTTTTTCTCTCTTGAAGCTTTCTCATCTCAGAGCTATGGGGCAGAGGTGGCTTTCTCTAATAACATTTGTGTTCTCTGCCTGAGAGAACATTTGATGGAAATGAACAAATCAATTAGAAAATAATAAATTATGTGGAAAGGGCTGATCCAAGAAAATCTCAGCTCCTCTGTGTTTTCATTCTCCTCCCATGCATTGTTTCCCTTTCCACTCTGGGCCTGGGTGAGCTTGGAAATGAGGGTGAGGTTGTGGGAAGAGCTGGACACATCTAGATTTGTACTTGGCCTTGTCACCAGTTGTGTGATCTCTGAACCCCTGTTCCTTCATCTGTACGATGGGGATAAGTGATAAGAATAGCTAAACATGCGCTGAGGCTTTCTACATGCCAGGCATTATTCTAAGCCCTTTACACTCTCTTTATTAACTACCTTAACCCTCTGAACAGCTGTTTGGGGTAGGTACTATTATCACCCTCGTTCTTTATATAAAGAAACTGAGGTGCAGGAAGTTAAGTACATTGCCCAGGGTGGCCCAGACATAAAGTGGAAAAGCTGGATTCAAAACCTAGGGCTGTAGCTTAAGAATGAGCCATCTCACCCACTCTATTGCATTGCTTCAACTACCAAACAGGGATGAGACATGTGTAACCCTAGCACAGGGTCTGGCATACAGCAAATGCTTAATAAATGTTGGCTGTCTCCTTCTTCGTTCTCTTCCCTGATGACAGAGCAGACTGATTAGAATTCCTCACAAGACTTCCAGCCTAAGAAGTTGAATGTGGGTTCTTGGGGAAGAGAAGGGCTCAGCAGCGAGATTTCAGGTCAATATCATAGTTTGTGTGGCTATTCTTGGAATTAGTCAGCTCAACCTAGACATAGATGTAAGCTCTCCTGGGCCCACCTATCTCCAACTCATGTTTTTTGTGAAAAGATGTACAAATTATGGTCACAGGAATGTTTGGTTTCGTGAGCTTGGGGCTTTCTGTGACATGGGTGGCCTTGACACGCTAGGTCTCAGACGTATCCTATTCACAGCAGGGTAGAGGTGTAGGTTTTCCACCCACAGAAATGATCTGTGGAGCATCAGGCAGCTGTTACTAATTTCAATGTATTGGTAAGGAAACTGAGGCCCCATTAGTCAGGAATTATTGAATTTGAGACTGAGAGTTAAATATTTTTACTCTTACTTTCCCCAATTTAATTCAATTGCATCAAAATCTACTGAGGGCTCGCCAGGTATCAAGCTTTGTGCGGAGAACTGGGTAAACAGAGATTAGTAAGGCACCTCCCCTTCCCTCAGGTGGCCACAAATGTGTATTATGTAATAGAAAGAGGAAGCAATTTATTGAAATGGCAAATGAGAGAGAGTGCACTGCTAGTAGGAGGTGGACGAGTATGGAGATGTTAAAAGGGGTGCAGGTGAGGAGAGCATCAGGGAAGTCTTCCTGGAGGAGGGATACCAGAACAGACTTTTGATTTGTTCATTAGAGAACAAAATGCTGATCAGAGTCCCAGCAGAGGAAACAGCATGAATAAAATTGCCAATGGGATAATGCACCATACAGGGTGCAGAGATGTTGTCTGTATGCAGTGGGGTGCTCAAGAGAGGTGGTAGAGAGAGATGAGGCTAAGGAGTAGGTTGTGTCTTGGAGGCCATGCTGGGAACTTGGACTTTGTCTTTCATACATGGGGAGGCCCTTCTATTATTCTAAGAGGGGAAAAGTAGGAAACCATCATTAATGTGTGCTACTGGCTGGGCTCTGTGAGAACTCCTTGGGAGAGACAGCATTAAGAAAAAGGAAAACACTGCTAAGTAGCAACTTGAACTTAGTAAGGTATGAAGAAGTTTCTCTAAGCCTCTGGAGATAATGATACTACCTACCTCTGTGTCCATAAGAAGCCTAATAACTTTGGCAAGTCTCTTAAACTCTCGAGGACTTAATTTTATGTTCTGTAAAATGGAATCATCTTACTTATAATATTATTGGGGGAATTCAATAAGGTAGTATTTTTAAAGTGCTTAGCAAAATGCCTGGCACGCATGGTAGCTCTAAATTATTTGGAGAGGGCCTATTATTTAAATAGTATCTTTTTGGGGGCATGATAACAGCCAAGGTTCTTTTTCTGTTTCAGAGCCTACTTGGATGTTAATGAGCTGAAGAACATTCTTAAATTGGATGGATCAACACATCTCAATATTTTCTTTGCAAAATCCTCAGAGGAGGAGTTGGCAGGAGTAGCAACTTGGCCATGGGACAAGGAGGCCCTGATGCACTTAGGTGAGTCTTAGAAAGTCCTTCAGGAGGCAACTAGAGTAGGACAGTGATACATTTAGTGCGATGATGATCATTGTTATGATCATGATGGTGGTGGTGGTAGTTGTGAGGATGAACAACCGATTTATTTATCACTTTTTAATTTACAAAACTCTTTAGCATCCTTTATCTCATTTTGACCACCAAGCAATTTTCTGAAGGAAATAGTACCATATTATTAACCATGTTTTATCAATGGGGAAATGAGACCCACAGAGGAAATGGGGCTTATCCAACATCACACACAAGACAGTGACAGTCACAATTGGAATCTGTTTCCAACACTGTCCATTGTTTGCTTTCTCCTTATACCCTCTGTCTCCTAGTTCCTGCAAATATCTTCTCAGTCTGGTAACCACACTGTACTGGCACAGCCAATCATGGGTTGGCTTGAAAGACACCAAAGAGGCAAGAAAAAGTGAGTTTGCAAGAACTCCGTGTTCCTCCATGTTCCACCCACCAACACCAACAGGAACTCTTCTTACATTCAAATTATACATATCCATAAACAAGACATAAGTTTGTACAAACCAATCACCGAAAGTTAGACATGACAACAGTTTCTGAAATAGGCCCTGTAAGCAAACATTGTAGTTCTTTAATTTTATTTTTTCCATGCTCTCTTCCAGGACACATCTATATGTAAACATGCATTTTTTAACTGTACATTTTTAAAATCATAGCATAGATGAAATTCTGTGTTCTTTTTTCACTTAATATTATGCTATCTACTTTTTTTTCCATGTCGCAGAAGTCTTATCCTTAACTTCCCACCCATTTTTTTTCACTTAAAATCACAAAAGAAAAGCACCCTTGCGGGTGCTTTTTTCCCCTCTCTAAAGCCAAGATTTTTAATAGCCACATAATATTCCCTTGAACAAGGGCACTGCCATTTATTTAATCATTTTCCCTTTGGTAGAATGTTCCCATTATTTACAAGAATGAATCGTGATGACTCAGTGAACATCTTTATCTGAGAATGTTCGGGCTCAGCAGTGACAGCGCTGGACGTATCCTCAGGCCTGCCTGGTCTCCTGGTGAAACAGAGTCCAGTAGCCGCTCCATTGCTATTCTGTCTTGGAAATGAGAGATTTAAATAATGGAAGTTTTGCTCAATGAAACCATAGACTTAGTTCCCTCCAGACGACTCTCATTTCTCAATTGTCTTTTAGAGAATGAAACCAATTTGTGTGTGTGTGTGTGCACGCGTGTGTGTGTGCATGTGTGTGGTTGTATAAATAAAGATAGATACAAAGATAAATATCTACTTGTTGTCAGCTGGGAGGATTTTATGCCCTAGGAGACATTTGGCAATATCTAGAGACATTTTTGCTTCTTACAAATGGGGGAATGCTACTGGCATCTAGTGGGTAGAAGCCAGTGATGCTGCTAAATGTCCACAATGTCCACTACAAAGAATTATACAGACTAAAAAGTCAATAGTGCTGAGGCTGAGAAATCCTGAGACATATGATGTATGGGTAGATAGATAGGCAGATAGACAGACAGACACAGACAGGTGGGGTTGGGCAGAAGAGAGCATGCAGCTTAGGCAAACTTGAAGATGATCAGCTTATATCACATACCTAGTATGATATATGGGAGTAATGCTAGACTAGAGCCAAAATTCGTGTTTGTTCTCAGCTGTGACTTTACTTAGCAATATGGCCTTAGGCAATTCTCTTTCCTTCCTCAGGTCTCAATGTCCCTCAATATTAAATAAGCAGGTCCTAGGAGGCCAGAAGACCCTAAGGATCCTTCTCAGTTCTGAAATTCTGTCCTATTAGAAAAGCAACTGTAAGAGCCATGATCAGAGTCTGAGAAGGATTGAGTAGCAGGCTTCTACTGTTAGAAAAAACTACTCCTGATAATTCCATAAATTTCAGAGACTGGCTCAGGGCCAGGAATAAGGGAGGCTATAAATCCATAGCATGTTATAGTATTTCAGGATGATGTCAGGCTCAAGCTATTTCACCTTTTAAGAGAAGCAATGAAACAGGACTGGGGCCCAAGTGCTGTCACTCTGTGAAAAGGGGTGAGTTGGGAGGGGATGAGGTAAAGCAAACAGAGCTAGCCTAGACATTAAGTCTGCAATCCAATCATCATCCCTGGAATGGTCCTGTCCTCTCATTACCTCAATAATGAAGCTTCATGGAGAGACAGAGAATCATTGGCATTATTGTAGCTGCTTATTTTAGAGCTCGCCAGAGATGCAAAGTCCATTTTCCACAGTCACAAGGCCAGTGTGAAGCAGAACAAGGATTGCAACCTATGTCAGCTAACTCCAGCTGGACTCCAGGCTGCCCTCTCCCCATCCTGAGAGATGCTGCTCATGAGTAATTCCTCTGCAGTAGCCCCAATCAAACCCAATTTATTACAACCATATTTTCCCCTTCTTTTTCTGCTGTTACACCATGATCCCTGGAAAAAGCCTTGGGTGGGAAGCGGATTATGTTTCATGTTATGATTGACAGAAAATAATTGAGAAAGATTTCCTGTCTCAATTTCTCTTCCTCCCTGCCTCTGCCTGCCCCCTTCTCATACCCAAGTGAATGTGCACACCCGCACACTCACATGCCCTCTCACACATCTTTATCTTTGTGTTAGAAAGCTCTAAGCAATTCAAAATTGCTCAGAAATTCAATCTCAGAAATTAAGTCCTCCAGTGACCCTAACATGGAGACAGAGTCCTTCTTCAAAATCAGAGACCTCTGCATAGACTCTATGAGTCCCCTGACTGAGCAGGCACACCATTCCAGAGGTTCAGTCTAAGATAAAACCCCCCATGCCCGTGTGGGGCTTGCCAGCTCAAATCAACAAGACCCTACCTCCTCACCATTCTTTTAGAAGATGCTGCTCTACACCTAAAGTACCTACTTTCTAGGTTCACACACCTGAGTTTTAACCTTCCCTTAAACATTTTTAAATTTTAAAGTTTAATTATCTCTCTGGCAGCCTGTATGCATCTTTCCAATGCCTAAAATGAACACAGCACAAATACTACCCATAAATTCTGCTGAGATCTGTTCTATCTGCCCAAGCCAAGCAATTCTCAATCTTCTGAGGCATGTGATATAGACCATTGCTTCTCAAACCAGAATATACAGACAAGTCATTCAAGGCTCATTTTAAAATACAGATTGTGCTTCTATGGGTCTGGGGTGAGACCTGAGATTCTGCATTTCTATTAAGCTCTCAGGTGATGATCATGCTGCTTGTCCTCAAGTGATGTACTTGATGTATGGAGGTGCTATTCTAGTTGCTCACACTAGATTAGTTAAACCTCACAAACTTCTTTAGATGAGTTAAGATTCAGCAAATATTCAACACATATTTAATGAGATACTCTGCTCCAGGCCCTGTAATAGTCATTAATCATAGAACGTTGATTAAGAGTCCTGCTCAAGTGACATTAGCTAGTATGAAAACTGTTACAATGGTGAATACAGCATGGTGCTGACCTTCATTAGCGTTCATGCTCTTACAGCATCAGGGAAGAAGATATGAGATTCAGAGATGCTAATTACTCCACTCGATGTCACAGACATAGTGAAGGCAAAATGAGAACCAGAACCAAGATCTCTGAGCCTGAGGGCTTTGTCTAGACAAGAATATGTAGAATATTTGGAAATAAGAGTAGGCCTTACTTTGTAAGGGAAAGGTTGCAGCAGAAATGTTTACTGGCCCAGAAATCAGAGTTTCTGAATTGCTCTCCATTGAATAATTTGAAATCACCTTGGGTAAGTCCCTTCACCTCTTTAAGCATTGGCGTTTTCATATGAAAAATAAAGGAATTGTACAAAATGACTTTTGAGATTCCTTCCTGCTCTGATAAGTCATGATTCATGTCACAGGTTGTAACAGCTCTCAGGGCAATGGAGTCCTAGGGTGGAGAAGCTTGTGTTTATTTTGGGCAGCGTCTCTTTATCCTTGGTGGACTTGGGGGTTCTTGCACCAAGAAGCAGGGTACCTAGTTTGCCTGATTCTCTGGATTTCCCCTTACAGGTGGCATTGTCTTGAACCCATCTTTCTATGGCATGCCTGGGCACACCCACACCATGATCCATGAGATTGGTCACAGCCTGGGCCTCTATCACGTCTTCCGAGGCATCTCAGAAATCCAGTCCTGCAGTGACCCCTGTATGGAGACAGAGCCCTCCTTCGAGACTGGAGACCTCTGCAATGATACCAACCCAGCCCCTAAACACAAGTCCTGCGGTGACCCAGGGCCGGGAAATGACACCTGTGGCTTTCATAGCTTCTTCAACACTCCTTACAACAACTTCATGAGCTATGCAGGTAGGGCCCTACACTCTGTAGGGTGAACAGGACTGGATGTCAGATGTGGGATCCAATCCTGGCTCAGGGGAACCTTGAACAAGCTACTTACCTTTTCTGAGGATGGAAGGCCTAGCTCTGCCACTCATCTACCTAATGTCTTTCAGTCATTCTCTTTCTGGGTTTCACTTTTCTCAAGAAAATGGAATTGTTGGACTAGCATCTCCATGATCCTTCCTAAATGTGCAGCACGTTTTTCTAAGCTAGTGGTTGTTGAAACTTCTTTATTTAACCCATGTGTCCCTTAGATAAGCATAAAACTCTCACATTCTCTGCTATTATGTTTTGCAAGAACAATGAGAGTGCTTTGGACTTTGCAAAGAGAAAATTATGACATGACATTGAGTATGAATTTTTTTTTTCTAACTGCATATATCTTATCATAGTACTTTTGCGTACCACTAGTAACAGTGTTAGGAGCATTAGGGGATGCCCTGCACTTCCCTTTAGCACGAGATACATCAAGGCCTTGGAGCCCTTTTAGCACCTTTGGCATATTAGAACAAGACACCCCTTCCTCAGGGCTGTCATAGCCCTTACCAGTGCACCTTCAGCTAAGAGTTTTTGTGTTAGTCACAATGCACACAATTGCACATGGCAGGCCAGCATCAAATTCTGTTATCATACTCAACTTGGTGTCTTTTTCCCCACTAGAACAAGCAAATTCTATCAAGGCAAAGAGTGCATCTAATATATCACTCTATTCTCAGAAGTCAGCACAGGGACCAGTGCTTAATAAATGTTTGTTAGGAAAGGAAGAAGTAAAGAAAGAAAGGGAGGAGAGAGGGAGGGTTGGAGGGAAGAAAGGAGGAAAATGAATAAATTCTCTTATAACAGGTATATAAAATTTATTCTTATCAAAAGCAATATTTCTACTCATGTAACAAAATATTGTCCAGAAAGGCCTTTAATATGCTCGCTCTCATTTAATTCTCACAACAAATGTGTAGAGTCAGAACTATCCCCACTCTACAGATGACAGCATTGAAGCTCGCTGAAGTCATTTGCACCAAGTCACATATCTGACTCCAAGTATTTTTCTCTTTTACTCTTGTATTTCTTCTAAAGAGAGCTAGCTGATGGTTGAGTGGGGAAATTGAGCAACCTGGGTGGCTTTTACACTCTGTTCCACAGGGATGCTTCAGGGCAACTGCCCTGGTGGCTATGTGAGTAGGGCTTTAGGCTCTCATTCCTGCTGAAGCCGGGGAAAACACACCCCCTTTCTGACTATTTTACATTTTTGTTGAGGTTTTGCCTCATTGCAGTTGAAGAGAGGAATTTGCTGCTGGAACCCAGAGGTTTCTGTGATCCCCAGTGGTTCTTTCTGCTTGTCCATTTGGTCTGATGACCCCTGGGGGCCTCTCCAGTATAAGGTTCATGCAGTCCAAATCTGAATTGAAGTGTCAATAACCCACCTCTGGTACCATAAAGAGTCTTAGATTTGAGTGCTCAAAAAAGACCAGGGTGCTGGGTATTTCCTGAAAAGCAGATTCCCACTGGGCTCCCATTCCCAGCCAAGCTGACACCCCACATCCGGTGCCCCATCCCCTCATACAACACTGCTTACGTTCCATTTCTGTAGCACCTTTTCTTGGCCAGCTCAACGCACATGGAAAATAAACAATAACATAAGTTTGGAAGTTTGCCGGCCTCTTAGGGGCTAGGAGCTGCCACTAGCTACCAGACCCCCATAAACTAAATCTTTTTTTGTTCCCCTTTGTACAGATCTAAAGGGTGATTGATTTACTGTTTTTTTTAAAGGAACCCCTCAGCTCAGTGACCCATTAACAGCAGAACTAATTCACTGAGCTACGATAACAAACTTACACCCACAAAAGCATATTCAAGGCGACCACGAGCTTTGAAATGTTTGTTTTCCTTAGGATTTCTGATAGATGAGGTGACAAAAGCAGCTGGATGAAATTCAAAATGCAGAACAGGACTGGGTTCTCAGGGCTATGGAGAGCCATGCATGGGAGCTCTCTCCATCAAGACAATTGGGTGAAGACATTGCTGGGTCAACTTCTTCTCGTTGCTTTATCTTCCTGGGTGCTTCTTCCTCAGACCTGATCACGGGTAGGGTAAAGGTTTGTGGTGCAGCACTGCCAACAGAACTTTCTGTGAAGATAGACATAGTTTGTATCTGTGCTGGCCAGTATGGTAGCCATGACTTCTACTACCCATGTGAACTGAATGATTGAAATACAACTAGTGTGACTAATGACCTGAATTATCAATCTTATTTTAACTAATTTAAGTCAGAATAGCTACACGTGGCTGGTGGCTACCATACTGGTTAGCTCAGGCCTGCAGTAATTCTTGAGTACATGTGATATGCCAGACACTGTATGAAACTTTTCATAGGCTTGTCTCATTGAATCCCCAAAGTAGCCCCAGGAGGTGCACAAGTTTTACAGATGCAGAAAATGTGGTTCAGGTAGCTTAAGTATCTTGCCCAGCATCACAAAGATAAAACAAGGCAAAGGTGAAACCTAAACTCAAGTGTTTCTTACTGCAGAGCCTGTGTTATTAACTAGTAAGTATCTGCCTCATTTTCTGGTTGTGGGGAAGGCTGAGAGGGCCCCAAATGCTCAGATCAAGCAGGCACCAGGCAGGTGATGGGGGGAAACCTAATTCAGTAGGCAGGCTGGACAGAGCTCCAGAAGAGTATGGTTATGTTGAACTCTTGGGTAACTCTTGGAAAACTCAACAGATAAAAGAGTAGCAGACCCAGTTCCACTTTCTGGAGATAATAGGCTACAAGAGTTCCTGGAGGAGGACACTCTGGTCCTCAAAACTGCAGGAAGCCAGGCTTTCTCTAGCCTACAGGGCAAGTGTCCTGTCCCTATCTTTCTGTGTGTCATGGCTTCTTAATATGCACACATAGATTGACCCAGCAATTCCACTTCTAAGGAATATATCCAAAGCAAATAAGTCAATTGGTATGCTTAAAGATTTAACCATAAGAATGTTCTTAATGATATTTGTTTCCTAAATATTTATTAGGCATTCGCTATATGCCAGGTATAGGAAACAAAATGTTTGAATAATTAGAAACTGCTTACAAGCCCAAAGATAATGGATTGCTGAAGTGAACTGCAAGATATTCATGTGATAGGACATTATAGGACCACTAAAGATGACAGAGAAGTTGGTTGAAGGACATGAACAGAAGTGGAGTAACATGGTGGTTCAGAGCATGAAATTTGGAGTGAGGAGACCCAAGTTGAATGTTCCGTGCCCAGCTTTGATCTTCGGCAGTTTACTTCTCCTCTCTGACCCTCAGTTATTTCATTAATACCACTGATGATAAGGATGCTTGCCTTGCCTGATTGTAGGTGTAATGGCACAAGTGAAGCACTTAGAACTGTTGTTGTTCTAAATGCCCATTAATAATAGACTGGATAAAGAAAATGTGGTACATATGGAATACTATGCAGCCACAAAAAAGAATGAGATTATGTCTTTTTCAGGGACACAGATGGAGCTGGAAGCCATTGTCCTTAGCAAACTAACACAAGAATAGAAAACCAAACGCCACATGTTCTCACTTATAAGTGGGGGCCAAATGATGAGAACACATGGACACATAGAGGGGAACAACACACACTGGGGCCTATTGAAGAGTGGAGAGTGGGAGGAGGGAGAGGATCAGGAAAAATTGCTAATAGGTACTGGACTTAACACTTGGGTGATGAAGTAATCTATAAAACAAACTCCCATGATACAAGTTTACCTATGTAAGAAATCTGCACATGTACTCCTGAACTTAAAATGAAAGTTAAAAAGCAAACAAACAAGAAAGAACTGTCCTTGGTATCATAATTAGTGCTCAATAAATGATGATTAGTAGGATTATTCATTGACTATTTAATGTGAAAAGGGTCAGAAAGCCATATACATAGTGTAAGACCTGTACATATGTATGTGATAAGAATTATAGAAATTTACTGTAGATATTTACATCCACATACAAACACATATATATACGTACATATACACACATATACCTTAGACATCAATTTTATTATCTATAGGTAATGAGTTCAGGGTAATGTTTATTTTTTGTAACATTTTTGACATATTCCAGATACTCTACAGTGAAGTTTTTATTATAAATTTATTATCTACATTTATTATTATGACTATTATTACTATCATTATTTTTAAAAACATCAAAAAGACAGGGAATTTTACACAAGGCAACTTAGTTATCCATTCACTAGACATTAGTTAGCTTGTTAAATGCTCTCATCAGCTTTATGAGACAGGTAACATCTTATTCCTCATTTTATGGTGGGTGAAAATGTGGTTGACGGGGGGTCAGCATTGTGCCCAAGGTCCTAAGTGGAGTGAAGGCATGGTGTTCATGACCTGAACCTCCATGCAGTGTGGCCTTTCAGCCACAGATGGACATTTGTTCTTGAGAGCAAGATTCAGTTAGCAAACTCAGGGTACTGTATCAATAGCATGGGGACTGGCATAGGCTTCCCAGTGATGAAGTCCCGAAGTTCTTTCTGCTTTGGGACAAGATACAGACAGAAGAACAAGATGAGCTGACCACTCCTGGATACCAGATGAAGTGGCCACAGATATCACGAGGGGAGGCACTGGGGGGGGAAGGAAGCCAAGTGGGGCTGACTCTAGACATTAGCTAATTGAGACAGATCTTTTGTGATAAATGAAAACCCTTTGGTACCTCTCCCAAGATTTTGATAGCTGCTAAGTCTCCAAGTAATGTACCTTGGGATAGATTTCGATTTCAGCTTTTTTTTATTTTCTTTTTTGAGGCGGAGTCTTACTCTGTCGCCTAGGCTGGAGTGCAGTGGCGTGATCTCAGCTCACTGCAACCTCCGCCTCCCAGGTTCAAGCGATTCGCCTGCCTCAGCCTCCTAAGTAGCTGGGATTACAGGCGTGCACCACCATGCCCAGCTAATTTTTGTATTTTTAGTGGAGACAGGGTTTCACCATGTTGGTCAGGCTGGTCTCAAATTCCTGACCTGGTGATCTGCCCACCTTGGCCTCCCAAAGTGCAGGGATTACAGGAGAGAGCCACTGCGCCCAGCCTCAACTTCAGCTTTAAAGTTCAAATACATTCCTGTCTCCGTACTAGGTTCCATCACCTACCCATTTTTTTCAAACTTATTTTTATCAACAAATGTGAAAATGGTTCCTTTTTAAGTTATAAAAGAAAAATACACTTTTTTGTTGGGGGGAAGCAAGTAAAGTAGATGTTCATACAGGAAAAAACCTACTGTTTTTCAGCGTCATTCATCTTGATAAATGCTTTTTGTGCCCTTGCTCATTGAATTCTCACAACTTCATGGTTTGGAGTTTATTTAAATGCCCCCAATGTATGCACGAGGGAACTGAGTCTTAAAGTTGTCTCATTTTTTGGTCGTGCCTGATTAGTATTCTGTTCTATGTCTGTGCCTTAAAGTACACAGCCATTTCCCTATGAATGAACAGATGTGCTATTTCTAATATTTTCACCATTATAAATTATGCTTCAAGAAACATCTTTGTATGTCTATTTTACCCCTGTTTATCCAAGATTATCTATCTTTTGAATCCATAAATTCCTTATTGTTAGATCAAAGAGAATGCATATTTTATATGCCGAATTTTTTTCCTGCTTCCAGTTTTCTAACACTCACACATACATGAGCACATGGAAGCATACACACACACCACACACACACTATTTCCAATTCCCATGTACTAACATTTATCATGGGGCAGGCATTGCTCTTAGAGCCCCACATCCCTGCACCTTGGCTGTGTTTTGAGATGAGCAATCGTGTTATCATCACTGTCTTCACTTCACAGATGGGGTAACTGAGGCACTGGGGGCAGAAAATCACTTGTCCATTTGACTCCAGA
Organism: Pongo abelii; assembly: GCF_028885655.2. Lineage (NCBI taxonomy): Eukaryota > Metazoa > Chordata > Mammalia > Primates > Hominidae > Pongo > Pongo abelii. The sequence continues at coordinate 107,427,219 of NC_071998.2, forward strand.
TTCTGTGTGCACTCATCTAGTCGCGTGGCCATACTTCTTCCCTTAGCCATCATGCCCTTCTCCTGCATGTAACCTATTCGGTGGCTTTTCCAAAGTTTTCAAGATGAAGTACAAAGTTCATGGCAACAAAGAAAAAAGTGTCCAATTATCTGGCCCTTTTCGGTCTGAGGGCTTTTTCCTTGCAATAGGGAGCCATAGAATGTTTGGTATTCAGGAGTTACATGGTGGGATCTGGGTTTGAGAGAGATTTACTCAGTTATTCACTATACTGTGTTTGTTAAGAGACATTGGGCTCTTCTGCTTCTCCAAATGTGTTAAAGACTTCCCTAAGGTGCTGGAAAGGAGATTGGCAAAAATTACTAAGGGGGTTTAAGGCAGCTTCTGTATAGAACCTTCCTCACACCCCTGCCCCTTCCCTAAGCTGGATTCTCAAAGCCGTGTCTAACTGTCCAGCACCTGCCCAAATGTATTTAATGTTTGTTTTATAAGAAGAAACCAGTATGTGCTGCAGGATTCCCAGTAGCAAGTTTATTTTAAGATTGGAAGAGCCCTGTACTCCTCTGTCTGGGGCCCAGCTGCAGGCTCCCTGACCAGGTGGACACCTCTGGGAAGTGGTGTTTTTGGAAATTAAGCCAAAACAGAGCGTTGCCCTGCCCCTAGGGCAGTTGAATAAAACTGTTGGAGGGAGAAATGCAAACGTTCTCCCTCAGGACCAGGTCTTAGGTCACACCCTGGAAAAGAGAGATTAGGATCAAAGGTCGTTAGATCTAAAGACACCTGAGAGATTGTGTTCCAAGCTCCCTTAGCCTCAGACTCAACTCCCATTTATCAACCACCTGCAGGATTTTATATCCATACAATGTCTCATTTATGCTTGAAAAGAAGTTCTCATATTGATCAGAAGCACGGCCTTGAAGTCAGGACTGCCTGGGTTCAAATCCCAGATGTATCTGGGATCACAATCCTAGCTTGTGATTTTGAAATAATTGTTTACCCTCTGTCAGCTTTAATATCCTCTTCTGTACGATAAGGAAAATAGTAGTGCATACTCCAAAACTCCAGAGAAGGGAAGGGGTTTACCGTGTCTAAAGCACAGTGCACCAATGGCAGCATGGAGTGGGAGATGTTACTACTCATATTTTCAGCATACACACTACCCTGGCTTGTTCCCAGGTCTGCCTGACTCCCTGGCCTGTGCTCTCTGCCTAGGGCACCATGCCTCTGTAGTCATGCAGCACTTTCTCCTGCAATCCCTCTCCTTTCTTTTCCGATCTTAGCCATGCAATCTGATCAACCTCAACTATCTCCTTCTTTAGAAGCCTTCCTGGTCACCTGCCTGTCCCTGCCCCCACCCATGCCGTCTTCCTCCATTTATCAGTGATCGACATCACAGAATTTAGTAGCCTTGTAACAACCCTGACTCATACACTGGACTGGTCTTCACTCCATAACTAGACTGGTACCTCATCATGGGCAGGAACTTTTAAAGTTTCATCTTTCCATGCCCTTGGGCACAGAGCAGAAATGTAGTAGACACTCAGAAGGTTTGTTTGAAGGGCAATATCAGCACATTGGTTAATAGTGAAATTAATGAATGAGTGGATGAAAGAATGTGAAGGAATGCGTTGGAACCAGTGAGTGCATCAATGAATGAATGAATGGATAAACAAGTAAATGAATGAATGAATGAATGAATGAGAAATATTGAGTTGGGGGTGAGGGAGGGAGGGAGTAATGGAATTGTTGACTTAGTGCCCAGTGGATTTGGGGGCCATGGGAAATAGGGGAAATAGCTCATCTTGCCTGTGTCCTTTGCCGTGACCTCTGGGCTGCTCTCTTCCCAGTCTCAGCCATACTTTTTCAGTTCCATCCACCCTTCCCTCCCTCCTGTTTCCTCTCACCTGTCTCCAGAAGTGATGACTACACTAATTTGTTCACAGGCCATTAACTCTTGAGAGCTGGAAGAGGCCAGCCCTGAGTTGGCAAGGAACGACTTGGGTGCTGGCTCTTGGGCCGCCAGGAGCCGTCATAACTCTCTCATATGCCTGCCTGCCTTGCGGCTTGGTGCTTATCTCTCCCTCTGCCTGCTTGCAGATGACGACTGTACGGACTCCTTCACGCCCAATCAAGTCGCCAGAATGCACTGTTACCTGGACCTGGTCTACCAGGGCTGGCAGCCCTCCAGGAAACCAGCGCCTGTTGCCCTCGCCCCCCAAGTTGTGGGCCACACAACGGACTCTGTGACACTGGAGTGGTTCCCACCTATAGATGGCCATTTCTTTGAAAGGTGAGTGTGCCCTGTGTAGTGTTGATCCCTCTCTCTCTCTCCTGCCAAGAAGGAAACTTGGAAGGGAAGCAGACTTGGAGAGGGATTTTACTGCATTTCTTGTTCTTGTTCAAAAGGTATCTCCACCACCTAGCATGTTGTAAATTTGAGATCAGGGAATAAATAAATGATTGTTAATAGAAACGAATAAATAACAATACATATTTTTAGGTGAATGGGTACTTAGATTCACTTTGTTATTAGAAACTTGGAAACCTCTTTTGCTACCGACTTCCTCTGGGATGGAGGTACTAGTCTTGTCTCCATGAGCTCAGGAGTTGTGATTGCCTGGGCAAAAACATTTATATTACATTATATATTATATTATATTAATTATATTATATCATATTATATATGCTTATATACGGATATATATATTTATGTGTGTGTCACATGTGTGTATATAAGTACATATTTACATATAAGAATACATATACAAGGCCGGGCGCGGTGGCTCACTCCTGTAATTCCAGCACTTTGGGAGGCCAAGGCGGGCAGATCACGAGGTCAGGAGTTCGAGACCAGCCTGACCAACACAGTGAAATCCTGTCTCTACTAAAGCAGAAAAATTAGCTGGGTGTGGTAGTGCGCACCTGTAATCCCAGCTACTTGGGAGGCTGAGGCAGGAGAATGCTTGAACCCAGGAGGCGGAGGTTGCAGTGAGCCGAGATGGCACCACCGCATCCCAGCCTGGGCAACAGAGCAAGACTCTGTCTCAAAAAAAAAAAAGAAGAAAAGAAAAAAGAATGCATATACATATATGACATATAAACATAATTTTTGCACCAAATGTTTTTTTTTTTTTTATTTTGTAGAACTAAAGGTAGCATTTTTATAAGACCAGGGAATGATAAACTGAGGCACAAGTTACCTCTATTCTGCTGCCCTGACTGTTCATTAATTAACCACATTGCCTTGAGCAAGTCACTTTCTGTCTCTGAGCCTGATTCTCCCTTCCCTGAAACCTGGGTCTAAGGATACTACAGTGGCTTGAAGGTGGAGACCTGAATCAAATGGTCTCTTCTGATCTTTCCCCCATATAAACTCCTTGAGGAGCTCAAGCTCTGAGGGGACCAGATTTAAAAGGGTCATGAAAATAGACCAAGGTATTTGCATCTATTTTGGAATTTTGCCATAATTCAGGGAAGATTAGTGTATTACCTCTACTCCCAGCCCTTCTTTGGGATGCTTCGTCTAGTAATGGTGATATATTAATGATGGTAAAAATAATAACCACACTAATAATTAGTTAATATTACTTTATTGTAGTTGCTGGGATCTATCAAGTGCTTACTACATGATGGATTCTATACTAAATGCTTTACATACAGAATCTCATTTAATCTTTCTGGTAACCTTGTACAAAACAAATCATCTTCCTCATTTGCTAGATAAAAACAACTGGAGCTGAAAGAGGCTGAAAGGTGACTAGAGGGTCATAGAAAGTGACAGGGACTGGGCTTCAGCTCCTGTTTTGTATTGTGTTATCTCAGACTCGTATGTGCTTTCATTAAGTTGTTTCAAAACTAGAATTGGAGAAAAGGCATTACACTGCCCCCCGCAAGGAAAAAAAAAAAAAGCCACAAAAAGAAGCAAGAAATTCTCATTTACAAGTGTATTTGTCTGCATTTGTGTGTGTGTCAAAGACATATTAGGCAAAGGACCTAAATAGACACTTCAAGACACACGAACGGCCAACAGCTATGTGGAAGAAATGCTCAACCTCACTAATCATCAGGAAAAGGCAAATTAAAACCACAAGAAGGTGTCACCACACCCCTGTTAAAATGGCTATTACCAAAAAGAGGAAAGATAAGAAGTGTTAGCCAGGGTGTGGAGAAAAGGGAACACCTGTGCACTGGCGGTGGGAATGTAGGTTAATATAGCCATCACGGAAAATAGTATGGGGGTTCCTCAGAACATTCAAAATAGAACTGCCATATAATCCAGCAATCCCAATTCTGTGTATATATTTAAAGAAATTGAAATTAGTATGCCAAAGAGATTGCTACACTCCCATGTTCACTGTACATTATCCACAATAGCTAAAATATAGAAGCAACCTAGGAGTCCATCATCAGATGAACAGGTAAAGAAAATGTGGTATACAGATGGTCTCCAATTTATGATAATTTGACTTCCACTTTTTTGTCTTCTCAATGACAAAAAAGTAATATGTATTCAGCATTGCTTTGAGTATTAAGATGGTATAAACCTATTGTAAGTTGAAAATATCATAAGTCAAAAGTGCATTTTCAACTTACCGTATTGTCAACTTAAGATAGGTTTATTGGGTGAGTCCTAACCCCATTGTAAGTCAAGGAGCATCTGTATAGACACAATGGAATATTATGCAGCCTTAAAAGCGGGAAAATTCTGTCATTATCAACAAAATGAATGAACCTGGAAGACATTATGCTAAGTGAAATAAGCCAGGCACAGAAAGACAAATAACTGCATGATCTCACATATATGTGGAATCTAAAACAAATGAATTCATAGAGGTAGAAAGTAGAATGATGACCACCAGAGGCAGGTGGGGTGAGTGGAGAAAGGGACAATGTTGATCAAAGGGCATAAAGTTTCAGGTAGATGGGAGGAATAAGATTTAGTGATCTGTTGCACAGAATGGTGACTCTAATAAATGATAATGCATTGTATATTTCAAACTTGTGAAAAGAATAGATTTCAAATGTTTTTGCCAAAAAAAAGTGTGAGAGATGATGGATTTGTTAATTTGCCCAATTTAATCACTCCACATTGTAAACATATATCAAAACATTTTACTGTACTCCATAAATATATACACAATCATTATATGTCAATTAAAAATAAAATTTAAAAAATTTTTGAAACCTATTTGATCACAGTACCACATAAAATGTGGGCACTAATTTTTCACATTACCATCAGTACCTGAGTCTAGAACCTTCTTTGGCAGCTGGCGAATGTGATCATCAGGGAAGGAAATGCACTTACTACGCTCTGTAGAAATTCCCCTTCCCCTGCCCCAGCCATCCTCACTGGGAGCACAGAGCTGGGTTTGGGAAACCTCGTGTGACACTTCAGAGGTTTCCAGAAGCCCATAGATTTATTTACTTTTTCTGTGGTGATGAGAAGTATCAGACTTTTGGTCAAGCCTTGGCCTCCATTCCACTTAAAAATGGAAGTTTTGTAAATGAAACTTCCTGTGTATGTATTTAATTTATATTTCATAAAGCAGTTATTGTCCATTAAATAAATACCACCTGATTGTTGGAAACCTATTGGAGGGTTAATTGTTGTGTAATGAGATATGTCTCTATTACACAGTGTCCTCAGCTTCAATCAATATGTTTTTAATAACCTATAGTCAGTTGGTTCTTGAGGCTCATATAATAGCTATTCTGTACAGTTTAAGATTTCATAACATAGTTATCATATGTTAAATTAAAACTGACATTTCCAAAACATATCTAATTAGGGTTAGCAGCTACGTTGACCATAGTCCATGGCTAAAAGAAGTCAGTCCACAAGTTCAATAAATTGTTGTAAAGAAATGGAACTGTCTTTAATGTATATCACGCTCCCATACAGATGGAATTTATACTCATGCAAATTGGCTTAGTAGAAAGTATACAAGCTTTAATGTCAGGTCATCCATTTCCCATCCTCAGCTTTATCACTCCCAGTCAATGGGACCTTGAGCAAAGCCATCTCACCTCTGATCCTCTGGGCCTTCTTCCATCAAAGTGTACTAATCATGCCCACGTCACCTAGCTTTTGTGAAGAATTCAGCAAGGTAACTATGAAATGCCAAGCACACACTCTCTATGTTCAAGAAATATCAGCTCCCATTTTGTGCAACATTTTCCAGAGCTGTTTAGCTACTTAAAAATTCCCTTTCCCTGCAAAGCCTCTGGTGTTTTCCACTACATCCATCAATGCCAACCTCTCGCCCCTGGCCATCCTCATGTCCTCCTGCTGTTCTCACATCTGTGGTCTAAGAGAATACAAGGGTTTCCCTTAAAAAAACATATTCAGATCCTCCCACAGCCTATGTCCTCACACATGGGCAACTGAATAAATAATTCAAGGCCACCCCTGGTTTTCCTAACTCCTTTATTTTTATCTGTCTTGCAAACACGTGTTGACTGGGTTGTTTCAGTTATCTGACAATTGGCCATGGTATATTGGAAATAGTACTGGACTGAAAACCAAGAAACCTGGGTCTGAAGTCTTTGTGACCTCATCCATTCCCTCTGCCTTTGGCCTCAGTTTTCTGATCTGTAAGCCAAAGATGTTCTAGGCTTTCTCAACCAAGGTTCCTCTTCTAAATTTTAAGACATGGAAAATGATTTGAGTAACTATTTCCTCATTTCTCCCAAAGATGGTATATAATAAGTACTATTTTAGTTTCATAGGAGACAAGTTAATTCATTATATACAATTGATGCCTTGGAGAAACACTGTCCAATAGGATTTGCTGCAATAATGGAAATATTCTATATCAGCACTAAGATTATAGCCATTAGCCAACTGGGGCTTGAAATGTGACTGGTGTGACTGAAGAATCAAATTTCAAATTTTATTTATTTTTAATTAAATTAAGTTTAAATAGCCACATATGGCTAATAGCTGCCATATTGGACAGCACATACTTAGAGCTTTAAGCTTTGATTTTCATGAAACCCAAGTAAGAAAGATGAGCTCTCTGAGCTTTGGTAGCCTGCATGTCTATGATTTCATTGTGTATGTTTATGTGTAGATATAGGTATCCATGAAGACAAAATGAATGTGAAAGGTAGGAAACACATACAATTCCTAGATGTGTAGGACAGGACATCATACATTTGCTTCAGCTGGATGATGATTTGTTCACTCATCCAGGTATTTGTTGGGAGCCTGGGATGTATCAAGAATTCACTGAAACTCAGGTGGCTTTATGTGTATCACCCACAATAAAACATCTAAAGGATATAGAAAGAAAGAATGAATGACCGTCAAGGTCAGCATGGTTCCCAAATTCATCCCAGAATATTTGTAACCCCAGTGTCAGTCTAAAGCCAGTCATGTGACTCAAAGCCACTATGCGTGGATTGTGGTCGTCCTAAGGGAACTCTGCCTTCATTAGCAGTGCTGAGGAAGTCTCTCTCTCCACTCCTACTTTTTTGCATTTGAGTATATTTGTATAATTGTTATTATTGCTACTCCAAGAGTAACTCATGTTTTTAAAATATGTAGGAAATTTAGAAAACCAGAAAGAGAAATAATAGGGGGTAGGATCAATCATCCTATATTCTATTGCCCAGAAATTGCTGCTGATAATATTTTGTTTCATAAGGTTATTTAAACATTGAGATACTGCTATAGATTTAGCTTTGGATATTACTTTTTCATTTAATATTATAGCTTACACATTTTCCATGAAGTTGCATAATCTTTATAAATATTTCCTCAATAACTGCTTGCCATTCCATTAAGCATATTAACCATGGGCTATTTAATGATTCCCTTATCACTGAATATTAATATTAGTTTGCTTGCAAAATTTCCACCTACATATGGTTTCATATTTACAATGATAAGGCTGAGAATGCAAAACCTACAATTTGAAGGTCTGCAGTAGGTTAGCCATGAGTATTAGCACATGCCTAAGTGACTGGTATCCATCCATCCATCCATCCATCCATCCATCCATTCACCTGCTTATACTGACCAACATTATAAAATAAGTTGTGTGCTGTGCCGTGTGAAATAAAAAGATAGTTATTAGATATTGACTTTGTCCTCAAGGACCTCACAATCTATTGGGATAAACTCTCCTGCATGTCAAAAAAAATGTCTTCACAGAGGAAATGATGTCCAAGGTGAACTTGAAGGAGGAGAAACATCAGCCAAGTGAAAAAAGTCTGCAGAGGGGATGTGGGTAACATGACACAACATGATAGGTAGACAGAGCTTATTGTGGAGAGAAACAAAGCTAGAGTGAAGCGGAGGATAGTATGAAAGAGCATTGAATACCACATTATAGGGCATTAGGGGATAAAATCACTGAAAGAGGTAAGCAGGGGCATGACTTGTTCATCTTGAGGTTTGGGGATGATCTCCTGTCGGCTGTGTGGAGGAGGAACGGGGAGAAACAGCACACTGTGATGCTCACAAGCACATGGTTCCTGACTGTGTGAGCCCAGAGGCATAGTGAATGTCCCTGTGAGGGGAAAGCCATAATGCTCCAGACCCGGCTTCTCCATTGCATCCTTTCAGGTAGCCAAAGCACAGAAGTTCTTCCAGGAATGATGAAAGAGTTATCATCAGGACCATTGCACTTTGAGAAATAATGGGTTGTGCTGGGACATTTCTCGACATCTTCCTGAGATTTTGTTTCCAGTCCCTCTGCAGAGGTCACTCAGATTTGCAGTTTTCGGTTCACAATAAGACAGGAGAAGAGGACTCATTCCTCTCCCTTCTCCACAACTGCCTCATAAACAGATGCCAAATCTGGAAAATGAGTAGGATCCCAGAGACTCTACAGCCAAAGGAAGATTGAATCCAGATACACAAGACACAACTTGGTAGGGGAAGCCATCATAATATTCCACTTCTGGGACTGGTCCCATTGAGGGATTGGCTAGCCCCTTGGAAAGCCGCTAAAATGAATTAGATGGCATGGTAGAGAAACTGCTTTTGACTGTAAAATCGAGGAATGACTCATCCATCCACAGAATGTCAAGGCTGGATGGTTCTTTAGGCATCATTTAATCCAGCCCTCTTATTTTCAGATGAAGGAACCAAGCCGTCTTCATATTTAATGCCTAAAACACAAGATGGTGTCTGGCACATAGTAGTTACCTGATAAATATTGTAGAAGGAGTAAACTTTGAGAATGAGATGGAGCAAAAGATTTTCTCATAACTACATTCCAAATCCTCAGTAGAGCTTTACATGCCTGATAAAATTAGAATTATTGCAGGTGGTGAGCCTTCAGCCTGTTGACTTTGTGCTGCTAAAGATCAGAGAAATGTATGCATCATCAGAACAGAAGCCGCTTAGGCTCAGACGAGGTTCTTGCTGGGCAATGGGGAGGCGTTTCACTTATGGTTATTTCCAGAAGCCTTGGCATATGTAGGCAGGAAAGGGGGAAACACAGATTTGCTGTGTCCTCTGCCCCATTGACTCTGGCCTAGTCCCATCAGTTTCTCATTCAACTTTTCCTAAGTCGGTGCATTTTCCCTCTTTCCTTGGCCTCCTAGAGAATTGGGATCAGCATGTGATCTTTGCCTGGAAGGGAGAATCCTGGTGCAGTATGCTTCCAACGCCTCCTCCCCAATGCCCTGTGGCCCATCAGGACACTGGAGCCCTCGTGAAGCAGAAGGTAAGCCAGCCTTCTGGAAGCTCATTGACAGGTGGAGTGTGCAAAGAACAGCTCTTTCAATGTATATGGAGTTTTATGATTTTTATGGGGCTTTCCCATGTATCATTTCATTTGGTTAACATCATCCTGCAAGGTTAGTAGTCAAGCGCTCATCCATTCGACAAATACTTTTTGAGCACCTGCACTATCCTAACATGTTATTCTCATATTACAAATGAGGAAACAAAGACACTAAGATATTAAAGAAGTGCCCAAGGCCACACACCTGATACAAACACAGTGTCTTGGGGGTATTTACATATCCTTCAGACCCCAACTGCTTGTAGTTACAAACAAGGTCACTTTAGAGTCAATACAAATATTTTGGGGCTTCAAGGCATCAGTGGTCTTTGATTCTTCCTCTGTTATTTCTTAGACTACACAGAGCACTTTCACATGCGTTGCAACTATTCCTTTTAATTTCTTCTATATACCCTCTTTTGGGGATCTATTTACCTGTAAGACACATAAAGGAAGTGCCTTATGATTGCCACTATTATGGGTTCCACCCACTATCAGACTCTTCCCTGCTCAGGGGTGTCTCTCAGGCTTACCAAGGAACCAATGATCTCTGTGCTTTCTTACATCATCATTGAAATTAAGAGAAGAATACCTTTTGCCAAATGCTTGTTGTCACACTTTGTCACTTGGCCTCAGAACCAGGCTGGCAGAGGCTCCATACTTTCCTCTTAGTTTTTCATCTCCCCCTCCCTGGTACTCAGGAATATACACATAGACCCTGCCCCCACCCAGTCCCTCTTGCTCCTCTGCAGGTTAGCTCATGCCAGCAGTCACTGGGTGAGGACACTATTACACCAGTGCATCAGAGGGAGCGGAATCAGTCTTCTCACGGAACACCAGTGAGAACTCCTCCGCTATCCTCTATATTTTTAGAAAGAAGGTTGAAAAGAAAAAGCCAGAGATAGAATAAAGCAAGGGGGAAGGATCAGAGAGGAAAGTGAAGTTGAAAAACGACGGCACTGCACTTTATTTTTTAAAGTAGCTTAAAATAAAAATGAGAGTCAAACTTGGGAAGTCTAAACAAATCCATCTGGAATGTAAAGCAAGAGGGATGTCTGGGAAAAGCCCTCAGTTCAGCCTCACAGAATCACAGGCTGTCAGACCTGAGAGGGATGCCTGGGGTCATCTGGCCCGGGCTCCCCCCAAGTGCAGGAATCCCCTCTATGTGTGTCCTCACTGAGGTTCCCTGGCGCCTGTTCAAGCTCCAGTTTTTTAGAAAGTTCTTGAAATCTGCAATTGTAATTTTTCCACCCAAACTGAACCCACTTTGGGTTGTCACAGAGAATGTGTGTCTCTGCCACCTGACAACATTTTGCATGCTTGTATCTAGTGAGCCTGTCTCACTAGCGACCAACACAGGCACTATATGCTGGGCACTGTCTTGGGCACATGGGCAAGGCAGTGCTGAGTGTCTGCTAGGGAAGTCAGATAAGTAAATGGCCAATTGCCATTCAGTATGAATAGGCTTATGGTAATAGAAGTACCAAGCGGTGCTGGGGGCCTGTAAGAAGGGGACCTCATGCAGAACTGGAGACTCAGTCTTCCCGTGAAATATCACAACACTGTTAACGAGGTGCATCTGAGAATGTGAAAAAGTTTGGTATGTTCACAGAGTGGCTGTTTTCTAAATCTACTTCAGAAGCTTATGGGGTTCCTGGAGACATTTATAGGGTATCCTCAAAGTCAAAAGTATTTTCATAAAATTACATATGACATCATTTGCTTTTTCCACTCTCATTCTCTCCTGAGAGTCCAGTGGAGCTATCTGATAGACACATGACATGTGATGTCATTTGTGCTCTGATAGCTAATGGAACACACTCTTATGTTTTCTTGAATTTTTAAATTCCTTAGCTTTAGTTTATAATACGGAAACTACTAATAGTTATAACCTGCATAAGCAAAAGTTCAGTAAGGCTATAAGAGTTTAAGTAGGTTCAGAACATGTAAAACAAGGTAGACGTGGCAGAGGTAAGACAGATGAGACGGATAATGGCCAGGTGAGGACGGGTTTGGATTCACACCAAGGGCAGTGAGAAAACCATGTGCCTTATGAGGGCATGATATATGGTAAGACCTGCGTGTCATAAAGATTGCTCAGACTGCTGTGTAAAGAAGAGATGAAGAGGATTTGGTTGCTAGAGGAAGGGAAGCAGCAAGGTGACTGTTGCCAAAATCCAGCTGAGGAATGATGGTGGGCTGATGAGGTCGGTGGCTGTGAGAATGGAGAGAAGTTTATGGGGTTGAGAGGTACTTGGAAGGTAGAATTAGCAAGATTCTCCCCTGAAATGTCTCTGGCTAAAATTATCTTGCTTTGTTCTACCACTTGTTTGAATAAAATTATTTCCAGACACCTCCACACCTACAACCAATGCAACTATTAGTTGGTGAAGTTTGCTCCTAGTTTGTTCCTGACCTTCTTAAAGCATGATATGCAGAATGGAGTTCAACTGGAGGCACTGAGGTCTCTGGTTGCCTGAGCCAATTCGGAGCTCCAAGGAAACCCAGCAGCCCTGGGTTTTCCTCCTATGTAAATTTAGTACATGTGGGCCAGGAAAAGACACTGTTCTTTTTTTAGAGCATCCTATTACAGTCTCTGTGATCCTTTTGGCTCAGACCCTTTTAATATCCTTGAAGAAATAAACTTTTCCATGAGCCAAACTCTGCAATTTATTTCTCAACTCATTCTCATCCTATTTATCTGTGCATGTTTAAGTTTTTGGACTTCCCAAACTAACTTAAAACTCCCAAATTCATGAGCAATGCCAGACATATCTGTAGGGCTGGGGAAAAAACATGGGGAGTGCAGGGGAGGGAAAGGAGGAGGATTGGACCATGGTCTCAGCCCTACTATTGATGTACTCTGTGCCCTTGAGTGAGTCACATAGCTTCTCTGAAAATGGCATTGTATCCACAGAATGAAAAGTTGAACTCTAATATCTTTTCTAGCTCTAATATTGCATGGAGCTGTAACTTCTTTTCATATAATCCCATATTAACTAGCAGAAAATTCTTCATTTAACAAATCTTTATTGGAAATCTACTGCATTTCATTAGCTTCATTTCAAAGAAGGTAAATACAGTCATAGAACTGCTTGCCTTTGTTCATAGACAGTGGTTGCACTCCTACCTCTTGAGCAAAGACTGTATTTCATACATGAATATTTTTGAGATATTTGATGCCATGTTTTATCTGTAGCCTATAAATTAGATAAATATATATTTCTTGATCTGACTGACTCAAATCCCAGTTAAGATCACTTATGCAAGTATAAAATAGATCCCAAGTGTTGGGTTTTCCATGAGAGATTAGCACATGGCACTAACTGTTTTTATTTTTTCTCATTTGTGTGTTGTCTCTATTTTTCTGCCCAGAATATTTCAGGTGTGCTTAACTATTCACCTGGAAAAAAGCTTGGCACCAAGTTTTTATAACTATATTTGTGTCAACAGCTGCAGTGTATATATACATAGATATATAACAGGTGCCTGTATAGCGCTTCACAAAAGTAAATGTAGATCAGCATGATTATGTATAAATATATATGTCTATATACATATATGACCTTATTTCTAGTGGACAGTTTATATAAACATGTAATTTTTTATTTAATCACCATATATACAAAAGGATATCTATTAATAATGAAGTAACAGGGCTTTTACGCTGAGTTCTCTTTTCTTCTTTGTTTATTCTTTTCTCTCCTTCCACCCTTCCTCCTCCCCCTTCCTTATGTTCTTCCTTCCTTTCTCTCTTTGTTTCTTTTCTTCAGCTCCTGTCCTTACCTTGCAACTACATGTCCAATCAATCTCCCAGCTGTGTTCACTTTTCCTCCTTAGGAATTCTGACTTGCCGTCTCCTTGCATGCTTTCTTGCAGTTCATATATTGTCTGCATTAGTCCAATACTCTCCTAACTAGTCTCACAAGACTAAAAGCTCCCTGAGAACAGAGATCATGTTGGCAAACTTATTCTCTTGGAGCCTAGCCTACCTCTGGACACACACCTGGCACTAAATAGTTACTCTTTGAATGCATGGAATGAATGGGTGGATGGATGGATGGATGGATGGATAGTGTCTGTGTCTCTAAACAGTGGTTTTTCTTTTCTTTCTTTTTCTTTTTTTTTCTTCTTTTTTTTTTTTTGAGATGGAGTTTCACTCTTGTTACCCAGGCTGGAGTGCAGTGGCGTAATCTCGGCTCACTGCAACCTCAGCCTCACGGGTTCAAGTAATTCTCCTGCCTCAGCCTCCTGAGCAGGTGGGGTTACAGGCATGTGCCACCACACCCAGGTAATTTTATATTTTTAATAGAGATGACCATGTTGGTCAGGCTGGTCTCGAACTCCTGACCTCAAGTGATCTGCCTGCCTTGGCCTCCCAAAGTGCTGGGATTACAGGCGTGAGCCACCGCACCTGGCCAACAGTGGTTTTTCTAAAAGGCGACCCTGATGTCACTCATTTGCTTAAAATTTCTCAGTAGCTCTTCGTCTATTTCAGTGCAAAGTTCAGTTTCCTCCTTAATGTGGTATACAAGCCACTTCACAATCTTGGTTCTACTTAGCTTACCAGCCTCAGCATTTGTTGCTCTACAATTGTACTCAAAACCATAGTAACCTTAACTTACACTCTCTCCCAACTGTTCTCATGCTTGTAATACCTCCTCTTACCAATATTTTTCCTTGTTAATACCGCCTACTTTCCAGGACAGAGCTAATATATTTATGGGAATCTATTAATGATCTCATCCTATTTGAGGTTTACAGCAACCTCGAGGTAGGTAACATTACAGTAGGTAACATAATGAGAAACCCTATAACTGATATTTTAACCCAACTTTCATTCCTTCAAAGCCTGGCACACTGCCTGGACCAACAATATCATATTCTACTCCCTGCCAGGGAATTTCTGAACCATCTGAGTCTCAGTTTCCTCTTCTGTAAAATGAATTTCATAAGACCTGCGTCACAGACTTAGTGCCAGCGTAAAAAGACCTGAGGCGTGTAATGTGCTTGGCACAGTGCCTGCACATTGAGGATGGTCAACTCGTGAAGGCTGGCATTATTAATGAGGTTGCTGCTTTGGTTATGGTTACACTCGGTGCCTCTAGGGACTCTTTTTTACATCTAAAGGTTTGTCTCTAATAACCAGACAACCACAAGCTTTGCTAAGATTTCTACTCCTGTTTACTTGCTTGAGCATAATGACCAGACTCACCTTCCTGTCCTTTGGAAGCATTTGGTCCCTCTGTTGACTAACAAGAAACTAGAGAGGAAGGATGAGCCAGGCAGATTTGTCATCTTTGCTCTCCTGTGGCTTCCCACCACTGACAGTCATTTTCTCCAAGGAAGGGAGGAAGATTACTTCATCCCTTGCCAGTTGCAGGAGAAAGCCCATGGAGGGGTGGAATGTTCACCTGGCACCCACCATCAGGAAGCATGCCTTAATGTTCCATGCTGTAACTTTTAACTTGATGTTAACAGGATAGAAGGTCCTTCCTTTAACAAATATTTATTAGCATCCGCTATGTGAATACTCTATGGACTAGGCACACTGTATTAAGCAAAAGCCACATGGCGTTGAGTGAAGCAGTGCTCTTTAATAGAGACAAAATGACAACGATCTTACAGGATTTTGATGACAATCAGATGAGTTAACTAATAACTAGGAGATGTGTTTCATATACTGTAAAGTGCTGCCTTCAGTGAAGTTGACTGAATGAATAAGTGATACATGTGTGTCAACATCCCACAAAGTTAAGAAAGTCAGGAACTCAGTGTATTGGAAAGTAGACAAGAAGAAAGGCTTCAGCTAGGTGGGGAGTCCTACTTGTGTTTTTCCCCTAAACTACAGGTTGCTTTGAGCCAGCAGTTGCTGCAAATAATGAATGAAACTAGCCAAGGAGAGATAGAGGAAATCTTGTAATTAAATCCATCTTTTCTTGCTCTGATGCATTATATCTAAGAAGCCTCTGTGTATTTTCTCACCCCTCCTTCTTTTTTCCTCTTCTCGTCTCCATCTCCACTTGGCGGCTTCTCTCTTTCCTTGGCTAAGCAGAGGCAAGGAGGTTAGAGGCATTTACAGCCTTCACTGGCATAGTTTTTTCACTCCAAATAACTTTCTAGTATTGACATTATAGTGATTCCTGTTACCCTGTAACATTACCACAAAGCATTTTTAAGCAAAGATCTTTTTTTTTTTTCTTATTTGCCTCAGAAATGTCTAGGGTCACCACCACCCTCCCAACCAACCACTGATGCTAAAGAAAAAAAAGAATGTGGCTAGGTGGGCATGGGGAGACATGCCTATATTCAGCTACTCAGGAGGCTGAGGCATGGGGATTTGAGCCTGCAATGAGCTACAATCAGACCATTCCACTGCAGCCTGGGCAATAGAGCAGGACTCTGTCTCTTAATTTTTTTTTTTTAAGGTGTCTAGTTGGGCAACTTGAGGTCCTTCATCTTACCATCTGGTCTGTCTCTCTCATGAGGCTCCCTTAAACAAATTAGAGCCAATCACTACATTGAGTCCTGGTTCTTTTCCTCAGTAGTGCAAGGAAGAGCTCTCTGGGAGTCTAGATGTGATCTCAGCAGAGAAATATTCAGAAGTCGCTACAGGCTGAGATCAGTGGGGATGAGGCATCATCTCCCTAGGGAAAGAGGAGAAGAATCCCTCCTTCCTTCTCCCTGCTCCTCACCCAACCCTCCCCTTCCTGAGTGAGACAGAACAGAGTGTGGAGAAGCTCAGTGGTATGGAATGACCGCATGTAGAGAAGGGGAGGAGGAGAGATAAGAGGGCTCCAAGGCTGCCTTCCAGCTCTGTTGTTCATGGTTCTAGACAGTTTCCTCCCAGGTCCTCAGTCTGCAGAGTGGATGCTATTTATGCTCACCTATTCTTTGCTGGTCAGGGGGTGGGGTTAGGATTTCTGTCAGTCCAAGTAGGTTTTACCAATGGCAGAAATACCACAAGGATTCTAATTTATTCTACTGTCCCCTGCATCCAATAGGGAGAAGAACAAAGAATACAGATTCCAAAATGAAACAAAACTCGGTTCTAATGCTGACTTTTACACTTCAAGTTGTATGAACCTGATCGATTCACTCTATATTTGGGAGCCTTAGTTTTCTCACCTCCTAAATAAGTCCTTGCAAGAATTAAAGAAGTTCAGGGGACACAGTGGGTGTTTAGCCAATATGTACCCTTTACTTCTTTTCATCTTAGGCAGCACAGCCTCCTAAGTGGAAGATGAGGAAGGAAAGTTTGAACATTGACTCGGTAGTGAGATGAAAGCAGTTTGACTGAATGTCTGGTGATTCCTCTGAAATCTGTATTGTAGGGGTGGGGATGAGATGGATGCGGTGTGTATAGCAGATTCACCAAGGCACCAAGAACCTTCCTCTCCTTTTCCCCTCTGTCTAAGTTCTAGTCAGGCCAATTTCTCCTGGGGTCCACAGGAAACTCTAAGGATCGAAATAAAGCTCTTTCCCCAAGAACTCATTCCCTCATCTCTTCTGCATAGGTCATCCTGATGTTGAACAGCCCTGTAAGTCCAGTGTCCGCACCTGGAGCCCAAATTCAGCTGTCAACCCACACACGGTTCCTCCAGCCTGCCCTGAGCCTCAAGGCTGCTACCTCGAGCTGGAGTTCCTCTACCCCTTGGTCCCTGAGTCTCTGACCATTTGGGTGACCTTTGTCTCCACTGACTGGGACTCTAGTGGAGCTGTCAATGACATCAAACTGTTGACTGTCAGTGGGAAGAACGTCTCCCTGGGTCCTCAGAATGTCTTCTGTGATGTCCCACTGACCATCAGACTCCGGGACTTGGGTGAGGAGGTATATGGCATCCAAATCTACACACTGGACGAGCACCTGGAGATTGATGCTGCCATGTTGACCTCCACTGCAGACACCCCACTCTGTCTACAGTGTAAGCCCCTGAAGTATAAGGTGGTCCGGGACCCTCCTCTCCAGGTGGATGTGGCCTCCATCCTACATCTCAATAGGAAATTCATAGACATGTAAGTGCACTCTCTGAATAGGGAGTTTATTAAGTGGGTGGGTTGTGGAGGAACGTGAGGCGGCTCAGAGAGGCCTGGACAGGGGGAAGGTCCATCACAGTCAAGACTCATTCTATGGATTGTAACCCATCATTGGGTGTAGATTTGTCTTAACATGGCAGAGTTGATATCATGGGAAGAGCAATAGGAAAGGAACCATTAGACCTTGATTTAGTGACAAATCTGATGTGTGACCTTAAGCCTCATAAGCCTTTCTTAATCTTAGTCATTCCAATAGTAAATGAAGGAGGTTGGATGAGAGTAGCAGTGAGAAAATCATTTATTACTAATGAAAGTAGAAGAGCTGAAGTTTGCTAATGATTTTCTTTTTATATTAAATTGAAGACAATTTATGCATTTTGATTGCTTTTTCAGTGGGTGAATCGGGGGTGAAGTTATAGTAGATTGGCTGGGGGTTGGGCACAGTCCTAGGTATTTGCACAAAAATTGTGCTGGAAAGTGAATATCAACTTTAACAGCGCTTGTTTTTGTCTTATTTCCTGAGGCAGAACAGTGGTTCAAACCCATTTGATCTTTAGGGCCTTTGCAGCTTTAGGTTTCCGTAACTCTTTTTGGATGCTCACTGCTCTTATGTGAAGTAGTACTTGTCTTTCATACTCACTTCTCGGCCAGGGAGGTGGCTCACGCCTGTAATCTCAGCACTTTGGGAGGCCGAGGCAGGCAGGTCACCTGAGCTCAGGAGTTTAAGACCAGCCTGGCTAACATGGTGAAACCCTGTCTCTACTAATAATACAAAAAAATTAGCTGGGTGTGGTGATGTACGCCTGTAATCCCAACTACTCGGGAGGCTGAGGCAGGAGAATCGCTTGAATCCAGGAGGCGGAGGTTGCAGTGAACCGAGATCATGCCATTGCACTCCAGCCTCGGCCACAAGAGTGAAACTCCATCTCAAAAAAAAAAAAAAATTACTCACTTCTGAAGCCACCTCTCTATTACTTCTTCCCCAAACATCCTCAGAATTTCTGTCTTAGGAGGAAGACCATCTTATAATGAAGCCATTAGTGCTTTTCCTGTGTACTAGAAAATGGGCTAAGGTCTGCATCTTTTACTCATTCCATCCTCTCTACAACTATAGCCCTATTATTCTTATTTTACAAAGAAGAAAACTGGGGCTTAGAGATGTGAAGTCACTTGTCCAAGATCACACAGTTAGGAAGCGGTGAAGGTAAGGATTGGAATTTCGTTCTGACTCCTAAGCCACTGCACTCAACTGGTGCTCAGTTAAAGATGTGATTCCAACTTCTGTTTTAATCTACAAAAAGGATAGAGTCTTCGCTGTCTAACTTGGGTATCAATGGTTTCTATAGGCCTTTTGTGGCTCTTTACTTGGTTCTAAAATGATATAAGACAATCTCTGCTCTGTCTACTTGAAAATATTCACTAAGCCAATCATTAATGGAAACCAAGTTCTAGAGGAAACTTTTAATCTTTTTGAAGGGCAGAACCACTTTCAAACACTTTACCAGCACTTCCTTTTACATACTAGCAATTAATGTGCACATCACAGGCAAACTCTTGCTAATTCATTGAATCAGAGATGAGGAACAGCTGTTTAAGAACTCAGAAAGAGCACTTGGTTTGTGTTTGAGAATGTACTTAAAATTTAAAGGATAGTCTTGCCTTAAAAATATTCCATAACCCTGTCTCTTCCATCTCCTCACTTGTCTAGAGTGGTAGAGTTCTATAAATATGCTTCCACTTAAACTTTCTTTATAAAACAATGGAGGGAAGAAATAATAGATGTTTTAAAATCTCAGTTTAAACTCAGCTTTCATTTTTTTTGCCTCGAGTTATCAGCCTATGAGAGCTGCCATGGGTTGATAAGTGTGAAATGGTGAAAATTAAACTGAATAAATGAAAGAACCCTTATCACTAAGGTTCTATTTAGCTTAGTTCTATTCTCAGCAAAATCTCAGCTAAGTCACTAACTGGCTCTACCCTCTTAGGTGAGTCACTTGTCCTTTCTAGTCTTCCGATGCCTCAACTTTGCATGCAGGAGGTTGCACCAGATTAATTCTTCTCTCTCTCTCTCTTTTTTTTTCTTTCCAAGACAGAGTCTTGCACTCTCGCCCTGGTTGGAGTGCAGTGGTGTGATCTTGGCTCGCTGCAACCTCCACCCCCCAGGTATAAGCAATTCTCCTGCCTCAGCTTCCCGAGTAGCTGGGATTACAGGCACGCACCACCACGCTGGGCTAATTTTTGTGTTTTTAGTAGAGACGGGGTTTCACCAGGTTGGCCAGGCTGGTCTGAGAACTCCTGACCTCGTGATCTGCCTGCCTCAGCCTCCCAAAGTGCTGGGATTACAGGCGTGAGCCACCGCACCTGGCCAGTTCTTCTCAATTTGGATTGCACATTTAAAAACTGGGACATTTAAAAATTGCCTGAGTCTCACTTGTATCCCATCTCCACTCTCCCCCCAGATATTTATTTAATGGTTAGGAATAAGGCCTGACCATTAGAACTTTTAAAATCTCATAAGGTGATTATAATTTGCAACAAGTTTAAACAAGTTTAAAAACCAGTGCACTTAAACAAGTTCTCAAAGTGTGACCCCAGACCAATGGCATCATGGGAACTGAGAAAGGCCAGGCTCTCAGGCCCCAGTCCAGCCTAGTGAATCAGAAACTCTGAGTGCAGGGCCTTTCCAGGTAATTTGGGTGCTAGTTAAAGTTTAATAGCCACTGCTCTAAATTATCTCCAAGGCCCAGGAATCTCCAAATTCTCTTTCACTCATGCAACTACTTGCTCAATTCACAAATATGTAATGAGAACATTCTATATGCCAGATTCTGTACTGGAAACAGTATTAGGATGACTCAGACCAGTCCCTTTCCTGAAGGCACTCAAACTTAAGTGCTGAGCTCCTACCCACTTTGTAAAAGTGCCATGTACTGTGCCAAATCATCAGTACTGAGGTTGACACTCTTACGCACAATTTGTTCTTTCATTCACTCTCCAAATATTTCTTTAGTCCCTACTACGTGTCAGGCACAAGGGCTAGACTGAGGCTTTCATCGGCCTTCCTCTTCGAATCTTTTGTGTTTCAAGGAGTTTATTGGAGATCTGGGCTGGGATGGGCTGGGCTTCCTGACCTGAATGTTCTGTGAGACTGAAAAAAGAGAAACACATCCTTCCAAATCAACCTACCATTTCAACTCCTTTATCTCTTGGTAATTTGAGTTCTGAACCCCACCACAAATACCTCTTTGTGTGTGTATGTGTGTGTATGTGTATTTTGCTGCTTTCACATTTTTTCCATATCAAATAAATTGGCTCTTATACAAGTTCTATATAAAGACTGTTTTGGAGAAAAAGAGGAGAGGGAAAAAATGCTTTCTTTTTCTTTCCTGACTCAACCCATTACATGATTCCCTTTGACCTTTGTCTTCATTTTTTTTCTCTCAACAAAAATATTTATTCTTTCTGTTATCTACACTGGAGATAGTTTCCCAAGGTATGACAGTGATGAAGAGAGAGCCTCTGTGCTTACCCCATGGAAACTTCTAGTAGACTGATTACTTTTGGCCAGGACCAGAAAGAAATGTGGAGCATCTCCATCTCCCTTAAGTGGAAACCCCTCTATCGAATAAGAAATGACACTATCAGAAGAAAGGGGACCAGTGCCAACTCTGCTACAAACTCATCATATGACACAAAGACACACCGCATCACCTATTTGGACCTCAGTTTCCATATCTGTACAATGAGAGGCCAACACATTAAGCCCTTCTCTATGGGTAGACACAGAGAAGGTGTCTCGGGTAACAGGTGATTCACATACTTTTTTGTAGCAAAAGGAATTCAATAGGGACTGTCTGTAAGAATCAGTACCCAGAGGAAACCTCACTGGCTCTGTATGCCCTACTGAAATGTGGACCACAATAATGACAACCATTTACTAGGTACTTTCTCTGCTTTAAGTGCCTCACAAACACTTCTGAGGTAGGTGAAAAAGCTTACATTCAGAGAGTAATTAAACTAACCTCATACAGCTAGTAATGACATAGACAGGCCTCAAACCTAAGTCTAATTCCAAATTCCACCTTCCTAACCACTACCCATACTACTTCCTACTACAATAATGTAAAGGCGGAATTTTAGAGCTGAGAAATGCATCCAATCTGGCCAAAGCTCTAAATATAGCAAGCGGAATACAGGCTTACAAGTCAGAGGCCACTAGTCCACAATCAGTCCCTGTGGCCCACCCTTAATGTCTTGGTGTCCAATAACACAAATTACACAGGCAGTTCTTTATGCTTCTGGCTGGGAAGAAATAGCAGGGAAGCATCTTTTTCTCCACTTGGCTGTCAAGTGCTTCTACACTGAGCACTGGTGCTCCTTGGCCTATATGGAATCTTCAGATTTCTCCAAGAAGTAAATTCTCTGGACAAAACTAAGAAAGCAAAGTATAAAGCAAACCAGGAACAGTGAACAGTAGCTCACTCTCGTTATCCATCTACTTATTGGTCTGTCTCATTCATCCATCACTTCATGCAACAAATATTCACTGGGTATCTATTAGGCACTATGCACTATTTTAAGAAATAGTAATCCAGTGGTGCTGAAAACTCAAGGTGCTCACAGTCTATGGGAAAAGAGAGGGACAGGCAAGAAGTGTCATTGCAGTAAAATAATATTCTGATGGAAGAAACAGAAACACAGAGTCAGAGGTTTCTAACCCAAACTTGGATGAATTGAAGTCTAAACTTAGCACTAGAATATAAACTCCCTGAGGGCTAGATTTTTTTCCTGTTTTTCTCCTGGTGCATTCCAAGCACCTAGAACAATTATAGACACAAGGTAAGCACTGAGAAAATGTTCTTTCAATGGTTCTGGAATGAAGAATGAGGAGTTTAGCATTTGAAGAGAAATGGAGAAGCCAAAATGTACTAAGCTTGTACTATGTGTCAAGCAGTAACTAGGGACTTTACATAGATAATCTCATTTGATTTAATCATCCCAACAACCCCACAATGTAGGTGGTCCTATCCCCAGATTATAGATAGGGACTGGAAACTCAGAGAAGGAATGTGGATTATAGTTTACGGCTATCAAGGGGCAAAGCTGGGGTCTGTAAGTAGATCTGTCAACTCCAAAGCTAGTGCTCTTGATCATTCATTCTCTGGTTGAACGAGTATGTTTGTTTATGCCTCTGTCTTCTTAGGATCCTCAATTTAGAGCTAGAAATATTCTTCAAAGTCATCTCTCTCAACTGGCTTATTTGTGTATCCCAATTTAGTCATCTATTAATTCTTCTCTCACATTCAGACCTGTAAAGCTTCCAACACAATCTATATCTATTTTATCTCACCTCCTTGGCATTCTCCATATAATTCCTTGGGGAAATGAATAGACATAAGGAAAGGAGATGTTTATATGATCCGGCTGGACATTCTTGTGAGTCCAGATTTTACAAATCAGATCCAAATTTTTGCCTCTGAACTCCAAATGCTTTGAATACCCATCAATTAGAAACTTTAGTTCATTCATCAGTTCACTTGCTCAGCAAATATTTGTTGACTCCCAACATGAGCTTAACTACTTTCTAACCTCTAGGGATGCGATAATGAATACAGCAAGAAAAAGTTTTTGCTTTCATTGATTATTACAATGTAGTTGGGAGACAAAAAAGAAGCATGTTATTATATAATATCCCAGTTGGAAAAGATTTAGTCATTTTTAGATAGGTGGTCAGGAAAGTCCTCTCTGATGAGATGACATTTGAACAGAGACCAGAAGTGTCCCCCAGTAACTTATAATGAAAGCTAGCTGAGCTGCCATCCCTGGGATCCCAGCCTGTTTGGAATATGAATTTCTTATAACATGATCCTTAGTCCTTGATCACAGTTTGTGTTGTATTATATTTAACAGTGCTTGTGGTTTTTCCTTCACCTGGTTCATATTCTTAAATACAAAATTTATGACACTTAAATGACACAATCGGGGCTCCACGGATACTTGTTGAGCATGTGAAGAATAAATCAGCAGTAGCACAAAGTGGGCCCTCAGAAGATGCGTCTCTTGCTGTCAGATCTTAGTTATAACATTGATATGTGATGCCATATTAAGCCTCAGAGGATTTGGAAAGTTTAGCCCAAATCAGGGTCAGGTGAAGGCACAGGTGGCTCTTACATGCTGTTTCTATGGCTCTCGAGCTGAGTCACCACTTTCTTTCTTTCTTTTTTTTTCCTAAGCCTCATTTCTTTTTATAGCTCTTTCCGTTTCTCACCCTGTCATCCATCCTTTGTTCTTGTATGTATTAATTTATTCATTCATTCATCCATCAACTAGTGAAAATCTAATATAATCCATGTTAAGTAATACTTGTCCCATTTAACAAATATTTATTAAATGTCTGTTCTGTGCTAGGAATACAGCCCTGATTAATACAGACATGATCTCTGGCCTCAAGAGCACATGATTGTAAATGAAAAATATTATACTGCAGCATGAAAAGTGTTATGGTGTGAGGAGCACAGGGGGCAGGGGGGCTGTGAGAAAACATGGGAAGGGTGTCTAACCCAGCTTGAATAGTTAAGGAGGGCTTCTTGGAAGAAGTGACAGGTAAACTGAGACTTGAAGGATGCATAACAGCTGATCATTGAAGAGGTTCACCACAGTTCAAATGGTTGAAACTAAGTGGATGTTCAGCCAAAATTGATAAATGAATGAATGAATAAATGAAGGGAGGAAGGAACAAGCATACTGCATGTCAGAAGGGCATGCTCAACCACAGATCAAATGTACAGCTTTGGGATGGAAATTGTATTAATTTGGGGTATCTATCTACTTCAATTCTTAGATATACTTCAATCTTTTTAGCTGCTGTACAGTATCCCATAGTATGAATGTGCTACAAGTAATTTAGCCATACCCTTAATGGTGGGCATTTAGGTCACTTCACACATTTTTCTGCTGCAAGCAAATGTTGCAGTGAGCATTCTCGTACAAACATCCTTGCAGGCACGTGCATGCAAGCATTTCGCTAGGGTCAATACTGAGAAATTGCTGGTGATAAGCTCTGGGCCTTTTTCATTTTAATAGACACAACTATGACATTCTGGGCAGGTGAACTAGCTTCCACCCCACCAGCAGTGTGTGCCAAGACCTGCTATTTTGTATCATGACTGCTTATTATTTGGCATAATGAAAGTGTTTTTTCTTTGCACTTTTTTACCCACTTTGATGGGAAAAATATGACTTCTCATTGACATTTCTGTTATGTGCTCTTAAGTAAGCATCTACTCAAATACATTTACTGGATAATTGCATTTCCTGTTCTATGACTCGTCTATTCATATCCTTAAGATGGGCCTCATCTTTAATCTCCTTCACGCCTCTATTTCTCATTCGTTAAACTGGGATTTCAATGTCAGCCCTATTGCATATCCATTAATGTTATCAGAATCCAGGGTGAAACAGGAAGTTAAGAGGGAAATAGCATTTATGCAGAAGTTACTCTGATTCTTCTTTTATGTATTGATATATTTATCAAATGCTGATTTAGTACAATCCCTGTGCTGAGAACCATGACACATTCTGAAGATACAATAGGTAACAAAAACCAGCCCAGTTTCTGCTCTCAGCAGGGCTTAAATTTAGTCACTGTGTTAACCATCTTCACATTGCTAGTATTACTTGTAGCATTTACTACTGGTAGCACTAACATTACTGCTAACAATAACTACCATGTAGTGAAAACCTCATATATGCTCAGTACTTTTTTATAAGTCTACCAATGATGTTTAGGTATTAGTATGCCTGACTTCTTAGATGGAGACGCTCAGACTATAAGAGATAAGGTCATTGATTTAAGGTCCCCCAGTTAACAGATGCTAAAGCCAAGTTTTATATCCCTTTGCCTGACCCCAAAGGGTGTGCCTGGCAAGATACAGAGCACAGTCATTGTCATAATGACTGACAAAGGACAAGATGGTATCTTGATGGATGGAGAAAATAAATACTAAAATTAGATCTTCTTATTTCCAAAAGCAATAGAATAAACACCAAAAAGAAGAGAAAGCAAAATTTTTTTATTGTTTTTTTGAACATTTAAGCAGATGAGGAGGAGGAGGCTTAGGAAGTGTGGACATGGCCAAACTAGCATGATTTCCAGTAACCTGTTGCTGAAATGCATGATTCAGGCTGGACCCCTTCCTGAGCAGGGCCTTCTCCCACGCCTGGCCAGCATGGTTTTGCCTACATTCTGATGTCCCATCCACCAGAAGAGATGAGCAGCATCAGTAGAGAGAGTTGTTTTTCCAAGCCCAGAATGAATACCACTGCTCTTAGCTCAGGCCAGGGGAGCACATAGTCAGCACAATTTCACTCTGGTTCTGGAAACCAGGCATTATCCACCTATGACTCCCTCTCATCAGTCTCGGCCAAGTATTTCTCAGAATGAAATATGGGTTCTGGGAATATTAGGATAAGCAAAAGGGCTTAACAAAATCAACTGATCTCCAGGGTCAGCAACAGCCATAGAAGTGCTATCTCCAAGTGCCTTCTCAATTTTGAAAGGGTGAAGGGCTCCTGTTTGGTGCTAACACCATCAAAATTGCTTATATAAACTTTTATAGATTACTCTAATGCACTACTAAATTTGTAGTAAGTGAACCATTATAGGTTCTCTTCTACAGATGGGCAAACTGAGACCCATAGAAGTTAAAAATTGAACCAATAGCTCCATTGATAAATTTATTCATTTGTTTGTTTCTACATTTATTCACTCGTGCATTTAATAGGAGTGCCTACTGCATGTCAATCTTTGTCCTGGGAGTGTGACTCTGAATCTTATAATCTGGTAGGAGAGCTGAATAATAGCACACATAAAATTATAATTACAAACTGAAGAGTATTATTACAAGAGGTTATAATAGAGTATACATCCCCCTTAAATTAAGAGTCTGTAGAAGATGAGTAAAGAGATAAGAAGGAACCAGACTATTATAAAAAGACAAAAAATAACATATGTTGGCAAGGGTGTGGAGAAAAGGGAACTCTTATACACTTCTGGTGAAAATGTAAATTAGTACAACCTCTATGGAAAAGAGCATGGAGATTTTTCAAAGAACTACAAATAGAACTACTATTTGATCCAGCAATCCCACTCCTGGGTATCTACCCAAAGGAAGATAAATCATTATATCAGAAAGATACCTGCACCCATATGTTTATCACAGCACTGTTCACAATTGCAAAGATATGGAATCAACCTAAGCATCCATCAATGGATGATGGGATTAAAGAAAACGAGGTACGTGTACACAATGGAATATTACTCAGCCATTAAAAGGAATGGAATCTTGTCGTTTGAAGCAGCGTGGGTGGCACTGGAGGCTATTATCTTAAGTAAAACATCTCAGACATAGACAGACAAATACCTCATATTCTCACTTAGAAGTGGGAGCTAAATAATGTGTACACATAGACATAGAGTACGGAGTGACAGACAATATGGACACTCAGAAGGGTGGGGGAATGGAAGGGGGTGGATGATGGGAAATTACTTAAGGGGCACAGTGTACATTATTCATAGCATAGATACCCCCAAAACCCTGACTTCACTCTGCCATCTATGCATGTAATAAAATTATATTTGTACCCCATAAATTTATACAAATAAAAAAAGAAGGGGCCACATTATGAAGAGTTTGTGGCTCATGTTGAGTTTAGATTTATTCATTATGAAATAGAGGGACTAAACCAATCAGGTCTGAGATTTTATAATACTGCCCTGGTACTCTGTGAAGAAAGGATTGAGGAAGGGTGAGTGAATCCATTTAGGGTTGACTGCTGAAGTCCAAACCAAAGATGATGATTATTTGCATAGAAAAGTGAATGACTTGGAGGGGTATGTTTTAAAGGTAGAACCAACAGGACTTGGTGATAGATTGGATTCAAGCAGTTTAATAAGAAGTAGCTGTTTAATGACTCTCCAATTTCTGGTTTGAGTATCTGGAATGAGGGAAACGTTATTTCCTGAAATAGAGGAATATATTTTAATTTATTGTTTTGTTGGGCATGGGGTAGATCAAGAGTTCAGTCTTAGACATATTGTGTTTGAGACGCCCATGAGTCGTAAGAGAAGAAATGCTAAGAAGGCTGTTAAACACGTAGGACTGAAATTGCTCATGGCTGAACTGGAACTATTGCCACACAACCCATGTCTACTTATAACATGGTAAGAAACCTCTCCGCAAAGTAACAGAATCTTTTCCATAACCATAAAATTACTATCTCATCCACCATATTTTCCATCCCACTTATCTTTCAGAATCATTAAAGATAAAGTAATCTGCTCAATCCTGATGCCATCCAAATAGAAAGAAAGCAATACTCTATATGGAAAATTGTGTGTAGTTAACATAACCCTTCCTGGTTTAGAATGTTTTTAAACGGCTTTGAGAAGGTGTTTTAAATGTATATTTGAATGAATTATCCAAAATACATTAGGCCTGTTCTCCATATAATGATAGGAAAAATGTAATAGGTCTTTACAATGGACCTGACACACTTCCCGTTAATATATAATCTCAAACAGATATCCTAATGTCCTCAACAGATTTTTCCCCCATTCTATAAAAGATGCTCAGATAAACTATGTAACGGGCCCACATACACCCAGCTGGTAAAATAATGGGTTCGATGACTCTAAGCTAGGACTATTTGTGTTATTATACAAGTGTAATACAAGTGTAATAATTATATCCATCATTTATTGGCTATGTACCAGGCATTGTGCTAAGTGCTTTAAAAAATTTTTCTTATTTAATCCTTTTAAAAAATTCTTTGAGCTTTTATTATTAGTTCCACTTTACAGCTGAGAAAACTAATGTTTCAGGACATTAAGAAACTTCCCTCTGGAAGAGTTAGAGGTGAGATTCTTAGCCACTTCAACCTTGTGCCTCTTATAAACATGCATGAATAAACTTGAGTGGAAAGAAACTTCCTGGCATGCAAGACTATTGGTTAGAATTGAGATGATTCTCCTCAGAAATGATCAGAGCCTAGACATTGAAGTCAAGTTTTTTAAAAAGCAAGGTTATAGATAGAAAAGAAAATGAAGGCCAAATGTGGTGGCTTATGCCTGTAATCCCAACAATTTGGGAGCCTGAGGTGGGAGGACTGCTTGAGCTCAGGAGTTCGAGACCAGCCCGGACAGCATAGAAAGACCCCATCTTGACAAAATAATAATAATAATAATTTAGCCAGGTGTAGTGGTGTGCACCTGTGGTTCCAGTTACTCAGGAGGGTGAGGGAGGAGGATCACTTGAGCCTGGGAGGTCAAGGCTGCAGTGGTGAGCCATGATTGTACCACTGCACTCCAGCTTGGACAACAGAGTGAGACCCTGTCTCCAAGAATAAAAAAAGAGAGAGAGAAAATAAATGTTGTTACCTTGGGGAAGGGGATGATGGGTCTTGATCATCCAGCTGCACCACATTGCTAGAGGAAATGTGTCTATATCTGTCAGCAGAAAAACAAATAGAGCAATTGTTATATGTCCAAATATTTCTATAGATATCTATGGATTAATAGTTTCATGACATATTAATATCAATTCTGAGAGGGAAAAAGAGGTCTGTGTGTAGGCAAGGAATGCTAGTTTCAACTCTATTCAAGAGGTGTTGTTCTGCAGAACCTCACAGAACGTGCTACTTTTCCTTTTCATTGTGAGTCTCCCAGAGGTTGCTGGAATGCTGTATGTAGTCTATTCTGACATTGTTTGAAAAAGTTACCCTGTTTTCTTATCACATATCATAGAACTAGCATTACTGAGGAAGCTCCTTTGGAAAATGATGAGTTAGTGAAATCAGGTTGCAATGCATGTCCTGGTGTCACCTACTACTTTGTTATTTTCTGTTCACCCTGGGGGTAGGTAGGATGGACTAGACTTCGTTGTGCTGCTCCAATTCCTGATTTTTAAGAAAACAAATAAATGAAGAGGAAAGAGAAGGAAAATAACAGCTGTCAGAGCAATTACAGATGTGAGAAGAATGGAGGAATTTATCTCACACTGGGCATTGGCAAGAGGAGTGGACAAAATCTATTCAGTCTGTGCTTGGAGACACTGAGAATCATGAGGGCAGGTCTTGGTGGGTTTATGTTGTGTCTGTTAAAACACAACCTCAGACACCACTTTAGAGATGCTGAATTTGGAATCAAGAGATCTGACTCCCACACCAGCACCAGCCTTGCTGTGGAACAGCTTTTTTCCATTGTTTAAGCTTAAGTTCCTTCCCTTGGACAAAGTGGGTGACTGTCCACACAGTCTAACAAGGAGTGGTGGGAAAAACTGATAAGATAATAGACTTGCAAGAACATGATGCAATCTAGTGAACTGTAAAGATTTAAATGTTCGTGATTCTTTCTATTGTTTGATTTTTCACTCCGCTTGTTCTTGGCCAGAGCCATGATAGAGAGTATGTGTAAAAGGCAAACACTCTGACACATACAGACACACACATCAAGCAGTTTCCCGTAAACTCTACCAGGAGTTGCTATGCTTCAGTGTTGGGTTAGAAGAAGGAAAAGATAAATTGTACTTTAACCTTTGTAACTGAGCTAAAGAAAAAATAAGAGAGAAAACACACCATGTGCTGGCCCTGGATCAGGAGACCTGGATTCTAGTACTGGTATCCTGAAATTTTGTTGTGTCCTTGATCAGGTGGTTCCCCAACTGTGGACCCAAGACCCCCATCTATAAAATAAAGGGGTAGGTCATAGCTCTGAAATTCTGTTCAGATTATCCTTTAGCTCTCACCTGCACTCAGTGCATCTAATTAAGTAAAGACGGAGGCAGCAGGTTACATGTCACGTTGTTAGTAAGTCAGAACTTTGAGTTTGGGGGCTGGCCATCTAGATCTAAAGAAAGCCTCCAGGCACAGTGGGACTCTCAGGACTCCACCTAGACCCAGCCTCTCTCTTAGGACTTACAAAGCTCTTCCTTTGAGACAATTTGAAAATGTTTTGGTGCATTTTTCCTGGATGGCATTTTAACTTGACACTGAGATACTAGAGGTGGGGGCTGTGTAATATCTGCCATGTTATTCTCTATCCTTAGCTTCTTGTGCAAGGCCAGACATCATGTAGAAGGTCAATAAATGCAGATAAATAAATGCATGCATGCATGAATAAATGGATCAGTAAACCCTGTGGTACATCAATAAGTGGTCAGAAAATCATGATAATACATCATATCTGGTATATTGAAGGTCTTTCTTTTACCTTCTAAGGTGGATTCGTTACTAGAGGATTGAAAGGACAAATGAGAATCTTACAGCATGGTCACTGCTCCTCTTGGGGCCTCAGCTCTCTTATCCTTAAAGCAAAGGCATTGGGCCAGAAGGTGTAATTCTGTGTTTCATTCATTCAACAGGCAACTATTTAGCACTGTCTGTGTAACAGGTCCTATAGTAGGCAGTGAAGATAAACCAGTCAGTAAGGGACATACTAGCCTTTCAGGAGTTTAGTCTACTTAATGTGAAAGTAAACACATAAACAAGTGATATCTAACAGTGCAAAAGCTGTTATGTAAAGGGAAGCACATGGGCTAAGAGCTCCTCACTCAGCTTCACAGGTCAGTGAGAATCTCCTGAAAGAGGCAGCAACTAAACCAAGGCAAGAAAATTTAGCCAGGGAAGGAAGGTGAGACTGCTTGCTCAGAGTGGTGGCTGAGGGTAAAATTTCAAGAAGAGAGTTTGAGCAAAGAGGCTAGAGAGGTTGACAGGGGTTAGATCATGATGGTCCCGGAGTTCATTGCTGTAATGTCTGGACTTCATCCTGAGAGTGGTGATGAGCCATTGAGTGTCTGTAAGGTAAGAGAAGATCTTCATTAGATTTGGTTTTAGGACATCTCTTTGGCTGTGTGTGTATGTCTGGATAGAAGTAAGGATGGAGGCATAGACCAAAATGGTAAAGGAGGAAAAGCAATGTTGCCAAAACTGAAGTAGATGATGGCACTTGTCTATGGTGGTCAAGTGGAAATGGAGAGTACTGGATGGGGCTGAGGGATATTAATGGGATAAAATACTTGGATAACTAATCAAAAGGAGGAGGCAGGTGAGTGTGTTATGAAAGATGCCTGTGTTACTGGCATCACTGAAACACACAATGAATGCAGCTATAGAGGCATATTTGGGTTGGGATGAAACAAGGAGGAGTTCAAAAGTGCCTTCCAGTTGCTGGCCTGTGAATCAGAGGCAGGCATACAGGCAGTTCGGCCACAACATTTCTTTCCTATGTAGAGATGCAGGAGCAATTGAGGCATACATGTGCATGTTTGCATGCACATGTACATGCATGCATGACTACCTGCATGTGTGTGTGTGTGTGTGTGTGTGTGTGTGTGTGTGTGTGTGTTGGGAGCAGGCAAATAAAGACCTGTGAGGCCACCTGTTTTCATCATCCACTGATTCTCAAAGTGTAGTCCAATGTTCTAAAGAAGTCCCATGGGGGATCGGGAGTTAATCTTCCATAGAACTAATACCTATAACGTTACAAGGCTCAGGCTTTGTTTTCTACCCAGGATTAATCATTCACTCGTGGGTTTTAATACAAGCCAGATACCACCTCACTGTGCAAAGCAATGCCAGCTCCCCTTCCATTCTGATGCTAGCTTTTACATTCTTGTTGTCAGAGTGGGAACTAGGTTTTTGCCCCAGTTTCAGAATCCTGTGAAGTGAAAAGTTTAGAAACTTCCATCCAAGGATGTTAGTCAAAAATGCCAGGACAGCTGGACTCTGCCATTAATTTGCCATATGACTTGCAGCCATTTATTTCCCATATCTGGGCATTAGTATCCATCCCACAATGAGAAACTTGGAGTAAGTGATATTCAAAGTCATCCAGCTCTGATTTCTACATATTTGTGTTTCCTTCTTGAGCTAAGCTCTGTGTATACGAAGTCAGTCTCCAAAAATTTTAAGCAGAGAATTTTGAGATGCTCAAACTTCTTACTATCTAGGAATTACACTGAAAAACTCTCAGACCTGGAAAGATCATTGAAGATCATCTATGCCAGGACTGACACTTGACATATGAGAGAATTGAGCTGAAAGAGAGGAAGCCAGTTCTTCACAGTCACACAGCCATTCAATGGCAGAACAGAGAACTGAACTTAGCGCTCCTAATTCCCAGTCCAGGTGTTTCTTCCCCTGTGTAACAGAGTGCTGGACATTGGCCAGACCTTGGGACTCACATTTGAACTCAGCTCCCTCTGATCATAGAGAAGTCTCCCTTGTTTGCTGGGAATGAAATCTTAGAGAGCTGACATAGTAACGTCATGGCAGCTGGTGCCGGTGATGGGGTTGGTATAGGAAATGAGAGAACGCATTTGGCTAAGCTCAGGGTTCATGTGACCCTCCAAGAGTCTTCATTTCAAAACAAACTCAACCTTTTAGGTTCAAGTTCTCTCTCTCATCAGAAATGTGACTTCCTGCTTCTAAGAAGCAAGGCTTACAAAAGGGCTCAGAAGACTTCGTGGACATCAAATAGCTCCTACAAATAGCATTTTGATGAGTTAAGTGTAAATGAATCAGAAACATAAGGATTACATTTTCCCCAAGTGCACATGGGTTTCAGAATTGAGGGGAAATGTAGTTTGCTAACTGCACGCTGGCCTTCATGGAACTCAAGCCACTCCTGGGAAGGGTAAGGGGAGAGAAGAAAGAGAAGCCCAGTCCCCAAATGGTTTTAGATGTGGTGCCAAATTCGAAAATGCTGTTGGGTTTGCCCTCTGCCAGGAATAAAATTGCTGGCCACCCAGAGAGGCCACAGGGAGGAGAAAGGAGATGGCTTTCCTTACTGGCCCCTGCTCCTCCACAACTGTGTTCAGTTAGTGCCGCTCAATCACCAGCTGTCACTGGGGCCCTCCGTTGGACTCCCTGGCCCTGACTTGGCCTCGATTTTCACACTCTGCAGCGTGCCTTGTTTACCTCCAACTGTATCTGGTGTTTTGGCTCCCAGAGTCCTTGGCGACTGGTCAGCTTGTCACAAGCCCCTGCTCTGTAATCAAGTGACCTGTCCATCACCAGTAGAATGTTTGGGGAAGCTGTCACACATCGCCTTTGGTTGCATTCAGGAAAAAACAAGAGTTCTTTGTAGATCTTTTCCTCTCTCCCTTCTTTAATGCTATCCAGGTGTGGAGTTTCCTCCAAACTGTTAAATGTCTTCCCTTCAAATCTCAGTCTGACACAAATTACCAGTTAAATCTCAGGACCGCTGTTACCTTATCCCAGGATTTGAAGCTCTGGATCTTTTATAATTTCCACATTGTCCCTCCATTCTTTTCCTTCTATTTTGTTTTATTGCACCAAGAAAGTAGAAAATCATTTCAATTGGTGATAAAAGATGATTAAAACAAAATAACACAGGCCTTGGCTGCAAACTGTTAGTTTTATTAAATTGGCTACTGTGTTTTAAATCAGTACCAGGGCAAATCTTTGGACAATTATATCAAAGACTGCTGGAATTAATCAGTCACATGTATACAATTGCTCCTTTCAGAGCCTTATACAGAGTAAGGATGGCGTTGCCAGTTGGAAAAGAATGAGTTTTGCATTACCTGTGTGAGAGGGATGGACCCTAGCCCAATTGAGAAGGAATCCAAATGCCCAATGGAGTCTCAGATCTCTGTCATCTCCTTTTTCATCTATTTAATCCAGACAATGGGTTGGAGCTCACAGTGACCACCAGGAGAAACAAGAAAATGGATGTTACAAGGCAAAAGGCCATTTTCCCAAAGATTTTTTCTTGGCACTGAGTCCTCAGCATGACAGCTTTGCTTTAATAAGGGGGCACCTGAAGTGGAAAGGCTGCAGTCTACTGAGTAGCTGGGTCCAGAAAGAGGGAAGATGGGTGTGGTGGGATCCCAGGCTATACAAAGACTGGATGCAGATTCAGTATCTCAACTACCGTTAGCGCATCTAAGTTCTGACTTCTACAGCTGGCATAGGCTGGAGGCTTGGAGAATTATTGCATTCAGTTCCTTGCGTTTACAACAGTGATTCTCTGTCACTTGATGACTCAAGCCCCAACATCTCACCTCAGAGCCTCCTGCCATCTACTGCACACTCCACCCAACCATTTTAGTGAAACGTTTCCACTTCCTTTGGTTTACCCTGAATTTCAGTCTAAATGAACTGTTCTTAATCTAGAAAAAGTTTACCTCTTTCTTATTTTATGCTGTTTCTACTGCTCAGAGCACTATACTTATCATTCACATTTTTTGATGTGTGCTTTCTCAAACTATTAATTCATTCAACAGATATTGCTGAGAACTTATTCTGTGCTAGGCACTGCACCAGGCACAGAGATACAGCAAGGAAGGGCTAATGTTCTCTGTCCTTGAAGCACTTAACATACACCAAGGTAGTCAGGCATTCAACATGTGATTGCAAAATGTGTGTTCACTTTTGTAATAAAGTATAGGACACTAAGAACACCTGTGGAAGGAAACCAACATAACCCAGCTATCAAAAAGAAGCCTCCCTAAGCCTTTCTCATTCTTTAAACCACTATTTGGTCTTCCTCTGCTAGCACTCGCCAAACTCTACTTTGTGTTACAATCACACTCTACTTGGTTTATCCTCTCTTTTGCCCTTTGAACTGTTTGAAACCAATGGCAGTATCTTCTTCATCTTTGGGTCCTCCATTTTGACTGAACTTCATACTTTTTTTAAAAATTGAACTATAAAAGTGATGTCCAGAGAAAAATAGCTGATTGGGCCACAATCACAACAAAAACTAATAAAACAGCCATTTTTTTCTGAAACTTGTTCCACAATGAGTATGTTAAACTATCTTTCAAAATATTTCTTCCCAAGGGCATACAATACTTTCTGTCTCAGATCCTTACCAACCACCCACCACCACCAATAAAAAGTGGACCAAAGTACCTCTCAGTCAACAGAAATAAAAGGTTTCCTTAAAAATTCAGAGTAATACTCAGACAAAATTGGAATTAAGGCATACATAGTCATCACTCAGTGGGAAAACTGTGTGTATATAACTTTAATATGTGAATATTAAGAAATAAATTCTTTTGAGAAGACTAATCACAGCTCCAATGCCATTCAGTAAAGAAGGACATTTTGTAAGTTTTAGTTCTTGTTAAATAAAATAGAATATAAAAATATCTAGCATAATACCAAAATTTTCTAGGTACTCAATTTATTCCATCCTATAGGGAATATTTGGTGTCTTTGCCTTCAGGTACTGCCTTTTCAACTTTCCTTCCAAACTCATTATCTATACTGCTACCTAAATGGTCTTCCACCAAACAAGTATGATGATGTCATTTGCTGGGAAAGCCAGTCCTTTCCTCTTTCTCCTGATGACTTCTTCTGACTTTCTCCAGTCAAGCCAATGTACCTCCTTGGGAAATTTTCTCACACTCCCTCCCCATCATCCAGGGTAAGAAACCAACCCTCTGTGCTCCTACAGCCCCTACATTTTTTTTAGGCTGTTTTAAAGCCTCAATTTTAATGTCTCTTCCCTGCCATCCAATGAGCATCCTAAAAGCAGCACCATAATGTGTTCATCTTTGCATCCCAGAAACCAGTGAAAGCTATTTGGATGTATAAGTGTAAGCATACCTAAAACAATACAAATATATTTATTCAGAAATTTTAAAAAATAAAGCCATAAATATAATCAACTAGCATTAAGCTACTATCTGGATTTACTTGTCAGTCTTTCTTCATGAACACTAATTACGAAGTGATATTACAAATTTGTGATCTTATATTTATACAAAATAATATGTGTATGTGTGTTTATACATAGAAAGATACTGAAAGGCTGGGCATGGTGGCTCACGCCTGTAATCCCAGCACTTTGGGAGGCCAGGGTGGGCGGATCACAAGGTCAGGAGATAGACCATCCTGGCTAATATGGTGAAACCCCGTCTCTACTAAAAATACAAAAAATTAGCTGGGCGTGGTGGTGGGCTCCTGTAGTCCCAGCTACTCAGGAAGCTGAGGCAGGAGAATGGCATGAACCTGGGAGGCAGAGCTTGCAATGAGCCAAGATTGCACTACTGCACTCCAGCCTGGG
Organism: Pongo abelii; assembly: GCF_028885655.2. Taxonomy (NCBI): domain Eukaryota; kingdom Metazoa; phylum Chordata; class Mammalia; order Primates; family Hominidae; genus Pongo; species Pongo abelii. The sequence continues at coordinate 107,464,092 of NC_071998.2, forward strand.
TGACAGAGCAAGACTCCGTCTCAAAAAAAAAAAAAAAAAAAAGAAAGACACTGAAAGGATCCTGACCAAAATGTTCCTGGTAGCTGTCTCAGGGTAATGGAATTTGAGATTATTCTACTTTAATTCTTTCATATTGCCTTCTAATTTGCTATAATAAGCATGGATGATTTTTATTTTGGGGGGAAAAAAGCAATTGAGATTATATACTGTCACTTCCCTTTTTTTTTTTAAAAGTCAGCTTCCATTCTAAAGATATGTTGGAGTTGAAACTATTGTTCTCTACCTTTCTACATTTAAAAAATATATAATATAATATAATCTGAGTTTCGCTTTCCTAAAATACTTTAGAACCATAAATGGAAGCTTGTTTTATCTTCAGATAGTTTTTGTGGTCTGTATTGTACTGGATATTACTATATGACTCACTAGTGTGTGCTCATCCAAAAAGTCAGCTCAATGTCTTGGAAAGATAAAGGGTTCTAGAGTCAAACAGCATGGTTTAAATCTTGTTTTATAATTATTACATCTCTGACATTGAGCAGATGACTGAACTACACTGAATCTCAACTGAAAAATTAAAATAATTTCTGCCTTTCAGGTTTATATTAGAAATAGTATGGAAAATTTGGTAAAGTAACTAAACTAAAAACTTTTCCAATATGAGCATCCATTGGATATTCTAGATAAAATATTACAGATATAACTAGCATCCTTTAAAATGCATGACTGAGATCAGAAAAACAGAAAAGGATATTTCCAGGGGCAAGACATGCAAGAAATAAAATAGAACTGGGAACTAAACAGGTAAACCCTGGATTTAAATTTGTGGTTGGTATAGTTTCGATAAGGGAGAGCCATCAGTTTTGGCAATTGAGTACTCGGCTTGAATATTCTTGTTCACCCCAGGAGAGATGTGGCTTTGCAACTCTGCAAGGTAGTGTATTGGGACTAACACTTTTAAAATAAGGATTTTAAATGAGATTTTCAGGACCCCTGAAATGACCCCTGAAAATCTACATGTTTAGTGAAAGGGTGTACTAGGGAAAAAATATGTATATGCATATGTCTAGCTACCTACCTTAATACCATGACAATTAACATGATTTGACTTAACTGTCATTAAGACTTACTATCTTTGCCTAGGATCTAAGTGGAAATTTATAACCATTGTCTTATACCTCACAAAGACTTGATGTTTGAATTTATACTGCTCAGTATGGTGTGAAAACGCCTGAGCTGAAAAATTAAGTGAAAAAAAAAAAAAAGATTCCAGGTTAGTGATGTTGCAGGGGTACCTAGAAATTAACGTAAAATCACTCTGAGGGAGGACATGGACTTGACCCAGGGAGCACATGATTCCCACAGATTAAAACCCACTGAATCTGAAAATTAAAAACATGAAAAAAACTAAACAAGGCATCAAAATAAGGGTCAGTAAACAACCTAAGGGCTTTTTACTAAATTTTGACTTTGGTGAGAAGTATACAAATTAGTATTTTAGAATAAACAGAATACAATAACAACAAAAAATAAATAAAACTAGAAAGTACAATTTTCAAAGTTAAGTGAACAAAGAAGAGACAAATAATGGAAATTTAAAAATTCGATAAATCCAAGTGAAGGGAAGAAAGGAGGAAAGGAATAAATAAGCAAGGAAAAAATGGAAACATAAGTCATTATACTAATCAGATTAAAGTCAATTGGATGAAGATAGAGATTCTCTAGTCAGATTTAACTCAAGAAAGTTTTGCTGAAAGGTTAAAGGTAAAGGTGGGGACAATATTTACCAGGTAAATGCTAACCAAACAAATTAATATAGTTTTCAGACTAAGGAGACATTTGGCAAATATGTTACTGTGATTTAAAAAAAAAGTCACCACATAATGATAAAAGGAAGATATTATGATTTAAAACCTGAATTTACCAAATAATATGACCTGAAAATATATAAATCAATGACTTTTACCTAAAAAAAGATAAATGCATGACATTGTGATATTTTAACACATTTTTCTCAATAATTTATAGATCAAGCAAACTAAAATATAGTAATAATCTAGAAGATTTTGAACAACACAAAAAAGTTTGAGCTGATAAAAATTTATAGAACCCTGATACAGAACTAAATTATGAATATTTCCTTCTAGAATACAGATGTAGACTATTTTTTAAAGTTTTTTTTACCATGTACTAGGCCACAAAACAAATTTAAACAAATATTAAAGTATCAGTATCACATAGAACATAAGCTCTGTCCACAATGCAGCACATTAACAAACAAAACACGAATAAACAAATGAAAAAGGTAAAACTTTTCAATCAATGGAATTTCTAACAAATAAGCCAAAATCTTATATATTTGCCAACAGAATTCAGCAATGTATTAAAAACCACATACAATGTTAAAGAGGTGACTTTAACATTAGGTGGTCTATTAATGTAATTCACAATATTTGTGAATTAAATAATTTTTAAAACAGGAATTTTTACTAGATGTAGTTTTTAAAACCCTGTAAAATCAGATTCCTTCATGATGAAAAAATTACAGTAAACTGGGAATAAGTACAATGTAAAAAGTTTTTTGATCACAGGGTCATCTTCAGAATACCCAGTTTTGCCATTGGTCTCCTACCTAGCGCAGCTAGACGAAAAATAGAAACAAAAGGCTGGGCGCAGTGGCTCAAGCCTGTAATGCCAGCGCTTTGGGAGGCCGAGGCGGGCGGATCATGAGGTCAGGAGATTGAGACCGTCCTGGCTAGAGACGGTGAAACCTCCGTCTCTATTAAAAATACAAAAAAATTAGCGGGGCATGGTGGAGGGCGCCTGTAGTCCCAGCTACTCGGGTGGTTGAGGCGGGAGAATGGCGTGAGCCCCGGAGGCGGAGCTTGCAGTGAGCCGAGATCGCGCCACTGCACTCCAGCCTGGGCGACAGAGCGAGACTCCGTCTCAAAAAACAAAAACAAAAAAAAGTCTGAGGATTGAAAAGGAAACGACAAAACTAACATTATTCTTCATCTACTGGAAACAATATAGAAAAATTACTAAGAATCAACAATTACTAGAACAAATAAAACAGTCTGTGAGGACTTCTAAATATAATATAAATTTATATAAAACTCAATTATTTTTATTATCCCCAAACTATTAGAATACAAATAAACCTACACGTAATTATGTGTATGTGTGTGTGTGTGTAAATAGCTAGATAAAAAGCTACTATTTACTATAGCACTGACACCTATAAAATGCTTAGAGTAAGGCATATATTGCTAATAAAAAATCATCACAATTTTTATGAGGAAAGCTTTAAAACTTCACTGAAACTATAAAAGAAGACCTAAATAAATAAAAAGATAAACTGTGTGCATAAATGGGGGAAGACACAGTATCATAAAAATGCCCTTTCTCCTCAAATACACTGGTACATTCAATGAAATTGGAATCAAAATCCCAACAGGCATTTGTAAGGAGGAAGCTTCACATGGAAGTTCACATGGAAGAGCAAGGGACCCTTTTGAAAAGGAAAACTATAGAATGAACTTATAATGTAAATCTAGACTTTTATGTTGCTATGGAAATCGCTATAGACTGCTACCGATAAAACAGTAGATAAAAAACAGACCAATGAGGCTGGGTGGCATGGCTCATGCCTGTAATTCCAGCACTTTGAGAGGCCAAGGCAGGCAGATCACCTGAGGTCGGGAGTTTGAGACCAGCCTGACCAACATGGAGAAACCCTGTCTCTATTAAAAATACAAAATTAGCCAGGCATGGTGGCACATGCCTGTAATCCCAGCTACTGGGAAGGCTGAGGCAGGAGAATCACTTGAACCCGGGAGGCGGAGGTTGAGGTGAGCCGAGATCGCACCATTGCACTCCAGCCTGGGCAACAAGAGCAAAAATAGACCAATGAAACAAGACAACCCAGAAAAAAAAAGAATATGAAAGTACTGAAATGATATATGGCAAAGGCAGTATTACAATTCAGTAGTGAAAGGATTAACTGTTATCTTAAAGAGATTAACTAGTGCTGGACAAATAATTTTAATACATATTTGGGGGGGGAAACAATCCTTATTTCACATCATTTAAAAAACTATACTGTGGGCCAGGCATGGTGGCTTACGCCTGTAATCCCAACACTTTGGGAGGCCAAGGCAGGTGGATCACCTGAGGTCAGGGGTTCGAAAGCAGCCTGGCCAACATGGTAAAACCCCGTCTCTACTAAAAATATAAAATTCACCAGGCATGGTGGCACATGCCTATAATCCCAGCTACTTGGGAGGCTGAGGCAGGAGAATCCCTTCAACATGGGAGGCAGAGGTTGCAGTGAGCCAAGATTGCTCCACTGCACTCCAGCTTGGACAACAATAATGAAACTCCGTCTAAAAAATAATAATAGTAAAAAATAATAATAATAATAAAAACCTATATTGTAGGTGCTTGAAACCATATAGGTAACAAACAAAACCTTAAAATTATTGAAAGGAAATAAAAGAGACTATTTTATGATCTTAGATTAAAGGAATGTTTATTCGACAACATATGAAAAACACAAATCATGAAGGATACAAAATTCTCTTATCAACAAAGCAGCATAAACATAATGAAAAATTAGGAGTCATAGACTATGAAATGGTATTTACAATGGCTTTAATTATAAAGAATTAATATCCAGTATATGTAAATATACTTATGTATTAATATAGAAAAACAAAACAATTTAAAATAGGCAAAAAGATGAACAAACAATATGCATGACTAGAAACCTACTTGATCCACAAACATATGAAAAGATACTCAGGCTTGTTAGTAATCAGGGAAAGGCAAAATAAAACAGTAATTAAGTATCATTTAGTAACCATCAGATTGACAAAAAAAAATTACATATTTGGCAGAATCAAGGGCTGGCAAGGACCAGCACTTCGGGAATGGGAAGCCTTTGGGTAGATGTGTTAATTGATACAATCATTTTGGTAAATACTTTGGCAATATCTAATAGTTGAAGATGTAATTACCTTAACCTAATGATACCATTTTAGCCTCTTTTTCCCTCAGAAAACTCTTGCTATGTGCACAGAGGAAAAGAACACAAATATTTAAAGTAACATTGTAAATAATAAACACAGTGATTAAATAACAATAATAGCAATAATAACAGAACCAACCTAGGTATCTATCAGGAAAAGAATGGCCAAATAAAGTATGATATATTCACACGGTAAAATACTTATGTTAGTGAAAACAAATACGCCAGATCTACTTGTAGCAATGTGTGTGATCTCAAACAATGCTAAGGAAAAAAGAAAAACAGCCAGCTACAAAATAAGTATAATATTAAAACATCTATGAAATTTAAAATATGTAAAATAATACGTTGTGCAAAAAGTATAAAAATGTGCCTGGGAAGGAAATGAGATACAGGAGGAGCATACAGGTGGGTTTAAACTTGATCAGTATTTATTCCTTTCACACCAAAAACAAAAGATATGAAGAAAATATGGCACAATGTTATAATTTGACAAAGCTGTATAGTAAGCCTATGAACATTTGTTATAGTATAGTCTGTACTTTTCTATATAAGTGAAGTATTTTCTAATTAAAACAATAATTATAGCATGTATAGTCTTTGGCACATCATCTCAGGCTCAAAAAGTGAAGTTTCCTTCCCTTCCCATTCTTGGCTGGAGGGTTATATACAAAGTGCCCAGACATTACCCTCTGGTTCTTAGCTCAAGGCTAGACTGGAATACTTGGACTCTTCCTGAGCCAAAGGCATCCTAGGTGGTCCCATCTTATGTCTTCTAACTCAGACAATCTGGGTGGTAGATCCAGACCTACACACGTTCTCAGTGCAGAATTTTAAATGCTGAAGCAGTTTCTAGCCTATGGAAAAGCTCAAGACATAAGGATACAACACAACACTCCTCCTTAAATTAGACCCATGGATTGCAGAACTAATCATCACATCCTTCCCAGATTCTTCTTTCATAGATTAAAAAAATGGATGGACAGAAAAAGGAAATGGCTTGTCCATGGTCAGTGAGTCAGCGGTAGTATTTCATAGGGAAATACTATGAAATTACTATAGAAAAACAAAGATTTGGAAGTCATGAAACACAAATTCCAAATCTTTCAACTGGTCTTTGTATGTAAGCTCTTTGTGATCCAAAACAAAGTCTTTTGATTTCTGTTCTGCTGTACTTTGAGAAAGCTTGGGGCTTCCGTCTTTGGAAAGCACTGTCTTGGAATGGAGTTAGACAGAACTGGTTCAAATCTCTACTCCATGACAAAAATATTGTGACTATCAGCAAGTAGCTTAATCTTCCTAAGTGTTAGTTTCCTCATCTCACAAGGAAGACAGTTATTCAAGGGATTGTTCTTTTGGTTGAGACTATACATACAAAATATGATACATAGTGCCTAGCATATAATAAGTAGGCAACACATAGAAACTATGATTACTGTTTTTATTCCAGAGGATGGAGTTTTAAAGAAATATAACACAGTTTAGTTATAGAGACTATTTGAAGAGATAGACAATGATAAACGAATGCTGTGATATAGAAACAATAGGATCAATAATGAGTATTTAAGGAGCTCAGAGAGAGTTTTCTGGAAGAAGCAAAATGTGGCGTTTCCATAGGGTAATGAGGCTCTCTCTCCCCTTCCTCCTATATGACTTTTGTGTTTATTTGACCTTCACAGTGGTATGGGACAAGAATCAAACATCCTGATTAAAAGACAGAAAAACAGACCCCCGCAAAATCACACGACTTATCTACAGATTTCAGATAGGTTTTAATTGACCTATCATATTAACTACATACCAATACACTTTAATTTATGCATTTTAAATGCATATTTAAGCTTAAGTCATGAGGTGCTTACCCTCCTTATGTATATATTAATATTTTAGATAATGATTTCACAACCTATAATTAAATTTTAGTGTAAGTTGTGCTCTAAATTCAATATACATTTACCATCAGTATGACTTTCTGAAGCAGAATACTGAGATTATATCAACCAGAAATGCCAGCATTTTTGTTTCTAATTATCAGAAATACAACCCTATGGCACATATGCCATTTGCGATATGTGTTAAAGAATGACGGTTAAATGTAGAAAAAAGTGTTTTGTTTTGTTTTGTTTTTTTAAATAAATGCATGAGGGCCAGGCACAGTGGCTCATGCCTATAATCCCAACACTTTGGGAGGCCGAGTGAAGAGGATCACTGGATCCCAGGTGTTCTAAACCAGCCTGCGCAACCTGATTAGACCCCATCTCTACAAAATATATTTTAAAAATTAGCCACTGTGGTGGTGCATGCCTGTAGTCCCAGCTACTCAGGAGGCTGAGGTGGGAGGATTGGTTGAGCCAGCGAGTTTGAGGCTACAGTGAGAGCTATGACTTCTGCCTGGGTGACAGAGCAAGACTGTCTTAAAAAAAAAATTGCAAAGATTCCACAGAACAACCCTTCAGAATAGACAAACAACTTCATCACATTTAAATATATTAGCTACACACATAAAATATTCAGATGCAGACTTTATGATTTACTAATACTGATGGTTGAAGTTTAAAAAGAAAAAACTTAAAATGGCATTCAAAATTTGATGACAGAAATCAGAAGTAGCCAAAATAATCACATCTCAGGTGACCTGTTAAAGTTTTAGTTCCAAAGAAAGAGTAAATTGGAAGTTTCAGCTTGGTAGCAAGCTCCTGTCGCTGCACTAAATGAAAGATTTTGAGCTGGAGAGTGACTCTAAATTTAAGAATATTCTGACGATGTTGGCAACACTGGAAACGGGATATGCTCGAAGCAGGACATTAAGCCAGAGGCTGCTTCGGCCGTCAAGATTGACATAATGGGCCTCAGGAGAGTTGAAGAAAGGATGACATGGAAACTCCTGGGTGGGGAGAATTGAGAGGGCTTAGGGTCCATCTGAATGTAGGAGGCACAGGAGGGGAAGGAGTTCAAGTGATAGCATAAGGCTTTCCAGATGGTTTTAGGAGCAGCTGAAAGGAACAACTTGACGAAAATGTCCTACTTTTAGACCAACAATGAAATAGGTTCTAACCTCCAGCAACGCCTTCAGAAGCCACTAGCTTATCCTTCTGAAAGAAATCTATTCTACCTAGGTTCTTGAGAAAAGAGCCCTCATTTAGCATTAACTCTGACTTTAACTTTGGTAAAATATAGTTTCATCATAGGAACTTTTCCATGGAAAACATAATCTTTTTAGTAACTGTTGTACCCATCCCACTGTCCCCACCTTTTAACTTAAGGGAGTGACTTGGATTTTTATTTTTCAATCTGAAAACTTGGGATAACAACACCTTCCTCAAAGAGCTGCTTAAGCTTCTGGAAAACAATGAAATATGAACCACACACACACAGCTAGAAGAAGGAAGGTTATTAAGGTTTCTGTACTAATCAAATATGATGTTAGTGGATAAGAAGGAGGTCGGTGGGTAGAAGTTACAGGGACACAGATTTCGCCCCAGGGTAAAGAGAAACCTTCTGGGATCCAGAATTTTCAGAAGCTGAAATGGGTCACGTGGAAAGAAAGCAAGCTGCCAGGCACTGGGGGTGTTCCAGCCAAGTGAAGTAGTAGAAAAGATACTTTTCATCAAGCCATGGCACACATGGTAGATGATGGCTGCATCTTCACGGGTTTGCCTTACCAAGGTTACATTACTTATTTGTCTCTCCATCTCTTCTAGTAAGGGGACCATAGCATAAATTCAGTGGACAAGAATGTTGATAATTAACCATTAATTGTAATGGATTAACATTTATTAAATGTTTGTCATAGGCTGGGCCCATATGTGCTTTATAAATGTTCTCATGCTTCATCTGCAGATAAATGCTGTGAAGCCAGGTTTATGACTGATTTGAAATAGGCTCAGAAAGGTAAAACACCGGCCCATGACTTCCTGGCTAATAAGTGAGGCAGCCAGGACAGAAACACATGTTTTCTTGTCTCTATGTTGATGTTTATTGAGGAAAAGGAGGAGGAAGAGACGCAACGAGAAGACAAAGTGGAGAGAGGAGGAAAACATTCACAAATATTAGCCAACCACCTTAAATGTCATCAGCCACAAATCACTCGTGACACATGCCAGAAGTGAAAAACACAATGTAGAGAAGTACTTTTCATACTCACCCTTTTCCAGAGAACTACCCCCATCTACTTAGACAGTGACTGGATAGCCCCAGTGGACTGGGATGTAGTCTGAAGAAAATTTCTTATTTTATATCACAATGTGGCCATTTAAAAAATATATAACATGCCTCCATATTTTAGAAAAAAATGAATGCATAATACAATGCATGTCATATTTATCATGTACCTCTGTCTATCCCCTGGGATTGTTACTTTTTTCTCCACCTAACTCCAGTTTTAGAATTATCACCAGATGAAGTATATGCTCATTAGTCTAGATGTGGATAAAGCAGCCAATAAGCTAAATGAAATAATAAACCCTATAATTCTATCAACAAATTAGGATTTGAGGTTTACAAAACAACCATCATTCATGCATAAAAATCTCTCAAGATATTGGTATGTCCACCTATTTCATCTTCATTGGCAGAGCACTAAATCTCCAGGGATTTTTGGTCTACCCACAATACTAGTAGTTCCAGTGCTGCTAAAACAAACTCCGTTTGGGGTAATACATCCAACATTCTCAGGAAAGTTGTGTTCTTTCCCAGAGTCCTTCAATGCTCATAAACTCCAGCTCATTATTATGTTGAGAGTCTGAAGACAATCTCTGTCCATTGCCCCAGCACCTGTTATCTTGTTGGCCTTAACCAAACAGCCCAAGTCCTAACAGCAGCTGAAATAACAGATGGGCAGGAGAACTTGAGATTTTTTGACATCATCCTTTTGTTTATGAAATCCCCCCCAACACTGGAATCTGACAGGAATTCTCTTCATTATCATTTTGTGTTTTTTCCCATGGTACTTTTTTATTATTAAAAAATTATTATTAAAAATAATTGACGCAGAGGTAGATGAAAGACAGGAATAACATCTTCATTTGAAAATGGTCAAAAAGGAAATAGGGAGGGGGATGTGGTCATGTGGAATTGACATAAACATATATTTGCCTTGGAGGATAATTGGCAGTAGCCGTGTTCATTTGGTGGTGTGTTTGTGAGGAAGTCCGAGCAGGTACTAGGAGGTCTTTAGGTCAGAGGAGAGGTGCAGTCTAGGCAAGTTGGAAATCTGGCAGGAAGCAGTCCTTGGAATTGCGATTCCCAGGACATGACCCGACTTTGCAAGGGGTGAGGTTATTAAAACAGACCTAAAATAGGGATAAGACAGGCAGAATATAGGATATCACTTAATAGCATATGATTGTAAGCAAGTTGCTTTACCTTCCTATGCCTCAGATTCACCATCTGTAAAATCAACATGTAAATACTAGCAGCCATGTAGGGATGTTTTGTTTCTCAAATAAGAAATTCATGAAAAGTGTTTAGCCTAAGGCCCTATATTCTATTAATGGATGCTGCTATTATTATTATTATTTTGTCGAGAGTGAAAGAAATAGGGAGAAGCAAGTGGCAGGGAAGCAGAGAGCCACTGTACACACGGCATCAGAAAAGGGTTTGCTCACGTGTAATGGAGTTTCTGCTCAGGTCTTAAAATGAGGAAACTGATCAGATAATGCCCTAAGAATCTGATGTGGTGCTTTCCCACCTCTGTGCTTTTGTTTATATTTATTTTTCCCGGATGGCTTCCTCATAAACATCTTCATTTTTAGTCATTTGCTGTCTGATACTTTTCCAGCAGGGTTGCTGTATAGGTTAAATTAAAGAAAAAACAACACCTAGTAAGTACATAGTTATCAGTCAATTGATGCTAGTTATTACTGTACATTTTAGTGTAGTCCATTATACTTAGCTAACTGATGTAACCATAGTGGACAATAGAAAGTATTGGATAACTAAATGTGCATTTGATTTCAAAAAGGAGCAAGACTGATAGAACGTATTCCAGGGGATCAATTTTCCATTCTCTCCTTGTCTGCCCAGTATTGTAATTGTATAATTATATCTTCTTTGTATTTTCCAGGGATCTAAATCTTGGCAGTGTGTACCAGTATTGGGTCATAACTATTTCAGGAACTGAAGAGAGTGAGCCGTCACCTGCTGTCACATACATCCATGGAAGTGGGTACTGTGGCGATGGCATTATACAAAAGTAAGTAGATCTAATTAAAGAAAGAAGAGGAGGGATGCTGGTTAGGTCAAGAGATGGTTAGGGTGCTGAACAGAAGAGCTTATGACATATTCTTCAGTGCATGAGCTGTGAGCTACTAGTGGTCCCCAGCAGTCTCTGGATTGGTCTCCAAACAATTTGCTGAACTCAGAAGAAAAGCAATGACTCTTTTTTTGAACACATACATTTTGCAACTATGTAATACAATATATGATTTAGACAGAACTACCCTTATGTACCTACTACCCTTTGCCCTTGCTGTCAGTTGCTTGATGTGTGCTACAAGGATTCCATTAGATTTTTCCCTCGCAGTCACAGCGTTGATTCAGTTAACAGGACACAGTTCATCTAGGTTAAAACACTTAACGTTCTTTGCTGGTTACCATTCACATTTATGAAAACTGCATATTTATTTGTTATCTCTATTGTATCATATTATACAACAATTTACAAAATGGGTCAAAGGCTCATGAAAACAGTGATGTATTTTAACTCACTACAATGTTTAAACCATAAATAATAAACAGTACTCTGGAGTGAATATTGAATGTGAATATGAGTACACTGAGGCAAATGAAGCATCATTTGTGGGTCCAATCAGTAAGTGTGGATTTTATCAGATTATCAATCCATTCATCTTCTTGTTCTCAGGACAAGATGCTATGCAACTGGCAAACAGGGGTGAGGAGCCACCAAGACTTTTGCATTGTTTAAAACTCAATAAATAAACTTTTAAATGCTTTTCCTCCAGAATAAGAAAAAAAGTTTTCTAGTACAAAATAGAGAGTTTTGTCTCTAGAGGTGGAGAAGAGACCAATAATCATTCAAAATTAAATCTCTCATTGCTAAAATTATGTTCCTCATTGCTAAAGTGTTTATTTGCAAGTCACACTATTGCTAAGAGACTTTTTAAACTATTGACAGATTTAATGATAAACATTACATGTGGAGAAGGCAAAACAAGCTATTGGCAAAATTCCTTCATTAAATAGCACTGTTGGGTGTCACATAATATCTGTGCAATATGGAATTGCAATTACTATTTCTATAAGGGGAGGGTTGGTATGAAAAAAGAATTTGCTTCACAGTTGGATGAAACCACTGATGTGTAGAACATGAATCAACTCGTAGGAGTAGTACATATATGAAAGAGACACACTAGATGACTCTTTCTTTCTGTTCATCACTAACACTAAGCTAGAGGGGGAGAACAGTTTAATTTGTTTCTGATGATTTTGTGGTATGGAATGTAAACTGGAAACCTCTGCTTTAGGATGAAAGGACCAGCTAGGAATACAGCAAAGATGATGCAGTAATGCAAGTGAAAAGAGCTGGCATATAAATACTAATCCACATAGACATCAGTTATTTGCCAGCAGTGTTCTTTCTGAACATGACTTAACATTAAAGGCAATAGAAATATTGCAAACATGATCAGATGATTGGTAAATTATATCTTTTAAACTTGCTGTGTAACAAGATAGTAGTATGTACATGATTCTGTTCCTCTTTGCTCCCCACTCCACAACTAAAGTTTGCCAACTGTTAATGAAAAGGTACTAACTCAAGTTTTTAAAATAAGAAATGGCATTAAAAAAATATTGGCACTGATAAGGCAAGTAATTATTTGCATAATCTCAAGTGGCTTTCTGAAGCAGGAACATATATGTATATTATATATATATTTCCGGATCATATATTTATTTCTTAAATGTCCTACACCTAAAATTTTATATCTGAATTATCAAAATGTTTAAGATTGAAGAGATTAGTGTAAGAGTTTATAAGTGTTGCATTATGGTGCAAATCAGCTGATTGACAAGAATTTGACTCCTCAAGCACAGAATAGAAAGCTCCTCACTTGTTTGAGCTATTTAACATGCAATGCTGTATGTATTTAAGATCCACATTCATGTGAAGCAACAGAACAAGAAGATACAGTTTCTAGAGCAGTAAAACTGGGGAAAGGGAAACTTCTCACTGTTCTCTCCCACATTAATACATCAAATTCCAGCTTTTGATAAAGTTGCTGTCTGATGGAACATTGAACAACTAAACAGAGGACTCTCCATGGAGAAAGTACCCCATCATTTGTGGGTCCAAGATTGAAATTCATATCTAGACTATCCAGAAAACATTTGCAGTCACTGGTGATAACTCATAATTGTGATTTGGGAATTTCTAATTTAGCCCAATTTTTTTTTAAGTCACCAGATTTGGAGCCTCATCTACAGCTCATCTCAGTTCATGGTGGAAACAGATATAGATGAATTGGTTAAATACTGCAAATGATATCATTCTTGCTGATCTAAAACTATTAGTATCATAATTATTATTAATTTTAAATAGTATACTTAATTTAATACAGTTTTTTTTTAGTATTTTTACCTAGAATTAGTATCTTGCATAAACATCAAACACATGTTCAGTTACCTGTAGATATCAAATATTTGTTGATATACTTTGTAGAAAACTAAATTTAGCTTATGGATGTTTCCTTAAGTAGGGGTGGGGGGGGTGGGGGAGGAAGAAAACTTTGGGGAAAAGAAGGGATATCATCGTAGCTAATAGGATTTTTCATGGAATGATGCAAGTTAATTTGCTCTGTCTGTAAAAGAATTTATGAAGAAATATGGACAGACTCAGCACTCAGTGAGGCCCTTAATGCATGAGTGCTGTCTTAAATGATCCATAGCAGCAGGTTCTACGTTACATAGATCGGGTAAAGGTGAAGGCAATGGATGAACGTTTTGATAATGACAATAATATTTATACACACTTCTTGAGTCTCTACTGTGCATGAAGCACTGTGCTACATTATTATCTCCTTGAGTTCTCCCACCCAACAGCCATGTGAGATAGGTCTTATTATAATACTTTACAGATAAACAATGAATGCACAAAGAGATTACAGAGGTTTTCTCAAGCTTCCACATCTGGTGAGATGTAGAACCAATACATGAACAGAGGGCCCAGATTCTCATCTGGATTCCCCATTGCATTGTTGTGTGATGTGACAACTCTGCAAACAAGTAAAGAGTGGCTGCATGCTGTCTGTTATATCCTAGGCACTGTGCCAGAAACTGGGGTGCTAGGATGATGGAGACTCTGTCACTTCCTTTGGCAAATTACAGCCTCTTATAAGTGGCTCTCAAGTAACAGGCAAAGGCAGTCAGTTTGACAAGTGCTGTGATAGATGGAGAAAGATGTCTATGGACACAGAGAAAGACGGCCACCCGCTCCAGCCCCAGAGGTCAAATAAGGTTTCGCAGAACCTCTTTATCTAATGATAGATCTGTCATGCCTAGAAGATATTTGTAGCGACCTGAATGTTTTGTTTAAACCAGTAGAACACTGTTTGGGTGGCGATGGAAGGGTGGTTGAAAGTAAGCTTTGTGGCTTAGGGAACCAGCCCAGGTATTTTTTTTTTAAAGTCTTTTCCAAAACAACCCATGCATTAGCTTAGAAGCACAAGGTCATCAGCAATTTCCAGCAAGCAAGATCCACTGCCAGACAATGCTGAGACCAGCTAGAAATACAAACTTCTCCTTTGCTCATAGGTGTGCAGACACGAGAGGACTTGGGTGGCTCCTTGGAGATCAATTCAATGCCCTAGCCATCTTAAGGATTGATTGCAAGGCATTATCCTGCTACTCTGACACCTCTTAAAAGCAACAAACATTGCCCAGTGTTAATTGCCTGGGTGAAAGGAAAAGTCTAAGGCCTCTTCCATGCTGTGACAGGTCCCAGCTGGTCTCTGGGGAGGGAGGGACAGCTGTCACACACTCTGCAGAGAACTCCCAAGGCAAAGTGGGAATGGGGACTGTGATTCCTTGAGCATCTTCTATGTGTCACCCACTGTGCCGACCACTTTAAGCTACTCAGAGGCGTAGTACTAATTATCTCCATTTTAGCACATGAGAAAACTGAAGTTCAGCCTCCACAGGAGCACTGTTCAGTGGATTTTTCTGCAATGATGGAAATGTGTTCTATGCTGTCCGTTACAGTAGCCACTAGCTACATGTGGTTCCTGAATACTTGAAATGTGGCTATTATGACTGAGGATTGGAATTTTAATTATAATTCATTTCAATTAATTTAAATTTAAATTGTCACAGAAATATCAGATCAAGAGGTCAAGTGACTTAGTCAAGATTATACAGTTAGTTTGAGACATGGGGTTCTAAACCCAAGTGTTTTGTTTTTTAAAGGATGACCGTTTTCCAGAAAGCAATAACCTATCCAGACTTTCAGGTTTTGCTCCTCCTTCTCATCACCTAAGCCCAATTCAAAGATCATTGCTCATTTTCTGCCCATCCCAACCCTTTGCAAAATCATCCTTAGGTGGTGGAAATAATTCCAACAAAAACAAAGGGGGCATTAGTATTTCGTAACAGTGTAGTCTCACAGCCCTTGGAGTTCTTGACACCAAGAAATGACACACCCGATGGAGAAAGCAAAACTTTCCAATGGAAGGATGACTAAATTTGAATGCATGAATGAAAAAAAAAATGTTACCTTTAAGTATATTGGGGGAATAAGAAGGATATCAAGGCAGGGAGTGGTGAAGGAACAGAATCTCTACATTTTCCTTCAAATATGCTTTTTTTAAGATCAGAGACAAGGAAATGTCCATGAGACTTCCTAGACACTGGGAGGAAGACCATTTATTTGTTCATTAGTTCTTCCATGTCTTACTCCCATCTGACTAGTTAACTGACTTGAGATCTCAGAGAATGAGTTGGAATCAGGAATTCTACTTTGTCATCAGAAACACAAAGCAAGGCAAATGTGAAAGTATCTTATAAATCCATACCTTTTAGAAATCTCATTTTGAAGATGAAGAAACAGAGACTCAGACAGAGAAAGGGATTTGTGCAAGGTCTCACTGAAGGTTCATGGCCCAGGGAGGGACTTTTCCATGTCCAGCCATGGTTTTAAGACTAAATTGGCAAATTTCTCTTCCATATCTGTTCTGCAGAGACCAAGGTGAACAATGCGATGACATGAATAAGATCAATGGTGACGGCTGCTCCCTTTTCTGCCGACGAGAAGTTTCCTTCAATTGTATTGGTACGTCTTTTTCATTTCTTGTGGCCTTCATGAAGAAATGAACGGTGCTGAATGGTTGGTCAATTATAATGCCAACAATAGTTATGACTAAATGATGATTCACTCCTTTGTATTACACCTGTTTATTGAGTGCCTCCTACGTGCCAGGCACTGTTTTCAATATCAGGAAATACAGCAGTGAAAAAACAAACAAACAAAGCAATCCCTCAAGAGCTTAAGCTCTCATAGATGATGCCAATGACAGGTAACTTCTTTCGATTAAGCTTTACCTTACAAACATCCCTGCTTTTCTTCACACTAACTATCCAGGATGGGTATTACTGGAGATGTTTTAAGGCTTTTATTCCTACTTCAGAGATAAGAAAAAATCAAACGCCAGAAAAATTTCAAAAGTTGTCCAGAGTTATACAGGTCAAAACTGATTAAAGACAGAATCAGGACTTGAACCTGATTTTGTCTGATTCTCAAGCACATGCTCAACTCATTTTGCTTTTCAACCTCCAGCCGTGATCCAGGAACCACCAGGGTCCCCTCTGCAGACTCAGAACCTTGGGCAGTCTCTCTGATCTGAGGAAGGAGGAATAGCAGACCAGCCTGTGTTTAGAAAGCAAATGTCCTTTTCCCACCTTCACCGAGTCATTTGGGAAATTTGTTTTCCTCTGCCTTCTCTTGGAGTCTGGCTGATCTTGTTGTTTCAGCTCCACTTGGGAGGCCCTGGTCAGCCCCGGGCTGGTAAACAGACAGGGGTTGGGGGGGCAGGGGTGGAATTTTGAGTTGGCCCAGATGAGATCATACTTCCTTTAAGATGCAAATCGATACCTGAAGATCAAAGGTCCCCCAGCTAATCCCCTGGGCTGGAGGTGAAAACTAATCACAATTCATTTGCAAGTACAAAAGACAGAGGTGCTCTATCTGAAGAGAGAAGGGGCAGTTACAGGGGATGAAAACCTTCGTGGGAAGATTTCTCACTGACAGGCAATTTTCTAGGACTAAAGAGGAAAAGATAGCATTGCATCCTCGCATCTGCAGTGCATTACAGGGGTGCATTTAGACATTCTTTCTCTCAGTAGATTGTGAGCTCTGTGACGGTGAAGACCATGTACCACGTGTCTCTTATTCAATTCTCAACACACATTTGTTGAGCACCTACTATCTTCTTGGCACCCAGTAGGGGTTGAGCAACACAATAGAAGTGCTCTGTAAATATTTATGGTTGGAAGATAGGAAGATGCCCCAGGAGGAAAGACATGGGAGTTTCTAGGCAGGGCCTTGGATTTTAAATTGCCAAAAAATTTTCTCTCCTCTGTTGATTTGAATATGATCCAGTCCGTAGTAAAAGCTTGATATTAGCCTAGTGGTGTGGTGGAAAGAACGTTGGATTAAAATTAAGAAAACCAGGTTATAGTGCCAGCTGTGCTGAGAACTTACATAAAGCTGGCCAAGTGGCTTCCCTAGTCTTGGCCTCAGTTTACCTACTGTAAATTTTTAAATGATTGGGTTAAGTGGTCTTAACTTAACTCTTAAGAGCCTTACCTGCACTTCTGTTGTGTGATTTTTTGAGGTGGGTGACTGAATTCCTTCTAATTGTGAACTCTACCTGAGCCAAACTCTTACCTTTGTCGTCATCCTTATGGCAACCAACACTAGTCCCAGACCATGCTGAAAAATATCTGCCTATTTTACTTGCACTAATGTGGCATGTAGCTTATATGCTTCTGGAAAGAAAGTAGGATGGGGTGAAGGTAGAATATGGTACCCTGAAAGAGACGCTTGACCCTTGACATTCATCTGCTATGTTGATTTAGAGCTCTGCAATGATCAGGAAAAATAAGGATATCTCTAATAGGTAGGAGCTTCTCATCCATGGAAGGGGTCTGCAAACTATGGTCCATAGGCCATAGCCAGCCTGCTCCCTGTAATTGTAAATAAAGATTTATTGGAACACAGTCACACTCATTTGCATATTGACTAGGGCTGCTTTCATGCTACAATGAAAGAGTTGAGTGATGACAGCAGAGATTCTATGACCCAAAGAAACTAAAATATTTATTATCTCATATTTTACCTATGAAGTTTATCAACCCTTGTTCCATGGATTTGGGATATTTTATATGCTTGTTTACTGGAGACAGGTGCAGAGAGTAGGTGAAAATTATAATGTGGTTCACCATTTCTTATTAACAAAAAACTGCATTTTAAACATACAGTGTAGATGGGAGTGGTGGCGGGAACCCATAATCCCAGCTACTCTGGAGGCTGAGGCAGGAGAATCACTTGAACCCAGGAGACGGAGGTTGCAGTGAGCCGAGATCGCGCCATTGCATTCCAGCCTGGGTGACAGAGCGAGACCCTGTCTCAAAATAAAATAACAAAGATGAGGGAGTTTCCAAGAGGATGAGACTGAGATCCTCCTAGATTCATTTTGTAGATGGTTATTCTCTACCAGATTCTGTGTTCTGCTGCTGATGGTGATGTTTGCTGAATGCTTCTTATATACCAAGCACATTTATAAACTCTTATTCTCGTAACAACTCTTTTACTGAACTGCTCTTTCAAAAGAGGAAGTTGAGGTATGGGGTGATGATCTAAGGATACACGGTTAAGTAGTGGAGCTGGAATTTAAACCCAGAAAGCCTGACTCCAGAGCTCACTATGGTAAGCTACCTGCAAAAAAAAAAAAAAAAAAAAAAGATAACTCCAGGTCTTGCAGGCTTTCATGGTGAATGAAAAAAAAATATTGCAAAACAAGTCATTTCACAAATTAATGGAATGGAATACAAAACCATCAGTGGTGTGGACAGTGTCCAGGGAAGCCTCTCTGTTACCCCTGTATGTTGAGTGGAGTTTGTGTTACAGGAGAGCCTTCAGCTACGCCCTTCACTGGCCACTTAAAATCTCATTATAGACACTCACAGAGATACAGGCATTCCAGAGATCCCAGCTCCCAGAGACTACATTCCAAGGACAAATCATGTAGGTGAAGTCTAGAAAACTATCTTCCTCTGAAAGGAACAGCTAAAAAATAGACAGTGAATCTTTACTCCCAGCAGACCAATCTTTAATGAGTCAGAGAAGAGAGACAAGTGTGGGAGGCTGTGCTGAGGTTGACATTGTTCCCATGATTGCATTTGTTAAGACAGTGGTCAAGATAACAGCCAGGAGTTCAGGCATACCATGACTTAGATGTGTAACTTTGGCTAAGCCTCAGTGTTCTCATGTAGAAAATGGTAAAAGCCCTAGAACCCAACAGTGGAAGATATTTACCAACATTTTTGGATGCTTTCTATCAGAATTTCCTTCCTAGACTTAGGAGATAATTATTCTAATAAGGAAGAGACCAACGCTTAGTATAGAAGTTGATTATACAAGCATCTCCTTCTCCCCGTCTTCTGGGTAGCTTGAGTGTGGGTATATACAACCTAGGCTTTCCCTCTGCCCTCCAGTCAGACACAACAACCCAAGACTTTAAATTGGAAGCTAGTAGTGATTAGACTTAGGGATACTGTAGACACCATTTTGCTGAGGATGGTGGGAGTAGCCACATCCATACCAGCCTCCTAAGTACCAGGGAAGGCATCTAGCATCAAAGCTGAGATAGCTATGCACAGCACCAGCTCTGGATCCCCTCACTAAACTAGTTCTGGGATCTAATCTTGGGCTTGGAATTGAGCCTCAGAGCATGCAAGCCTGGCTCTCCAGAGAGTGTTCCATACGTATCCAATATTCTTTGAACAAATTTTGCTTGTTTGTTTTGCTTAAGTTATCCAAAGTTGGTTTTTGTTGACTGTCACTCAGAATCTTGACTGAAAATTATTGCCATAAGATAATGTGAGATTTAACCCCATTTCTAGCAAGTTGGATGTGCTTGATGCACATTAGCTATTACTTTTCTCTATGTGTGTTTGTGTGGAATGTTGGAGGCACAGGATACCAGCAACAACCACCATTTATGGATATCCACTAGGTGATAGGTTCTTCATACGCATCTTTGTTTTCTGTGAACTACGGGTGGTCTCTTGTTTCCATATGTGAGATCTGAGGTCTCTTATGACATCTTAACTTGCACCAGGTCACACAGCACACAGAGGTGTGATCCTGTCTCCAGTCTGAGTAGAGAACCTGGCTTTTTCTACCCTGCCACTCTGCCTCTCCATTTGAATGACTTTCTTCCTTCCACCGTTCTTTCTTTGTTCTTCTTTTCTCTTCACCTCTTCCTCTTCCCGCTTTTTCCTCTCCTCCTCCTCCTCTTCCTTCACTCCTTCTTCTGCCTCTTATTCTTCTCCTTTTTCCCCTTCTCTTCCTCCACCTCTTCTACCTTCTTGTCCTTCTCCTGCTTCCATTTAGAAGGGCTGATGTTTTCTCTGGCTTAGTAACACCAGCGTTAGGGTGGGTGACAGATTTATGGTGACATTCCCATTCACTTTTCAGAAGCCCACACATCCGGAAATATTCCCAAGGTGCCAGTGTGTTATTATGCAACACCCTGGGGACTTCCCGTTCTCAATTTCCCACCCCTGGTGCCCTCATCCCCCAGCACATAATAAGTTGCTTGTTAAAATGAACACCACCCACATGACCTCTCAGGCAAGGCAGGCTTCATCCCCTTGCAATGTGGAAGTTATCTTGTCTTTTTTTCCCCTCTTTTAAAAATATAACATACACCAGGCCTGAGGTTTCAGTGAAAAAATGTGGTATCAGTAAAATGATAACTCTCCCCAACAGGCACTGGCTGCAGGCATTGTTCACAGCATTGGGAATTCTGCCTCTAAAGCACTGAGTCATAAACTACAGACAGGCTGCTGATAAAAGCTGAAGGAGGTGGGGTAATAGTCAAATTAGTCAGACAAAATGTGAAGGGTCCCCAAAAGGGGTTATACTTTGTAATATATCTTTAGCTGGTGCTGGAAATGTGCTCCCTTCTGGGATGGAATCTAGTGCATTACAGGAGATGCAGCTGTGGAGAAGCCCTCATGCTCTGTTTTGACTTTCCACCCTGTATTCTTCAGCATAGTTGGGTCCAGGTCCCAGTTTAGATCTAGAGGCCTCCTGGCTGCAGCTTAGCACCTCAGAGCCTCAGTTTCTTCCTTTGTGAAATTAGGGAGACTGGACTGAGGACTCTAAAGCTTCTTCCCTCATCTGATACTGAGGAATCTCCGATTTGTCAAACAGCTATTTAAAGGCTTTCGGTTTCAAATCCTGCTTGACGCTGATATATAGTTAAGAAAACAAAGCGAAAGAGACCCCCACGTCGTCTTTCCCAGATGTGGAGGCATTCCCTGTGTGTCTCTTTTTCTCCCTCCCTCCCCACTCCTCTTCTCTCCCCTACTCCTGCCATTAGCATCACTTTGTGATCCCTGACACAGCATCCCCAGCCCTGTCCTAGAGCCAGGGCCAGTAACTCAATTAGCAACCCTCAGCCCCAGCTCCCTCCCCTCCTCTATGAGGCACATCGAGGTGGGGAGAAGAATTCAGTCTGCCTCCGCACCAGTTGCTGAGAGGGGCAGGGGTTCACCGAGCCTTGTGGCCCCTCTGTCAGGCTGCTCTGGCCTGCTCTGAGCCAAGGCGAGAAAGGAAAACAAGAAGATGAATCGCCACGTCTTCTTGGTGGAGGTTCCGATGAGACTTTAGAACAACAGTGACTGAAAAGGAAAACAGCATCTGCTGGAGGAGAGGGGGAAGAATGGGCTCTGCTGGGAGTTGCATTTATTATTATTTTTCTTTCTAACAACGTGAAATCATAATAGATGATCCACCTCTCACCTTAACAAAATTAAAATTAAGAAAACAAAATAAAACTTCTCCAGACTGCATGTATTCAATCAGACCTCCCTCCGTGGAAAACGTAGTAACTTTCCCCAGAACACGTTTTTGAAATAAAGCTTCCCTTGGCTTGAAGGCAGGCCTATGAAAGAGGAAAAAGAAAGAGGAATATAGGTGGGGGTCATGATGGTAGTGATTAAGGTGACGACGAGGGTGATAATATGTCAGCTAGGTTGGTGGCATTCTTAACACTGGAGTAATGACATAGGGTATCATTGTTAAGAACATGGATCCTGGGTGGAAAGCCTGTCCCTGACACTTAGCTTGTGTCGCAGTTTTCTCATTCATAAAATGGGTTAGTAAGTTCCTACTTCTTAGAATTATTGTGAGGAAAAACAAGTTTATATTTGTAAAGCATTTAAAATGGTGACACCTGCCTGACAAGTGTTATAGATGTGTTTGCTACTGATGCTATTATTGTCATAATTAATATTTTTTATTTTAATTTTTTATTTTTTGAGACAGAATCTCACTTTGTCACCCAGCTGGGGTGCAGCAGCATGATCTGGACTCACTGCAACCTCCGCCTCCCGGGTTCAAGTGATTCTCCTGCCTCAGCCTCCCAAGTAGCTGGGATTACAGGCACGTGCCACCACACCCAGCTACTTTTTGTAGAGACAGAGTTTCACCATGTTGGACAGGCTGGTCTCAAACTCCTGACCTCAGGTGATCTGCCTGCCTTGGCCTCCCAAAGTGCTGGGATTACAAGCATGAGCCACCACGCCTGACCGAATAATATGATTAATTCAGGAGTTGTATCCATCTTCCCAGAAACCCTATGAGATAAACAACGTTATCCCCATTTTGTAGAGGAAAAAACTGTGGTTCAGAGAGATTTAGTAACTTGCCTACAGTTACACAGAGAAATAGCGGACGTGAGATTCACAGCATCTAGGCAGAGTCTACACATTTTAACCATGAAGTTATTCCATTTATTAGATACCCAACTGTGCCAGTTTTTCTGCTAAGAACTCTTTGTAAAAATGATTTCATTCACCCTCCCAGCAACTCTGTAGAGTCAAAATAACTACACCATTTTGCTGGTCAGAAAATTGAGGTGTTGAGAGGTTAAGTGAATATCCAAAGTCATATAGCCAGGTAGGTCAGAGAAGGAGACTTCAGAGTTTGTCTGTCTGCCCTAAAGCCTATGTCCATTTCCAGACTAACTCTTGAAACAGCCAGAGAGTGTTTCTCTTTTCCACTATTTCTGTTTGGTGCCATTGAATCACAGCAGGAAACAAAAGTGAATGCACATGTCCTTGTGCCATTTTCATGAGTCATGAAACAACAATTTTCAGTTATTATCACCCTATAAATGTTCCATGGCATAAAGCTCATACCCCCAATGGAGGGTCATTCTGTATTTTAGGCTGTATTTTTATTTTTAACAGGTCACCCTCCATTGACAGTAGCCAAATCGTGTTTTTAGCATAGAATGTGTTTGGCACTTAATAAAGTTGTCATAGCAACGTTGGAGACAGAGGAGCTTGAGTTCAAATGTCTATTGGTTGCAATTACTACATGGGTCATTTTAGGCATCTCTCAATCCCTCTGAGTCTTGGTTTCCTCTTCTGAAAAATGGACGTAATTATAACACCTATAGTTTTGTTTAGAAAAAGAATGACATAACATCTATAGAGTGTTTAGCACAATGCACAGCAGTTAGTGGACAATCAAGGATGTCAGTTAACGCCACCTCTTCTTCCCCTTCCTCATTGCCTGTCTCAATTGTGAGTGATGCAAAGGCAGCCAACCCATCATCAGCAAAAATGGTCCTGAGCCAAATCCTGATGCTAAATTACAGTGGTGCCATTTGCAAAATGACCAAACCTCCTAGTTCTCAGTTTCCCCACTGTAAAATAATGAGGGAATTTGATGAGCTCCCAGGGAGCTTTCAGCTCCGATTTTTAGGATTTAAATCCCAGGTTGTTATTGTTTTAAAACTGGTGCATTTAAAAGAAATCAAGGCTTGGGGAAGAGAAAGGAATTCCTTTCACCCAAAGGGTCAAAGGGGGTCACTGAGGGGACAAAAGAGCAGGAAAAGGAGGCGATGGGGCGGAAGGCTGACGTGCGGGCAGCACCAAAGATCTGAAGTACTCAACAGGGAGGTCTGATGGATGCATTCAAACACCCTTGAGTCAGCACCGGTTAGGATCAAGCTTGCCATCCTGCCTCAGACCAAGGCTTACCACCTCCTTTGGAAACCCGGGAGGCCTACCCCACAGAGAGGCAGGGCTGGAATGAAAAGAAACAGAACGGCCTCTGACGCCAGAAGGGAAGAATTCTAGCCCGCAGCCCAGGTCAGCTTCCTGACTCTCAGGAAGGGGTCAGGCTCAGGGAACCGACTTGGTGCTTGCTTGAATATGAGGAATCGAGACCAAACTTTGATGTGTGCCTTTGAAAGGCAGCCAGAGTCCAAGGCAGGTGAATCTGGGTAGCCAAGAACAAGGACTTCATTGTGATATTTAAAGTCACCAGAAATTCATCTGCACATACATGTGCCTTGATGTACATCAGTGCTGTTATGACTGAGGTGGCCTGGGAGAGGGTAGAGGCCTCTGGGCTGGGTATCAGGGCCTTTTCTTAGCTCCTGGCTCTCAGTCGTTTCTTGGAGTCCATGTTGGGTTGGAAAAGACATTCAATATTCATGAGCTGTGATCTCTACTTGAAGGGAGTGCCCTGAGGGAAATTGAAATATTAAGCAAGTGAGGGATATAGACCTAATTGTAGCCTCGTTTTCTTTTTGGACAGAAAAGTAATGTGTCTAAAATAAAATGATGGATGGGCAGTAAGGTTTGTGTGAAAACCTCACTGCTAGAGCCTGCAGGAAAAAATCGGCTGCTTGCCCCAATGTATGCAGTCAGACCCAGGCAGAAGATTCTGCAAATTGGCTGCTGGATGATGTCATTCATTCGTTTAGTTCATATTTTTTGATGCCTGCTGTATGCCAGGCACCGTGCTTGTTTCAAAGAAAACAGCAGTGAAAAAGGAAGGCCAGGGAGGTTAGGAAAATGATACAAATAATTATTTAAGTGTCATTGTTGAAAATGGCACTAAGTGGAAAGACTTGGAAGTATATAACCAAAGGGCCTCCTTTACAATGAGGGGGTCAAGGAGATCTCCTTGAGGATTTGACATTTAAGCTGAGACTTGAGGGTTGAGTAGGATGTGGACTCTTTAGGGAGATATGGAACAGGTAACTGAGCAAGGATTGCAAGAAGTTAAGACTATTCAATTCCCAAGGCAGAGAAAAACTTTTGAAGAGGGAAAAGGAAGTCAGCATGGCTGGACTGTAGTGAACAAAGGAGGGATGAGGCTGAAGTAGACTTCAGGCTCTGATTTCTCAGGCCCTTGAGGACTATGGTGAAGCTGCTATTTATGGCATGAAGGAAGGAGAAGGTGACTCAAGCGTGTGCCTTCTACACTCTCTACCAAGCCCTGCCCTGGGCATAATAGCCATGTGCATGCTTGCACGGACCAGGTGTCAGTAAACCATCACCCATGGCCAACCCAACCTGCTGCCTGTTTTCATAGACAAATTTTACTGAAACACAACTATGCTCCTTTGTTTACATATTTGCCACTACAAAGGCGGAGTTGAGTCATTCCAACAGAAATCTTGTATGGACCACAAAGCCAAAATATTTACCATCTGGTCCTTTACTGAAAAGTTGTTGACGGCTGGCAGAGGTGGATGAGTATACAGTTGGCCTGTCATATCCTCGGATCTTACATCCTCAGATTCAACCAATCTCAGATACAAAATATTTGAAACTAACTGACTAAATGAATAACACTACGACAATTTAAAAACAGTGCAAATAGAAAAACAATAAAGTATTTCCAATGTATTAAGTTTTGTGAATAATCTAGAGCTGATTTAAAGTACATGGTAGGGTGTGCATAGGTCATATGCAAATACTAAGGGACTTTATATAAGGGTCTTGAATATCTTCAGATTTTTGTATCCGAGGGGGTCCAGAGACCAATGCTTCGAAGATACCTAGAGATGACTGTGTAAGTGGGTAAAAGTATAGCCAGTTGGGCAGAATAAGCCAGATGAGAGAGAGAGAGCGAGGAGTCAGACAATCATTTTATCCATTTCCCTCCTGAGCCTATACCAGCATAGCTATAATTTCACTGACTCCTCATGTATTTTACTTCCACATCTGTGTCCCTTACCCTTAAGGGAAGAAGCCTTGCCATCTACCCTCGTGTCCCAACATCCAGCTCGAGCCAATCATTGAGACACTGAAACAAATGACACTTTGAGGCTAAAAAGGGTGGCCAGAGGAACCCAAACAGATGACCTTCCAAAAGGTTTAGGCAGCATCCAGGATCCTCCCCTGACCAGTAGAAGGGACTATGTTGATATTTATGGAGAACCTGCTGCAGTAGCTCATTTCAAACCCACAGCGCCCCTGGCTGCCAGGTATTGTTAACACCACATTCCAGGTGACACAACAGAGCCCCCAAATGTTTAAGTGACTTTTGAGAATGTGGCCTCCATTCAATAAATATTTACTGAGCTGGGAAACCACCCACCAGACAAGCAAATCTTCCTGAGTGCTGCATCTTATGCCAGGCCAACTGCCTCACACCCCACTTAACCATCCTCTTGATTTTCCCAAGGCTACGGGAAGGTAGGGGCCATTATCCCCCACTTTACATGAGGAGAAGTTGAGGCTCAAGAAGATGAAATGGCCTATTCAAAGCGGGTGCTTATTAAGTGACAGAATGGAGATTTGAACCAAGATCTGCCCAACTTCAAAACTAAAGTCACCAGAAGACCTTCTCCAAAATATGAAACCTTTAGAACAAGAAGGAGCCAGTGAGAAATATACAGTCATCCCTCAGTATCCTTGGGTGATTTCTTCCGGGACCTCTGTGAACACCAGAATCTGTGGCTGCTCAATTCCCTGATATAAAATGGAGTAGTATTTGCATGTAACCTACGCACACCTTCCTGTATACTTCAAATCATCTCTAGATTACTTCTAATACCTAATACAATGTAAATGCTACATAAATAGTTGTTATACTGTAATGTTTAGGGAATAAGGACAAGAAAAAATGTCTATACATGTTTAGTACAGATAGAATTTTATTTTGCATCTCTTGAATTCACAGATGGAGAACCCATGAATATGGAGGGCCAACTGTATAGACTGCATATATTTCCACCCTTTTTCCATCTCACCATCTCAGACAAAAGTCATACTAGTACACATAACTCAAATTATTAATTTAATTAAATTAATTGGATAAAATTCACTCAGGCTTTTTCTCTATTAATTGCGCTGGTTAATCACATTAATGCTATGAGGTAGTTTTAACATTATACAGGCATTGTAAGTAAGGAAATGGAGGTGCAGAGATGTTACGTTCCCCGTAAGAGATTCTAGCCCTGGAAGTCTCTGGCTCTTAAGCCCTCAGGCTTAACTACTAATTTATGCTACATCTCCATCATTAAGGTTATCTAATAAAGTGTGTACTCTCAAGAGCTGAACAGCCTAGCAGCAAACAGATAATGAGAAGGGGAAACAATGCAGGGAGCTAAAGAAATCTTCACATAACAAAAGGATCCCAGGGTCTTTTTAAGACACACTGTCTGAAGTGTTTGTTTACAGATCATTAAATACTTAACAGAGGAAGAAACTAAAAACCACCGACTTTCTCTAGGCCAATACTGATTAAGTACCAAAGAGATGTTAACATAAAGCAAATAAGAAATTATAATAATTATTAAAGGACTGAGTTTTTTTCATTTTAACTTACTGGACAGAAAGATAAAATAGCCCAGGTCCAGTGCCTGTCACTCTGCCCTCAAGCACACGGTTGCTTTTCTCTCTCCTCCAGGCAGCAGCCATGGTGGTCCTGCAATCAGCCTAAGATGCATGTGACCAGGCTCACACTGGTTTTTGTCTATATTAAGCACCTGCTGCATACAAAGTTCTGTGCAATGCAGGGTTAAGCAGCAGAAACCTTTGTTAGAGGGCTGCAGAAGACAGTGGTCATTAAAGATATGAAGGGATTGGCATTAGAGGCCCCCGGGAGCAGTGGAAAGCCCCTGGTGGCGGAGGGGTGCGGGGGAGGGGGGTTGGTGAGCCTGGGAAAGATTTCTGGACAGTGGGACTCAGATAAGACCAGGTTTGACACTCTGCCACTATAAAGATCCAGACAGAGGGTGTTTCTCTATACAGTGAGTGCACCAGTCCTAAAGGAAGCTACTCCAGGGAAGTCACAGGGGGTGAGTAGGCAGTTCTCATCCCATAGCAAGCAGTAGTTTCTGGGCAGAGGCATAACATGATGAGAGCAGTATTTTAAAAAAGATCAACCTCCCTGAATGGGATGCTCTTCAAGGGCCAACAAAATACTCTTGGCAAACTGACCCAAAGAGAAATCAGGGTGATTTTAGCTTTCAACAGCAGTCAGAAACCCAGCCCAAATTATCCATAAGTTTAAATTAAACTATCAGCCGCCGTTGGCAGAACTCTGAAAGGTCCTGGCTGGAGTTGCTTCCTCAGTTTAGGAGTCCAAAACCACGTGTATAACTTGAGTTCAGCCTCATTACCAAGGAAGGGTCTCCACAAGAGTCTGAAATCCCTTTTCCATTTGTCCGTGTGCTTTTTGCCAAGAGAACTTCTAAAGGGACAGGGAGGGAGGAAAAGCTGATTGACCTGCCCCGAAGCACAAGGACCACTTATCTGCCTCAGGCTTCATCCCCAAAATAGTTTTTCCGCCTGAGAAGTAGGAGTGATATTCTTGACTTCATAGGATTGTTATGATATATCGCTTTATTAATTTATAAACTTATTCATTCATCACATAGGCTTTTATTTATTGAGCACCTCTTATGTGCCAGGTTGATGCTAGGCACCAAGGATGCCTGTGTTTGTGACAGTTCCTGTCTTCCAGAAAGTGATCAACAAATATTGATTATTATGGCTAACAAAAATAATAATCTGGTTCTTACTCACAAGTAGAGAGTGACCTGTCCCTGGAAGAGATTGAGCAGAAATTTGAGAATCATTCTTTAGGGAAGCCATGCATGAGATTCTATTAAATAGCATGTTCAAACAGACATATTTCAGTATTTTTCTCTTTTGTCTTATCTGGCTCTTTCTTGAAATTCAGAACTCCTGGTACCTGTGAAGTGTTAGCCTCTTCTGTTTTTCTTAACTTTTCTGGCTATCTCTCCACAGACCTTCTTTCACCTACTCTTTAAGTATCAGCAGTCTCCAATGTTCCATAATAGGCACACTTCTCATTCTCCATTCTCTCCTTGTATGACTCCAAAATCTCTATCTTTAGTCTGGGCCTTTTTTTTTTTTTTTTTTTTTGACCCATGAACTTGTATATCTACTTGCTCTACTTTGACGCCCCACGGGAACTCACATTCGACACATCTTACACAAAGCTTGCCATCTTTCTTTCCAGGCCTGCTGCAAGTGTTTTTCCTAATCTCAACTGGTGGCGCCAGTAGCCAACCAGACATTTAAACAGAAGCTTGGGAAACATCCATAACTCTTCCTTCTCTGCCATTTCCCACATCCAAATAATTGCCATTCTTCCCATTTTACTTTGAAAACGTTATCTTGTCTGCGTCCAAATCAGTCTGTCTCGCCCTATGACCATTACTCTACCTGAGGCCCCCTTCAGCTCCTGATTAGGCTTTTATAAGATAATGCTTGTAAAATGAACATGTTGCTTGTTCATTTTTTTTGCTTGCCCCAATCTACCTGCCCATAGGTGACAGCAAGCTTCCTAAAGTGCAGACACCTTTTGTTGCTCTCCAATTGACAGTGTCAGATGGCTCCATGTTGCCCTTGAGATAAATTTAAATTCTTTACTGTGGCATTTAAGACCTTGCATGATCTGAGCCCAGGATTTGCTTTGCTTTGCTTTCTTTTTTCTTTTTCTTTTTCTTTTTTCTTTCTTTCTTTTTTTTTTTTTTTTTTTGACAGATTCTCACTTTGTTGCCAGGCCAGAGTGCAGTGGCGCTATCTGGGCTCACTGCAACCTCCGCCTCCTGGGTTCAAGTGATTCTCCTGCCTCAGCCTCCCAAGTAGCTGGGACTACAGGCACATACCACCACACCCAGCTAATTTTTGCATTTTTGTAGAAATGGGTTCTCACCATGTTGGCTAGGATGGTCTCGATCTCTTGACCTTGTGTCCCGCTCGCCTCGGCCAGGATTTGCATTTTATACTCCAATACCATCTTGTGCTTTATACCTCCTACTTTATTGCTGGCCTCATCTCATTTGCTCACAGTGTCCTCCTGCTGGAATGTGCTCCCCACCACCCGTTCCTCCTCTGAGAGATATAGCCCAGGTGTTGCCTCCTAAGGGAAACCTTCTTAAATCTGGGTAAGATTGGATTGGGGGTCCCTCCTCTGTGCTCCCACAGTATCTTGTACCTCAGGTCAGAATCCTGTGCCGTTATCATTTACATATCTCTCCTCACTAGGACCTGAGTTCTTGGAGCGCTGAGACCTGCTTTAATTCATCTGATTTCCCAAGAGTTAGTCCAGGGACTGACAAATAATTTGCAGTTCAGTAAATATAGAATAAATGAGTAAAAGAAGGATGTATTTCTTAAGAGACAGTTTTATTTTTCAGGCAAGAAAGTGTAGTTGAGCTTTGCTGGTCTTTAGAGTCAGACAATCCTGTTTGAATCAGAGACTTTCCCCCTTAGCTGTCATCTTGGGCAGGTTATCTTGGGTCAGGTGGCTTGGGGTGATGGTTTCATGCTCAGACCCCAGAACTGGGCTGCTTGTATCCAAATCCTAGTTGCCCCACAAAAAGGGTGGGGGCTTCTTTAAAATGTTAATGTTACTATATCGATACACTGAGAGATAGAAATTACGATATCTTAGCCAGCAGTACTTTTTTGAGGCTTCTTTTACTAAGTAGAGACAGGCTCAAACGCTGCCTTTCCTTCTCTATCTCTATACTGACAGAGGTCATTACTCTTTGGTAAGGTCCAAAGGCTTTAGAATTTTAGAAGAATAGGTGGGTGGAACCAGTGATTTTGGTGGTATTTGGATCACCCCATAAGACTCTCGGATGGCCCCAAATTGAGCTGCTTTTTAATACCAAATCTCAGTCTGCGGCTTGCTTCCATTTGGGGAGAGAGCCTAATTAACTCGTAGCTGGAAAGAACTGCAGGTCTGCCACCCCCCAGGCAGAGAATTCAAAAGGAAGTGGATAGCTGTGTAAATAACACTGCTTTAAGGGGCATTTAAGCCAATGCTCTTTGTTAAGGAAATTGATGGCTTTGTAAGTACTGAGTCTGAAGGGAGTACTTGAGCTGAAGGTCCCCATCTCGCCTCGTAAATTTCCTAATGGACTGTGGGCCTGGAGGCTGGGCCCAGCGTGTTCAATCACTTGCCAACAAAAACTCGGATTTCACTCTAAAAAAATTAAAAACGTTTAACCAAAACATAAGTTATTGAGCCTGTGCAGTCTAACTGTGGCACAAGGTAGCAGAGACAGATTACTTCCTTTAAGGAAAGGGAAACTCCTCATCTTTTACTTTAAAAAATTTGTTTTTTAAATGCTGGATGTGGTGCTACGTGCTTTCTCAACAGCTTCTCATTTTTTTGTCCTCATAACAGTTGGGAAGATAGTCATTATTTTGCCAATTTGCCAAAGAGGAAACTGGGACTCAGGGCTAAAGTGTGCTGGTCATTGACACCAGCTAATTAGTGAAGAGCCAGGTTGTGATCACAGCTCCATCAGGCCCCTGAGCCCCCACGTAGTGCCAAATCATAGGATATCCGAGAGAGAATCAGATCAGCCCATCTCATCAGATTCTCCTGAATATCCACATCCATACAAAATAGATTAACTGGACAGCACGGGAATGACTTACCCTCTTGAAACCTCAATTTCATTGTCTGTAAAATGGGGATAATAATAGGACCAAACACGGGGCTCTTTTAGAATTGAATGCATTATATATTTGAAACATTTAGCACAATGCCCAGCATGGAGAAAGTCATCCAGTTATTCATTCACAAATACACTAAGTACAATTTTAATTGGGGAAGCAGATGATGGTATAGGAAGACCTAATGAGGGCCCATTAGCCCTTCTGGGGGTGGGTTTCCAGGCAGGTTTTCCAGAGGTTAAACTATGAATAAAGGACAAATGGGGACTAGTTATAGAAAAGGCAGCTCTGGGGATTTGAAGAAAGCTTCTGCAAAGGTGGGGAGGTGAGAGGGAACATGGTCCACTCGGGGCAACGACAGTTTGTATCTGGAGCTTAGACTAGAGTGTGTTCGAGAAGAGAGAAGCCTGCAGAGGCAGGCAAGGACCAGAGTATACCTTGTCAATCATCATCAAGCTTCTATCGGGAAAAGTTGAATGAATAACTCAGTATCTTCTAAGGCAACCACTTTCAATTTTAGACCAACTGTACTTTGTTAGAAGAGTTTTCCACTGTGTCCTCTCTGAGCCTTCTTTTCTTCAGGTTAAGCATCTTCATACCTACATGATTATTGCTCAGTGGTTGGTGCCTATCCAGGGTCCTACTCTTTGACCATATCCTACCACATCAGTGGCCCAGAATTGGCCTCTTCAGCCACGACTGGTTCAGCTAGGACTGGAGACAACTTCTCTGGCCTCTAGCTTGGAATCTATAGCTAGTGACTCAATCTGCAGTCTCATGCTTTTGTTTGGGCAAACATATCCTTCATTTGGCGGAATCTGACTTCAGAGTGACTGCTTCTTGGAGCTTTTTGTCAACATGAATAGTTATGATGACTCTTATCATCCCTGATCAGAAAGGGCAGTGGTTTTGATTGATATTTTCAAATGTTCCCAGTTAACTCTTAAGATTTAGGACCAGGCCAGGCGCGATGGCTCACACCTATAATCCCAGCACTCTGGGAGGCTGAAATGGGCAGATCACGAGGTCAGGAGTTTAAGACCAGCCTGACAAACATGGTGAAACCCTGACTCTACTAAAAATATAAAAATTAGCCGGGTGTGGTGGTGCATGCCTGTAATCCCAGCTACTTGGGAGGCTGAGGCAAGAGAATTGCTTGAACCCAAGAGGCGCAGGTTGCAGTGAGCCGAGATTGCGCCACTGCACTCAAGCGCAGGTGACAGAGTGAGACTCCATGTCAAAAAAAGAAAAAGAGAAAAGATTTAGGACCAATTTATTTCTGTCTCCCTCCTTCCCTCCCTTCCTTCCTTCCTTCCTTGCTCCCTCCCTCCCTCCCTCCCTTTCTTCCTTCTCTCCCTGCTTTCCCTCTTCTTATTGAGAGATGAGAAAGACATATACACACCTTGTTAAAGAGGAAAACTACAGTTAAGCAATACAAATCAGAGCATATAGATTTAAGTTATTACAGCATTTTATTCTAAGGGCTGAAGAGTAACCCATTCATTACATAAGAGAAAGAAAACTTACCCAAGAGCAATCCTGTGCACCGTCTCTCTTCTGTTCTGTAGAGGACTGCAGTGTGTCTCACCAGCTTGGAGATAGAAGACACTGTGGCTTGAATGGCTCATCTTTTTAGACTTATCTAAACCATATAGCAGGAGGATGGTCTTTGAGGTGAACCAAACCAGTCAGAGTTCAGGGTGGGAGGGATCCATTTTAACACTCTGGTTTCTGCATGGGAGCCCTACCAAGAACATAGCATGCTGCGGTCACCTTAGTCACAACCAGCTATGCCAGATTGGGGTAACTGGCTTGGTTTTCATGTGGTGCTTGACTCATCCTTGGGTCCTTGGCCCACTAGTAGACATAGCATCCACTTGTCCAAGCTTCTTTCTTTGCTGGAATCTTATGCATGCCTTATCAGAATGATGGGCTGCTTGTTTTACTGGATTGCAGAATAGATAATGCATATATATATAGCATATATATATATGCTATATATATATGCATATATATAAGCATGCTATATATATATATGCATATATATATAGACTTTCATTTGCATGCGTTGTTTTACTTAATGCTTACAAACATGCATTTCTCACAGAGCAATTTTTGACATTGAATATTCCCAATATTTGTATAGTAAGCCTTAATCAGCCAGTCAGAACCCTTGACCTCTAACAGTTATGCAGCATTCAGTGAGTTACTTAATCTTTCTAAGTTTCAGTTGCCACTTTTATACAGAGAAGCTTAGGAACTAGAATCATATAGAATGTCTATAGAACCTTGAAGTGTTAAACTGTTCATTCGTTCAGCAAATATTTCTGATTATCTTCTATGTACTAGTATCTGACTGCAACAATGCACACAACAGCCTATGTTTCTGCTCTCACAGAGTTGCCATTCTGTTTTAGAGAGAATACAATTATCAAGTAAACATTTGAAGAAGTGATATCATGCTATGAAGGGAATAAAATAGACTAGTGGTATAGACACTCTAGTGAAGGTGAAAACTATTTTTTGATAGTGTGTTTAGAAAAGTCCTCACTGAGAAGGTAATGGTTGAGCTAAGACCTAAACAAAAAATTAGAAAAGCCATTTGATAATTGGGGAGATGAGGTCTGGATTGTATCTGCAAAAGTAAAATGTGAAAACAACACAGCTTATAGTTTTTATGTTTGAGTAGTTTTTAGTTTTCATAGCATTATTTTACTTTCTTTACACCCACTTTTGAAAATGAGTAGGAAAAATAATACTGTCTTTTTTTAATAAGCAAAAAGAATCAGATGCAGAATGATGTTGTATGTTACTGGTACCATGAAAGTAAGTTAGCAACAGAGTTGAGGCACACACATTAACTTCTGGCCCCTTATTCCATCTGCTTTTCGTTATAGTTCTATGCATGTTTTTCAGAATGGGTTCATCATCTACACCCTTCTCGATCTTCATTTTGCTGATCATGTTTCTCCATCTTTTTTTTTTTCATGTTTCCTCTCTTAACTGAATAACTGATTTAGTGATCAAAGGGCAAAATTTCAAGAACCAAATATATCTTAGAGTGACACAGCTAAAAGAGATCACAAAGCTACTTGATTTAACTCTTATTCTATACAAGGGGAAACTGCAGCCCAGAGAGGGAAAGTGACTTGTCCAAAGTCATAGGGTTGATCAGGGCATCTATTCTAATCACCAGTTCCCTTGACTCCCTGCCCATTACTGTAGCAGGCTGCAGAGTTTGAGAAAGTATCTCATATTTTCTCTCTTATCTTTTTCTCTCTCTCTTTCTTCCTTCCTTCTTTCTCTCTCTCTCTCTTTTTTTAATATGGAGATACAATCACACTAAAACTGCTGAAACTCCCTTTGTAGTTTGCTGTCTTTTATTACTCTCTTTCTTTGCCACTTTTTGCACGCTCTCTGCATATCAATGTTTTGGATTTTTTTTTCCGTTTATTAGCTTATATTATCCAGGCCAAATTTCATTTTGTTATTTCCTGCCCATACTTTTATAGACCTTTGGGTCCTAGGTATTGCTCTTCCTTCTGTTTGTGGTTAGAATGCCAGCCTATCTCTTGGCTGCTATATAATTCATGTGACACTGGATTTTACCCCCTCTTTCATATCTTGAGATATCATTGAAACCCAGAAGAGAACTGGCTGAAAGTCATTTAGGGCTTTGAACATTCTGCTCTGTTGGCTGCATTGTCATTTATAAGAATTACTATCTTTGCTTACAATCTTTTTAAGCCATTCAAATTACTATACTAAATTTAAGGTGATGTAAATGCATCTTCAAGTTCCAATTCATAAGACTGTCAAATCTCTTTATTAAATTTTAGTCTAATATGTGCTACCTTTCCTATCCAGATATTCCATTTCTTTTCAAATTCAGTTAGGATAGAAAATAAAACAATATATAAGACAGATGGTGAGGCTTGATGTCTCATAGGAAAAAAAAATATATTGTGGGACAATTTGTGTAGAATTGGATTTTCCCCCTAATATGTGCTTGGATTTATTCTCTGACCTCTTTATAATTAATATTTTCATAAAAAGTTTTACATAATACTATCTGCTAAAGCAGATTGAAATCAGGTTTGAGACATCTTCAGAATTATTGATAACAGATTCTAAAACTCCAAAATAACTTTGTTAATTCATCATTTACTGAGTACCTGCTATGAGATGGACACTATCCTAAGTATTCGGGATATTAATTAAAGTAAGACAAGAGCCAGAAATATCTGAAAATTCAAGAGCTGTACAAAATCATTCATTCATTTATTCACTTATTCATGTATTTTTAAACATGACATAATATAGCCAGGTAGTTTTCTTGACCCTAATGGAAAAGATGCACTTTGAAACATGCTTCTATTAAACTTGTGTTGGTTGTACGGGAGCAGGGAACAATAATAAATAAATATATATATTTTTATTTTTTATTTTATTTATTTTAAATAAAACAAAAATTTATTTAAAATAGCGAATACTACAGTAAAGGAAATAAAACAATATGGTATGCTACTTCGCAGTGGGGATGGAGGATTAGAATGTGAATTAACTGCTTGTTATTTGAATATTTGAAAGGACTGCTAAATAATGAAGAGGTCATGAGAAAAGCCAAGAAAGAGATATTCCAGAAAATGCGAACATCAAGTTCAGGTTCTTGGATGCTTACTTAAGGAATAGACACTTGTTGTGTCCATAGATGTCTGTCTGGATGAATGAATGAATGCATGAATGAATGGAAGGTAGTGAGCAAGGAGGACAGTAACAGAAGATGGAGGGATAAAGCAGGGGCTTGTAGGCCTGGATACAGACTTTGAACTCTTCCACATGAGATGTTAAGCCATTGAGGAGTTTTAAATGAGGGGCATGGTATGGCGTAGTTTATGTTTTTAGAAGAGCACTATAGCTATGTACTGAAGGAGGGATAGTTGGGTAACAAATGGTTGAGAAAAGAGAAGCAGATAGGCTGGTTACGTGAGAATTGCAGCAGTGATGTTGGCTTGAACCAGGGTGGTAATGATAGAACAAATTAGATCTATTTGAAATATCCCAGGGAAAAGGAGCCTATAAGGTATACTGATGGACTTTGTGTGGTGTTAAAGGGTGAGCTGAAAAAAAGTAGGACAGATGACTGGGAAGGTTTTGGTTTGGTCATTGTTAAGCGATGGTGTTGTCATTTACTAAGGTGGAGAAAAAGGGAATGTGGGGAGAAATCAGTATTTTTGTTTTAGATATGTTTTTTGATGTCTTTTGATGATTTTGTGATGCCTTTAAATAGGTAGATATTTAGTAGAGATATAATTTTAGGCAGTTGGGACTCAGAGAAGAGGTCATATCTAAGGCTATAAATGTTTCAGTGATTGGCACATAGAGGTTTTAAAATTTCTATTTAGAAACTGAGACAGGATAAGAAACTGTAGATAAAAAAGAAAAAGGGGTCCCCATCTAACCCTGAAGTCTGGCAGCATTCCATGTAGAGTTAGGGAAGGAGAAGCCCTCAAATGAGTCTGTGGGGGAGGAGCCCAGACGACTAGGATGACATGATGTCATGGAAGTCAAGAAAGGGAGGACTGCAAGAAGACAGGAGGGGGCTACTTTATATGCTTCAAGGCAGTCTAGCAAGATGGGGGTCTTGACATCATGCTCAGCTTTAGCAACTTTGAGGTTGATGACAACGTTAATGAGATTGATTTTGGTGGAGTGGTGAGTGTAGAAGCTAGACTGGAGAGAACCGATAGGTGAAGCGTAGGAGACAAAGTGAATAACACTAGTTTAGATAATGCAATACGTTTTACTGTGAATCATAGAAAGAGAAATGTGGGGTAGGAGAAATAGTATTTAGGAGACGTATAACAGAATGAAAGGAAGTTTACATTTTTATTAATTTAAAAACTTTGTATTTTTCAAGAGTTTTTACATTTTTAAATCTTTAGATGGGCTATATTCTATTTTGCTGATTTGGGAGACTAATGATGTAGGAAATAGAGGGAAATAGTTTGTACCAAACAAGTAGTGATGCAGAAAAGTGAGAGATATCATGGAGCTGAAGTTGCTAGAACTGAATCTTAATGGAAGACTCAAAGGCAGGACCAGCCTTTCAGGCTAAGGAAGTAAGGGCAGATGCTCTGAGATGTGAGTTCTGGGAAAGAACTGGATGCATTTGACGGTGGAGCTGTGGTTGGAACTAAGAATAAATAGGAAAGTTGGAGCTAGATTACAAAAAGACTTGAAAGCTAGTTGGGGAAGTTAAAATTTTGCAGGAGTCTATGAAGTATTTCAAACAGGCCGGGCACGGTGGCTCACACCTGTAATCCCAGCATTTTGGGAGGTCAAGGCAGGCGGATCATCTGAGGTCAGGAGTTTGAGACCAGCCTGACCAATGTGGAGA
This sequence comes from Pongo abelii, assembly GCF_028885655.2. NCBI lineage: Eukaryota > Metazoa > Chordata > Mammalia > Primates > Hominidae > Pongo > Pongo abelii. Next base: position 107,502,521 of record NC_071998.2, read on the forward strand.
AACCCCGTCTCTATTCAAAATACAAAAAATTTGCCGGCTTGGTGGCGCATTCCTGTAATCCCAGCTACTCAGGAGGCTGAGGCAGGAGAATCACTTGAACCCGCGGAGGTTGCAGTGAGCCAAGATTGCACCATTGCACTTCAGCCTGGGCAACAAGAGCAAAACTCTGTCTCAAAATAAATAAATAAATAAATAAATAAAGTATTTCAAACATGAAAATATTCATATTTTAGAGAAATCATTCATAGATTCATAGGCTGCTTTGTGAGAAGGGATTGAGGTGAGGAAGATGCAAAGCCAGTTTTGAATGTGTAAGGGCTAAGTAGATAGAATATGAGGCTGTGCTACAGATGCCTTCCTTGATGGGCCTGAGTGTAGAGTTAGTGTGATAATGTGACTACTTCCAGGGATGCTCTTCTTTTCCAGTGCCTTCAGTTTGTTGGAGGATGCTTGATTCTCACAGTGAAACACAGGGAGGAATTTCTGGCCCAGGTGGGTATGTGGCCAACCTTTGAAGGAACCGGAAACCAACTTAAGCTCCTCAGATTCAGGTCTCCTTCAGTAGACCTAATCAGCATCTGAAGCTTGTTAGCAGATTCATGGTTCCTTATGAGCCCTCACTACCCTGTCTTTTGTACTGGGCAGGCTGATCTGGTTGAGGAGGTTGAGAAGAAACCCTGGTTTGAATAGAATTAAATGAGGTCAGCAATGTGGGTTTGACACAAAGCCTTTGAAAGATAGGCTATATAAAGTCAAGATATTTCTGTCCCAGAGGAAACATATGCCAATATATAGCCACCTCCCAGCCCCACCCAAGCTTCCCCTTTGTAAACCTTCAGTAGGTAAACACTCCTGCTCCCCCTGTTCCAAGAAACTAACGTTTAAGTACAAAGATTGCGCTTTGTTGTGTGTGTGGGTTTTTCTTTTTGTTGCCATTTGGAAGAATTGTGATGTGGCATAAAGACTGTTGTTATTGAACCCATCTCTAAATAAACAGCTAAACTTAAAATATTCTACTTTTTTTCTGGCCTTTAAAGATCTTTTTGAAAAGTAATCGTTGGACTAAAAGAGAACATAATGCCAATCACTGTTTTATTAGCTAGAAATAGAAATAGATGCTAATTTCTCAAAAGCTGTCCTATCTTTATTTGCAAGAAATTTAGAAAGACAGGTGAATCCACTCATCGTTTGGAAGGAGGTTCATTTCAGAAGAGTGCACCTTCAAAATCTTTGCTTTCTCCTTGAGCTCTAAATTAGTGACTAAGAACTCTCATCTCCTCATCTACAGGTAGTTTTGTGTATTTTTGGTCTTCTTTTTGGCTCATCAATGGGCTGGAAGATTAGTAACCTCAATAGCTTCCCAGACTAGTTCTATTTAGCCAATACCAGTGAATGTTACAAAAAGTGAAATCAGAGATTTCCAAAAGTAATATTGAGACTTACTTAAGGGTAACCAACTATTTTGCTCCCAGAATTATATATTGAAAACTGGGCCAGGCATGGTGGCTCACACCTGTAATCCCAGCACTTTGGGAGGCTGAGGGGGGTGGATCACCTGAGGTCAGGAGTTCGAGACCAGCCTGACCAACATGGTGAAACCCTGTTTCTACTAAAAATACAAAAATTAGCCAGACGTGGTGGCGGATGCCTGTAATCCCAGCTACTCAGGAGGCTGAGGCAGGAGAATTGCTAGAACCCAAGAGGAAGACGTTGCAGTGAGCCAAGATCGCGCCATTGCATTCCAGCCTGGGCGACAGAGCGAGACTCAGTCTCAAAAAAAAAGAAAAGAAAAATTTTCAAAGTCTCCTCATTCCTAAGGGATAATTTCGATTTATTTAACATAGTATTGCAATATTTTTTAAATCTAGCTTCAGATCAGTTTCTCACTGTATTAGTTCCAGGATTTACTGCATTCCCTTACTCAAGTATTGGTCAAAGTTTATCCTTTACTCAGACACCTCTCTTTGCATGCTCAAATTATTTATACCCTCTAAGATGTTTCCCCCAAATCATTTTGTCAAGGAAGCCTTCTCTCATTTTCCCAAGAAGTATTGCTAGGAGGAGGGCCTGTCCTGATTCATTAATGTATTTCCAGCACCAGCACAACAACAAGCAGATGTTAGTATATTGATTAAATGAATTTATAGACTTCTCCAGTTCTCATCTACTGATTAGAAGATATTTTAGCTGGGGATTGCAATAGCCCTCACTCCTAAAATCTCCAGAAAGCTTTGGTAGCTCTTATGTGTTGCTCATTCATTGCTGAAATAATCAAAAATGAATTACTGGGTTCTTAGTGTTAGCTGGGCATCTCAGAAATGTTTGAGAAGCAATCCCTTGGGGTTTAATTTTGAAAACTGCAATCCCAAGGTTTGAGGAAATTTTATAGTGAAGCTGATAAATCTTTTAGGAAAAGCATGACATACCCTATAAGAAGGTGCCTCTGTTTTGATGAAATCTGGTTTGTAGTACTATCATGGTATGGTCAGTGATAGCATTACAAAAAAGTACACAAGCACCTAGTTAGTTTAGACTATGTATAATCTGGTAATAAATGAACTCAAAGATAAATCCATTGTTACCTTTCATTTGTTGTTCATCTAGTCATATATTCCTCAATCACTGGTTTGGTGTCTCCTTTACTCTGAGCACTGTTATGGGTTGGAAATACACCGTGAAGGACTCCACAGTTCTGTTCGCAGAGATCTTGTCTGCCTGATAAGGAAACAGACCCACAGACAGACAGTGAGGAAACTGTGATGGAAGAAATCTAGGAACTGTGAGAACACAGGAATGACACTCAGCTAGGGTGAGAGTCAGGAAAAAGGGATGAGGAATAGAGAAGACTTGCAAAGGAGATCCTATAGATGAACCTTGAAGAACCAGTGGGAGTTAGCAAAGTGAAAAATGGAAAGCACATTTCAGGCAGAGAAAAACAACCTTTGTAAGGGCATGGAGAAATGAAACGGAATTGTTGGTGTGGAATGTGCATGAAGAGGATAGTTTGTGGATGGTCTTGTATGCCAAGCTAAGGAAGATTGTGTTTTTTAAAATTATTTTTATGTATGTATTTATTTTTATTTTTATTTTTTTGAGACAGAGTCTTGCTCTGTCGCCCAGGCTGGAGTGCAATGGTGTGATCTCAGCTCACTGCAACCTCCACCTCCCGTGTTCAACTGATTCTCCTGCCTCAGCCTCCTGTGTAGCTGGGATTACAGGCATACACCACCACGCCTGGCTAATTTTTGTATTTTTTGTAGACACAGGGTTTCACCATGTTAGCTAGGCTGACCTCGGATGATCTGCCCGCCTCAACCTCCCAAAGTGCTGGGATTACAGGCATGAGCCACCATGTCTGGCAGAAAATGACCTTCTATAAGTAGTGGGGATCTATCAAACAAGGGGCATGGTAAGACTTGTATGTCAGGTAGAAGACTTATAGCCAAAATACCATAAATTATCCCACTATCCTGGAGAATACACATAATCTCAGGCCATGTTTGAAGAACACATTGACTTCAGTTAGCTTTTATAGTAACCGATAACTTATGACTATCTGTTCAACGTTTTGAAACTGATGAGAGTCAATGTGAAGGCAAGTTTCCTTGTGAAAATTATCCCTAATATCTTGTACTGAGAAGACACAAATAATTTAATTTCTTCCTCCTTTCTCCAGCTCTGACCTCTTTAACCTCTTTAGCTATTTCTGTCACTTATTCACCTGAGTGATTCTAGTGACATCATAAATTCCCAAAGTTTCTAATCTAGCTAAGTTAATTATTGTCCACCAATTGTGTTGAAATCATTCCAGTGTAAGTCAATATATTATTTTCTTTAGGTCGTTACTTTTTTCTTTTGTTTGTTTACTTGCTTCCTTGGCATTTATATTGAAAATAGCTCATGCATCCTCTTTGAGCATGTCTATCCTTCAAGATACCTTAGGGTCTAGGGCTGGGTAGAGAAAAGTAGAATCTCTAATTAAGAAGACTTCTTCTCCAACTCCAACCTCATTATCATCATTGTTAAGAATAGACCCTGTGTCTTTAAGACCAGTATTATTTTCCCATCTCAGTCTGTTATGCTGTTTGATCATCCTCAGAACCTTGTTGAGAAAGTCTAAAATGTAATTTTGTTTTCATTTTATATATGGGGAAACTGAGGCATAGGGAGGCGAAATACCATGTCCAAGATTAACCAATAATCAGAGTTAGATCAAGAGCTTGAATTCAGGGTTTCTGACTTCAAGGATAAGAACTCTTAACAATAGCTCTAACCTGAGCCTTTGCTTCAAGGTAAACTAATATCATCTTCCTAAGATTTGGTTTTCCAAGCTTTCAAATAGGAATAACGATCTTTGTGCATCTTAAGTAGTGTCCTGCAGATGTGCCTCAGGAACTCAGGGACATGGCATTTCACCTTGATGCTCCAGACAAATGAAAATAAGTCAGCTGGTGGCAGTATCAACTATGTCTATCCACTTACACAAAGTCCATCTGCCTCGGGCTCTTGAAGCTGAACTCATTTCTTCCAAAAGGAAAAGAAAGTTTCTGGCATATGAAATCTCAACTGGGGAAGACAGACTTTGCTAATGGCACCTACCCACGTCAAGTCTCCTAGCTGGATAGAGCAGATTTCTAAATGTGTCACCACATGAAAGTGAATGAATCTGAAGTGAGGAATTCCCTGATATGAGGGGAAGATGGCGTGGGATGGAGAAATCAGAATGCCCAGTGTAATCCCACTATCAGCTAGTCACCACCTGGCTTACAGCTCCATTTCCTTCTCCCTAAGACATAGTCTAAAGAAAATAGTCAAAGGGTACAGAGTTTAAACTATATTTGGTCGAGAGTATATACATCGGGGATGCCAGATTTTGGTCATTCATTCATTCAACAAATATTTATTGAAAGTGTATTACGTTTTCAGGATGTGTATGTGTATAAAAGTGTGTGTGTGTGCACATGAATGTGTATGTCTGTGTATAATTTTCATAGTACCCCTCACAATGAAATTTACTGTATTATTATCAATGCCACCTAGCTACTACATGGAAGTTATTTGACCTTGGTATTGACTTCAGACTGTTTTCACTACAACCTGCTCAGCATCTAGCAGAAAGTATTTAAGGAGCACCAAGTAAACTGATGTAATGAAAACAAGACCAGTTTGTTTTAGTGTTTTGTTGTTGCTGTCTTTGTTTTTTCCAGCCGCACATTTGTATTCCATTCCTCACTCTGTTCTCTTCTGTGCTTGGGGCAGAGGGAGTAGAGAGGGAGAGAGAATTCCCCAGACACGGGCTGGCAGATGTAGCTGAAGGACCCCCGGGACACTAGTAGCAACAGAAACTGAATAGCTGTGTCCAAGAATGTTATTTTAAAAAGAGACTCACAATAGCTTTGTCAGCAGAATCTTGGAGAAGAAACTGCATCTTCTCTCTCTCTTTCTCTCTCTCTCCCTTGTTTTCTTTTTAACTCCATCTTTTTTTTTCAGTCTTTTAACTCTTCCTCTACCTATCTATATATCATCTATTACTTATTGACCTGCCTGCATACCTGTTTACCTACCTATGTCTATTTCTACCTTTTCTCCATTCTCAGGTTCTGCTGATTCCTAGCAGACAGATTTATTGGGTCTTTAACATAATCAGGAAGAAATTAGCCTTTAGAAGAACTAAAATCTAACCCCAATTTCTGTCATTCTGAGAGGTTTTTTGCTAAGGAAATTAAGTCATTTTAGAGACTAGATCTTACCCTTACAGAGAACATAATCTTACCCTATTTTTGTTTATATTAGAGGAGAAGAAAGTGATACCAAGAGTTAGGCACCCCTATGATCTTATTTCCAAGAGGTTGTTTTCGTCATTCCGTGGCTATGGCATGTAAGGGGAAGATTTCTCTGCTAGGTGTAAAAAGGCCAGTCTTCTACTTCTTGCTCTGCTACCACCTGTCTCTGTGACCTGGAAGCAGATGGCTTCCTCCTTGAGCTCACAGTTTTCCATTAGATAAAATGGATGAAGGGGCCAGCATTATACACACAATCATCTGAAATCACTGCAACAACGCTGGGTAAATATCATTACCTCCATTTTTTTTTTTTTTTTTTCGGATGGGGAAAATGAAGTTCAGAGAGGTTAGGTTATTTTGTTTATGTCCTCTTTGTAGTACTTATAGGAAGCAGAATTCAGATTTGTACCTACTTCTGCCTGATGTCAAAACCCTTGTTCTTTTCAGTTCTCTGTATTGGGTTTCTGAAGAGTAAACTCTGGATTTATGGCTGGTCACTCTTGGATTGGGCCTAGGTTACACGATATGTAGAGTGGCCACATTCACAAGAGGTTGGAGCTACTGAGAAGTACTGAGCCTGTATTCTTTCTATGGTTGAACTGCCATGAATGCTACTGGTCACTTATAATGAATTGATTTATTCTGTTTCTTTTGCTCATTCTTTCTTTCTTTTTCCCTTTCTGTTTTTCTTTTGTTTTGTTTTGTTTTTTGTTTTTTTGTTTTTTTCAGACAGGGTCTTGCTCTGTCACCCAGGCTGGAGTGCAGTGGTGTGATCACTACTCACTGCAGCTCTGACCTACTGGGCTCAATAAATCCTCCCACCTCAGCCTCCTGAGTAGCTGGGACTACAGATGTGCACCACTGTGCCCAGCTAACTTTTGTATGTTTTGGAGAGACAGGGTCTCATCATGTTGCTCAGGCTCATCTGATTGCTCAAGCAATCTGCCTGCCTTGGCTCTCCCCAAAGTGCTGGGATTACAGGCATGAGCCACTGTGCCCGGCCCTATTTGGGCTCTTTTGATAGTATTTCACTAGGTAAACTGTTGGCAGAAATAAACAAGGGATTTTGGAACTTGGAAGAAGTTCAGCATTCTGCTGCCCCTGAATCCAGTGACTCTTCTTTTCAGATACTTAGCATCATAGAAATCTGTCTTGTTTCTCCTTGGCAGGGGCTCTTTCTAGCTAGGGGAAAGTTGCTTGAATGTGTTTCAAGTGAGCACTGATTTCACAAGCTGATTTAATTCCTCCACTTAGAAGCAAATCGACCCATTAAAAGAAGAGTTTTTTTTTTCTCTCGATGATTATTCTAGGATGTACAAAGCACATTTATGTTCATTTCCTATTAGAGTTCTATGGTTATCCTGAGAGGTTATCCCGGTTGGGACTATAATTTCTACATTACAGATTGGGGACAGGGGGAAGAGGCCAAGAAGTAAGTGAAGCCAGTTGTGCAAAGATACATAGCTAATGTAAGGGACAGAAACCAAACCCTTGTCTTTGGCCCTAAATTCAGTGCCCTCTCCAGAGCTCCACTCTATTATTTTGTGGAAGAATGTTCTAAATCAAGCAGAAGCCTTAGGGTGACCATATATCCTGATTTGCCTGAGAAATTCAGATTTTCCCAGGATATGTTCCTTTTGTCTGGACATAATTTTTAATAGCACCACTATCATTTTCAAAGTGCTCTGGTTTGGATGATAAATTATATAGTAACCCTAAGACACTGGCTAGCAACTATATTTCAAGGAGCTCAGAATCTTTCAAAAGTCCTGCAACATGTAGACTTAATAGCAGCACAGTGTGTTAAGTGTTAAGATAGAAATCTTTATAAAATAGGCACCCACACAGGAGGTGGTATTTAGCTTTGCCTAGAAAAGTTGGGAAAATAGCACAGAAGAGCTGATGCTAGAATTAGTAAAAAGGTGGACAAGGTGATCTCTCTTGGTTGGCCACATTGAGGTTTTTCCTTGTATTGTTCTGTGTTGAAATATCAAGAAACATGCATAGGTCATACCTACTTAGAAGGCATCCTACTGCTAGCTTTGTGCTTCTGTTATCCTTGTCCTTGCAGCTAAATGAGAATCATTGCAGCTGGCTGCAGCTTTAAATCATTCCAAACAGAAGCACTTGCTGTGGTTTAGATGACATGGGAGCTTGAGAATTCACTTGGTCTTTAACTAAAACTCCTAGGGTATCCGACAAGCCCTTAGAAGCCTATAGCATTAGACAGGAAGGGTTCTTGGTGTCTCAATAGCGTAACCTCTTTCTCTGCTCTGATGGTTGAGCCCAGTGCGGCAAGGAGACTTGTTCAAATTAACAGAGCAATTTGGTTTCAGAGTTGGAATTGAAGCCAGTGTCCCTTGTAAATCAGTTCATGTTTTAATGCAAAACTGAAATCCTCTTTGGAGTTAAACAACCCCCAGTTTGCATCTGTGAAATTCTTGTGTGTCAAATAATGCACTCAGAACTTGGAAAGTGAATGCCTGAGTTGGAGACCCAGATCAGGTATTAACACACTGTGTGATCTTGGTTAAGTTATTAAAGATGTATGGAATCTCAGTTTCCTCATCTGGAAGAATAATATCTTCCACATGAAGTTTTTATGAGGAATATTTCGAATAATGAAGGTGAAAGTGTTTGTGAACTTTTTATTACAGCATAGACACACAACACGAGGTCTACCTTCTTTACATATTTTAAATGTACAGTACAATATTGTTAACTATAAGCATACTATTTTACAGCAGATTCCTATAACTTTTTCATGTTGCACAATTGAAACCACATACTCACTGAAAAGCAACTCTCCATTTCCTCCTCCCACAAGACCCTGGAAACCACCATTTTACTTTCTACTTCTATGAGCTTCCCTACTTTACATGCCATCTATAAGTTGAATCATGCAGTATTTGTCCTTCTGTGACTGGATTATTTCCCATAACATGGTGGTCTCCATGAACATGGTTCATCCATGTTGTTGCAGATGACAGAATTTCCCTCTTTGTTTTAAAGACTGAGTAATAGTCCATCGTGACTAATGATGATGGGCTTGACAGTACCAGTGGTTTTGGTGGTCTGATTCTGCAGCTGCTGATGATTGCTGAGGCCAAAGAACAAATATGTACTTATTCTCTCCCTTTCTATGTCAATCTTTTGCAGATGAACCCAGCCGGTGCTATTTCCATGATGGTGATGGGGTATGTGAGGAATTTGAACAAAAAACCAGCATTAAGGACTGTGGTGTCTACACGCCCCAGGGATTCCTGGATCAATGGGCATCCAATGCTTCAGTATCTCATCAAGACCAGCAATGCCCAGGCTGGGTCATCATCGGACAGCCAGCAGCATCCCAGGTAAGATCCTAACCATGTGTGACATTTCCTGCAGACATTCAAAGTCTCCGCTATGCCCCACAAGGCTACTCACCTCTAAGGCAGTGTCATTGGCTATGGCCACTTGAGCACATCTTTATTAAATGTACTGTTAGGGCTTCATGAATACTGTTTGTAAAGGATTAGATCTGGAATTGTTAGGGCAGGGAACATTGTATGATAGGGTAATGACTGTCCTCCTATTTCCTTGCCTGTAATAACTAATAGTTGGAGAAAGAACTCCATTTTGCATATATCATGTATTTCAATGAGGTAAGAATGAATTTATATTGGAAGTCCCACTTTTTAGGGGGCGCCAAGCTGTGTACTCCTTGAATTAACAGTAATTCTACAGTAATTTGCTATGTGGCCTTAGACTAGTTCCCCCACCTCTCTGGGCTCTATTTTTCTCCCTCATCCTTAAAATAAAGAGTAGTTGAGCTTGTTGATCTCCAAGGGCCTTCCCAATTCTAAGAAGCTGTGACTCATGCCTCAGTCCCCTAATGCACTATTTATGTGCCACAGTTCTTCCCCAAGGGACTGACGGCTTAGTCCAGGGAGTGAGAGTTTTGGGGCTACCAGTGCTTGTATGATTCTAGAGATGGCCTTGCTGTCCCGAGAGCCCCCTTTCCAATTATCTTACCAAGGAAGCACCTGCCTTCCCCGAGATTCAAATTTCCCAGAGACACGACTCAGTGCTTCTGGCTGCCTGGCCTAGTGGCCTTTCAGAGACCAGCCTGCCTCCTGGCCTTGCAGATGAGCTGCTATTCCCAGGCATTCCTTTCTAATATTGCTTTCTTGATTTAGGTTTAGTGGGGTAGGCCTGGCTTCTAGATGAAAGAAAGATATGACCTTCCTCTGGGGTCCAGTGAAGAATCACTCGGTGAGGAACAGAATAGGACTACTTCATTTTTAGTTGTTGCCTGTATTTGATTATTTCTTCATTCACTTTTTGTTTATGTTTACATCACTAAAGCCTTTATTCATTTGCATTTATTTTTGAATGCCCTCAGGAGAGTGGAAACAAATGGTAACATGGCATTTCCTGATGCTTAACAATGTATAGTGCCAGCCTGCTGAATGAATGAATGAATGAATGAATGAATGAGTGCACAGATAGATGAACGGCTAGGGTTCATCCTCCCCCTGTGCCATGTCTGTACTTGGTGGAATCATCTGTGTGGTTGCATTTATCATACTGAACTCTGAAGTATCTGTTTGTCTGTCTGGCTCCCCCATTAGGCTGCTGGTTCTTTGAGAACAAGTTTCAGTTTATTCATCTTTGTTCTCTCATGTTCAAGCAAAGGCTAGATAGGTGCCCAGCAAATGTGTGTTTAATTGACTGTAGATACACACACATACATCCCATTGCCACATGCAAATAAACGACACTGACAGAAAACACTCACGCATTGCCTATCACATAGAATGTCCTGCTTCAGAAACAACAGTGCTGGGGCCAGCAAGAGAACCAGGAATTCCAAATTCAACACTAGCATCCAGTTCTTAGAAATGTTTTAAAAACAACCTTCAAACAAGAGAATTATTAACACACTCAGAACCTCCCATGAGCAAGAGTTGAGGTAGCAGCTGTGCTTAAAAATCACCCAAATGTTATTGAGACTAATGTGAGAAAAGGAGAGAAAGAATTTTCCAGTCTTAGCATTTGAAAAGAAGCTTCATGGGGCAATTATTCCAATCTTGTAAGGGGGGGGGGCTGTCAGGAATTACTGGTGATTATCTCTTCCTAAACAAAAATCCAATTTAAAAAATCATTATAAATACTAGCTCTTCGATCTACAAAGAGGAGATGAGGAAACAAAATCATCCTATTGAATTATTCATTGTAACCAATTTTATTTTAATGAAATCGACTAGGTTCCATTACTCTGGGCTTGGACATAATCTTTGTTACAAGGAGATTTCAGCTGTAACTAAATTTGCCATAATGAGATCAGCTCACTGGAGAATACAGGGTCAGGGGAGGGAATATGTGTGCAGGCTGGGTGCAGGGCCAGGAAGAGGGCAGCAGAACAAAAGTCTCCTGAATTCCTCATCTGAAAGCAAGTACCTAGAAGTCATTCACAAACACACACACACACCCCCTACCACCACCACACACAGAGGCACAGGCACACGCATACACATGTACATGGGCACACAGTCACACACACACACACACACACGGAGCCTGCATAATTAGAGGTAAAGGCTATTCCTGAAGTGTAAACGTACCTTCCTTCCAACAACAGAGAATGGGGAGGAAGTCTAATTATGCCCTTCATTACCTTGTACAGTGATTAGAAGAGATTGGTAGTTAATTTTCACCCTGTCAGGGCTTCCAGTGAAGATGTTGATAGCTTGAGAGGAGGAGCTGGGGGGGCTCTTAGAAGTTGGGCTTAGGAAGAAGATAGGAATTGTATCATGTGCTTCTCACTTTCCCCCAGGATGCTCATACTCTCCCTCTTCTCTCTCTCTCTCTCTCTCTCTGTCTCTGTCACACACACACACACACACACACACACAAATTTACACATGAAAAGGCCCTGTAGGAGCATGGGAGTACCAAAGCAGATAGGAGAGAATAGCAGGAAGGAAATAGTAGTTATCAAGGTCCCCCAGGCACTGGACACATGTATGCACATTACAGCCAATCCCCTTGTCATTCTTCAAGGTAGGAATTGTTGTCTACCTTGGAGAAACTGAGGAACACAGTGGCTTCACTATAAGTTACATAGTCCATAAGGGAAGAATCTAGGATTAGAAGAATCTCATGGAAGATGAATGACAGTGGGCCCTTGGGAACATGAGGTCACATTCAAAAGTTGGAAGTGGCTGGATTCCTGGAAAACTTCACTGCAAAACAAGCAGAAAGACTCCTAGATGGATAGATCTCAGCATTGAGTGTCACTCTGCAGACCTCATGAGGTACTTCAGTTCTCCTTGAGCAAACTTATAGTCACTGCCCTTACCTTCAAATTCAGGCTGTTCCCATTCCCTGACAAGGTGGCCCTGTTCCATGATGCCCTGGAGTTCCCTAGGACACTCCATTAACTTAGGGAATGATGAAATAACCTAGTCATTCCCATTTCCTCTTTACAATTCAGTTTGGTCCCACTTTCTGTCTTTCCCTGACAGATAAATGCGAAGATGTTTATTGGAGTTATGTGCCTAGTTCTGTGCTAGAGCCTGTGGAAGAAACCAAAGAACTGAAATACCCAGCCTCTGACCTAGTCACTGTACAAGAGTTAGGAGTGAGAATTCTATCAAAGGCACATTCTTATCACAATAAGTCTGCAGGATCTCTATGACTACTGCAAAGAAACAACATGCATTGTGCTATATGGCTTGAGACTATTGATTAAAACTTCAGTTTTGATGTTGTAAAAGCCTGCCATATCTAATGGTTTCCAGTGTTTCTCGTTCATTCTTTTCAAACATGATTCCCAAATTTGGTTAGGGCAAAGCTAACCCTGAATATTGAGTCTCATATCCAAACCTTATCAGAAGTATCAAAACTTCCTGGTTGTGCAAATTAGGTTGAACATCCTATAATAAAAGACATTCTTTGGATATTTTGGCCATGCACCTTCCTGGCCCAGCTGGAATCAAGAAGTTCCTGAGACAGAAAAAAATGGAAATTAACTGAAAAAATCAAGTTATCTCTCTTCTGAGAACCTCAGAACCTGGTTTGGTTTAAGTGCTTGCAAAGATCTTGTATTGTTCTTATTTTGTCTCCATGTTTCACATTTCTCCAATGCTTTTCACAAAAGGATGCCGAAATGAGATGTTGATATTCCTTCCTTTTACCCCGACCCCCAGCATTTCTACCAAAGTCTGTTTCCTCCTATCCAAACAGGCACCTCCCTCCTTTGCAGTGGCCTGAGGAGGAAATGGAAATACTAAGACTATCTGGAATTTACAGTGCTCTCCTAAGGGATTACAGACCTTCAGTCAACCAACCAATTTATTTCGTTAATCCTTTGAGGGTAAAACTTAGACTAAGCATTTTGAGGGCAGTAGTTTGAGGGCCAAAGTAAAGAAAACTTTTCAAAGAACGAGAACTATCCACAGTGGGATGGAGTGCCTTGTGGTATAAGAAGTTCCCCAACATAAGGCATTCAGGCTGGGCGACTTACTGAACAGAAGATTCCTGCACTAGAAGGCAGGTGAGACCTAGGTATGCCTCTTTTCTTTGTAATTGATTCTCTGACTTTATGTCCCATTAACCCACGATTGGGTATATTAGTCCTTGGCTGCTTCATTTTGAGTTGCTATTATTATTCCTTGGCCCATCCATAATACTTCATGCCTCTACTAGAATACAAACCAGGCTGGGCACGGTGGCTCACGCTTGTAATCCCAGCACTTTGGGAGGCTGAGGCGGGCGGATCACCTGAGGTCAGGAGTTCGAGGCCAGCCTGACCAACATGGTGAAACCCCGTCTCTACTAAAAATACAAAATTTAGTCGATTGTGCTGGCCGGCACCTGTAATCCCAGCTACTTGGGAAGCTGAGGCAGGAGAATCGCTTGAACCTGGTTCAAGCGATTACAGTGAGCCGAGACGGTGCCATTGCATTCCAGCCTAGGTGATGACAGGGAAACTCCATCTCAAGAAAAATAAAAATAAAATAAAATACAAACCATACTATACCTTGTAATATAACAATTTATACATTAATTTATTTATTCACTTGATTGAACAGAAATATATTTGAGTCCTGCACTGAGGAACGTGAGAGAGAGAGCATGGCCGTTAATGAGGTGAAGTAGAAATCATGCAGATCTGGCTCTGCTCTCTTAAATTCCATTCTGACATGGAAACCTTGAGTAAGTTACTCTTCTGGGAATCTTAGTGTCCTGTAGAAAATGAGAATGATAACATCTACCTGGTAGAAATTAAGATGAATGATATCTACCTGGTAGAAATGAAGGATGCAGAGAAAACACTCTGTGCTGGGTTTGTTAACTTGATGGGTAGTTCAAATGTTAATTTCCTGTCTTGTTCATGTCAGGTTTCCTTCTTTGCACTCCCCCCAAAGCTGGCTGTAGGGACCCACACAGAACAGAAGCTCAGTCAACATTTTGTTGAATTAAACATAGTTGCGTCAGCAAATGTTTGCTGCATACTCAGTACTGCAGCAGGCACTTTGAGAAGCTTCAAAGAAGTACTGGTTCTTTTTCTGCCTTCATAAAGCTTACCATGTCATCAGAAGGGTGTTTTCAACTAGAAATAGCAGCCAAAGACCCAAGAGTGAGAGTGTAAGGTCTAGAGGGAGTTTCCTCGAGGAAGAAACCACACTGCTATCAGCTTACTCAGCCAGTAGGGATGAGAGCCAGTGCGTAAGATAGAAAAGTCCTTTGCCCACTTTCAGAAGATCCTGGACAAATTATAAAAATAGCATTTATCAACTTCTTCCAGGCTTTCCACCAAATTTCATGAATCCTACTAAAGCTACTACAAAAATAGGAATCACTGTTTTCACTTTACAGATTAGGACACAAAGGCTCAGAGAGCAGAGTAACTTGCTTCAGGGCTCATCTCTATAAGGGGCAGAACCACGATGCAGGCCACTGTGTTCATAATAGAAATACAGCTACAGGACCAGGCAGCTCAAGCCTGCTCCAATGACTGACACGTGAGAACAAGCTAGAAGAGCTAGTGTCTTTTGCGTCTTTTAATATGTGGTATGCATTTAAGGAACACTGGGAAAGTGGGCATTCCCTCTCTCTAATACCCAAAATACTGCCCTACAATTTTTGCCTGCTGCTTAGATCTCCATCTTTTGGCCCCCATTCTTTCACCCATTGCCCTTTCCAGAGAGTTTTCTAAAATGTGTGTATGGAAATAAGAGAGACACATAAGTGTTGTAAATTGCCAACCCTTGCATGTAAAAATTATTTCTTAAATTTTGGAATGTCTGCCTAATTATAGCAGGGATATGGGGAGAAAAAAATAATAAATGCACAAATAGGAAGAAGAAACTTTGCTCAATTTACAGTTTTGTCACAAGCTATGTGCTATACATAGGAAACCTAAAAATGTCAGTGAAAGGGAATTGTAAGATGTGCATATTTTCTTTCTTTTTTTCTTTTTTGGCAAAGTCTCACTCTGTCCTCCAGGCTGAAGTGCAGTGGCACAATCTCGGCTCACTGCAGCCTCCACCTCCCACGTTCAAGTGATCCTCCTGCCTCAGCCTCCCAAGTAGCTGGGATTACAAGCCTATGCCACTACGCCCAGCTAATTTTTGTATTTTTAGTAGAGATGGGGTTTCACCATGTTGGTCAGGCTGGTCTCAAACTTCTAACCTTAAGTGATCTGTCTTCCTCGGCCTCCCAAAGTGCTGGGATTACAGGTGTGAGCCACTGCGCCCAGTCAGATGTGCATATTTTCTGATGGCTGCCAAGTCTGAGGCAGACTTGCTCAGAGAGGCGGACCGAGAGGAGGTCAGGGAGAAGTGATTGCTGAGTTTCAACTAAGAGGATAAGCTGGAGGACAGGAGAGGGAGGACAGGAGAGGGAGGAAAGAATCACATGATGGGGGCTGCAAGGGGTATATCCAAAAAAAGGTAAATAATAGATGAAGGGGAAGTCAAGAGAGATGAGCTAGGAAACATGGTTCGGAAAATCCTGCCAATGCTTGGAACTTGACATTATCCTGAGGGCAATGGGGAGCTTTTCAGCAGGGGGCTAACATGGTTGGATCATTGAAAGAAGAACATTGACAACTGTTGAACACTTCTTACATGCCAGGCCCTGTATTATTTTGCATAGATTTCAGAACAACCCTGCTGAGAATTCTTAATATTCCTCTCTCAAAATGAAGAAACTGAGTCTCAGGGAGATGAATCACCCCACCCATGGCACTCTTTCTTCCATTTTCTTTTCTTATACCAGGATACTGGTATTGCATTAAAACAGCCTCACTTGGAAATTCTGCATTGATAAGCAATTCTGCAATGCTAATTAGAGTGTGCTATTTGCAAAGGGCAGGAAGAAATCCTGTACTCTATACCCAATGCTGAAATCACTTCTAAGGGGCTCTCTGTCCCTTCCTTGCCTGCTCTGCCTGCTATGGCCTTCACCAAAGCTCTCATCTCCTCTCATTAGTGAAATGAGAGAGCCTTTGCCAATGGTGGTGGAAGGAGGAAAGGCGAAGGGAACATGCTGAAATTTCAGAGACAATTCCAAGCAGTTTTCCCAAATACCCAAGGGATCTGCTTTCTCCTGGTGGTTTCTGAATAATTTTTCAAGAGCATGTGTGCAAGTCATCTAAGGAGACAGAACAGAAAGTACCATGGTCTAGTTCAGCCTGTCCCATGGTGTGGGGCACCCAAAAATCCCTCCAGGAAAGTAAAAATCAGAGCCTGCCTCAGAAAGGAGCCCACTGAGTTGGTCACTATAACCAACCCCAAAACTTTCATGGAAACCTTGGACTGTGGGAGACTTTAAATCTACTGAATCTTATGGGGCCCCAGCAAAGAGATCTACTAGATTCTGCTCCTGGCTCTCTCTTCTATTCATCCTTTGGTCATTTACCCTTTCAATATCTGTTCAAATCTACAAAAATCTAGATACTCTGATTGGCCCTAGGATTCGGACTAAAAAACTCTGAGTGACTGGAGCTTTATAAAAAATGAGATCTAGGATCAGTTCAACCTGATTTTCAGTTCTAGAGTCCACCACTTACTAGCTGTGAGACTTTAAGCAAGTCAGTTCTCTTTGCCCCACCCCAGTTTTACATCTGTAAAACAGGAGTAATAACATCTCCATGGCAGGTGCTTGTCAAGGATGAGACAGTTGATCTAGAAATGCAGTTTTCCTTCTGGTAGCAACCAACAAAGTTTTAAAGAAACACTTCTGTCTGCCTGTGAAGTTTTGGCAACTGAGGAACAAATCCAATTAGGAACAACATGTGGACTTTTTTTTTTTTTTCTAACAATAGTATTTGGGGCATAGAAATTTAACCAGAGAGAGACTTTGAGAGTCTCTTGGTCTTACTTCACTTAATTAAGACTTGGTTTTGATTAAACAACTTCCCTGAACCTCTCAATCCCATCCGTTATAAAATGATTCTGGTATTTGGATTCAAAATCAACAGAATCTTGTGAATCTTCTGTGTCCAAAGCATCACTTTCAACACGAGGTTGAACAAAGCAACCACTGCTCTCAGGCAGTAAGTTAAGTGCCATAGAGGAAGGAAGACACCAAAATAGCTTCTTTCGATAAGAAAAGACAAAGCTTGCAAAGTGCTGTGATATGTGGACAAATGGAGTTAACCTTAGAGGTTAACTTTTGAGGAGGAAGGGCGAACCCGAATAAAGTGACAGGTTATCTAGAAAGTAATTTTTCTTTCCACTTGGGCATTTGGGGGAAGCTTTAAAAAACATTGTAGTGTAGCCATATTGTTTTACAGAGGAAGTATAAGTTTGAAGGCCAGAAAGACCTGACTTGGGTACTGTTTGTTACCAGCTGTCTGATGCCTGGCAAATGACTTCAGTTTTCTGAGCCTCAATTGTCCTCATCTTCTCATGATCCTGCTGTCATTCTGTGAGATGGTATGAGGATCCAATGAGCTAACATATATAAAGTGTACAATACATGGTTACGTCTTGCGAGGCATCTAATTCTTGTCAGTTCACATCCCTACTAAACCATGTTATCCCTGAGCAAATTGAATCTGGAGAAGGAATAAAAATGCGTAAGAGAGGAAAGCAATGAAGGGATGGGCTTGGCATTTGTAGGCATACAACAAACACGTATTGATTGATCAGGGAAGGTGCCACGTGGAACGGTGAGATCCTGATTTGAATAGTGAGTCTTCATTTTTCAGTTGACACTTGACTCTTGACTTGAAGCCCAAGAATAAGCAAGGCTTTGTGGTTTGGGGCTGCTTCTACTGGTTCTCCATGTAGACTGGACAAAACCCTGCCAACCCCTCCCATGGCCCATCTAGGAAGATTCCTTGGCCTCTGTCTTCCTTTTTCTTCCAAACCTGGCCTACCCCTATCTCATCACCTTCATTCTCCACATCCTCTTTAGCTTCAGGACCAGAAACCTTTCTTTTACCCCTGTCATTTGTTCTGGCTTCCTTAAAACCCTCTCTGTTCTTGTCTTTCATTTTTTTTTCTTTCTTTCTTTCTTTTTTTTTTTTTTTGGTTATTGTTTTGTTTTAAGTGGGGTCACCAGCATTCAGCCAGCATGGCCTTTACTGTGTAATTTAGTTTCATGTTCTGTACCCAAGAAACATGTAAAAAATGTAAACAGCGTTCACTCTCCTGGGCTGTAATGCACTTAGGAAGCAATAGCCAGTTGAGCTTGCTGAGCCTGCTGCTTTGGCGGTATTGAATTTTGTCCCTAAAACCACATACTCATTTCTCTAAGTCTGAAAGTAAACTTTCTCAAGCCAGGCCCAAAGGATGGGGTTTCGAGGGGAGTTAGAGTTTGGCTGTGCACAAGATTTTGTTTTTATTTTTGTACACACAAATGTGTTCATTTGTTTTTGTTTGTCTTTCAAGTCCCCTCGTCCCTACTCTCTATTCCTCCCCACTCTCTATTCCTTCCCATCCTTACTTTGATAAATTAGACTGGGTATGTTACCTGTAGAATGAGACCAGAAAGGGCCTTCTGCCTCCTCTTAAGAAACTCCAACCAGGCCAGGCGTGGTGGCTCACGTTTGTAATCCCAGCACTTTGGGAGGCCAGGGCGGGCGGATCACAAGGTCAGGAGATAGAGACCATCCTGGCTAACACAGTGAAACCTCATCTCTACTAAAAACACAAAAAATTATCTGGGCGTGGTGGCGGGCACCTGTAGTCCCAGCTACTCGGGAGGCTGAGGCAGAAGAATGGCGTGAACCCGGGAGGCAGAGCTTGCAGTGAGCGGAGATCGCGCCACTGCACTCCAGCCTAGGCGACAGAGCGGGACTCCGTCTCAAAAAAAAAAAAAAGAAACTCCAACCATGATTTTCTTATACCCTGATTAATTCTTCAGCCAGATCCAAGCACCAGGACACCCTGGGTACATTTGTACATGTTTGTTTTCCAGGGAGAAATGGGCCCAGAGAGGCCCATAAGAGATGTCCCTGCTGAGAGGTTCCCTGTGCCAGGGCAGTCCAAGAAAGTTGTCCCTGGGGCTCCTGCCCACCCCAGAATCCTTTTCCAAACATGACTCATATGTGCAGCTGGTGGAAGGGAACACTTCGGTGATATCTACGTTTCTCTCCTTCCTGGAAGAGAGGCCCCTGGGGAAGTCACAGGTTTGGGAGACATCTGGTCTACTGGCGACATACTGCTTTCAGAGATGCAGATGCCACCTGGTTAATGCCCATGTCTGCAGTGCAACTGACTGGTGGCAAGGGCTCCAGGAAGAGAATATCAATTTAAAGCAACAGGAAGGAGGAGATAAACTGACATGCACCAGGGAGCTACGGTCAGGGGTTTATGTTTCAGAGAGAGCAAAATTGTATCAGTGTTCACAGGCCAGGCTCCAGACTATCTGTCCAATAGAACCTTCCATAATGATGAAAATGTTCTACATATCAATGTCCTGTTCAGTAGCCTCTAGCCACCTATGATATTAAGCCCTAGGAATGTGTTCAGAATCTGAGGAACTAATTGGTTTAATTTTAATTTGTTAAATTTAAATAGCCTATTATGTGGGCATTGGGCTCCCCTACTGGACAGAGCAGGTCTAGAGTACTTCACATGCCAGGGCTGCTACTTTCATTGAGATCTCGAGCAAATTAATTAGCCTCTCTGTGCCTTAGTCCTCTCATCTGTAAAATTAAATAATTAAGGGGAGATGGTGAGAATTTCACGGGATAGCACACTTAAAGCACTTAGGACAGTGCTTGGAATAGAGTAAGTACTACCTAAATTCATTCAGTTCTGTCATTGCATCAAATCTTTTTTTTTTTTTTTTGAGATGGAGTCTCACTCTTTCGCCAGGCTGGAGTATAGTGGTGCAATCTCGGCTCACTGCAACCTCCACCTCTGAAGTTTTTCAAGCGTCCTGCCTCAACTTCCCAAGTAGCTGGGACTACAGGCACACACCATCACATCCAACTAATTTTTGTATTTTTAGTAGACACAGGGTTTCGCCATGTTGGCCAGGATGGTCTCGATCTCCTGATCTCGTGATCCACCCGCCTCGGCCTCCCAAAGTGCTGGGATTACAGGTGTGAGCCACCACACCCAGTCTCTCCAGAGATTTTTTAAATGACATTTCTCTTTCCCAGAGTGAGATATGACATACTAATCTTTTTGTAATTCAATGTCTTAAATTTTTTAAGTCTGCCTAAATTCTCACTGGAGGACTTTTGCTTTTGGAGCATATTCTCCGTAATTCACAAGAAATATTGGTCTCACTGATTTCTCACCTGTGAAGCTTTCTATTTTGTTCCCCATGGCCTATAAACTCCAAAAGTCTTAGCAGAAAAGGCCATGCACAATCTCTACCTTTGCTTTACAGGCTATTGCCTAAGCTTAGGGCACGTTCCAGGCAGTATGGACCAACTTGCAATTTCCAGATATGTCTTGGAGTTTCCTTTTCTCCTGCCTGGAAACACCATCATTTGCTCCTCAACCTTTTTAGGGCTTAATTATCCTACAGGGTTTAGCTCAAGTGGCTTATCTTCCATATCCCTCCCCTGACAACCTTAGCCCATGAGCAGCCTCCCTTTTCCATGTACAGAATACTTCTGGAATTATCAGACAGGCTTGAGCACAAGCTGACTTTCAGTGTGCATTGCTTGTGTCCACAGCTTTTCATACCAAATGACCAGTTAGCAGCTAAGGATTTGGCCCTCATCTTATGCCTTTAGGTATTTCCTGTGCCCAGCACAGGGCCTGCTGTGTGGACAATACTCAGAAAATGGACTCATTAAATGGTGTTGTTGGGAACAATAGCTGCTAGGTGTTACCTCTTTTATGATTGGATTAAATTTATAAATTGGTGTCTACAAGTGATTCCCTTATGTTTCCAGGTTACAGCCTCCTGTTAATACCGTAGGTGATCAAAGCAGGCAGGGCCTTCTGAAATCTCCTGGTTCGTCCCTTCATATTACAAAGGAGATAAGTGCTACTGTGTGAATTGGGGGAGGAAGAGGTCCTGAAAACCCATCCTGAACCCAGACCTCATGTTCTTTCTGCTACTCTGTGCCTCCATAATCCATCCTCACCCCCGGAATGTTCACTGCACAATGAGAAGTATTGTTTGGTAACTGTTTTTGTGTGCTTACTGCTGTGTGTTCCAGCATCAAGAACAGGGCCTGGCATATAGAGTTTCATGATAAACACTGATAAATAAATGTTTTTTTTTTTTTTCCTCTGCTAACAGCTTTGGGCAAAAAGTAGTAAACAGCTTCTGGAGGCTGAGCCCCAGGAAGGAAGCTCTACCCTTTGCTTCTTGTTATTGCAGGAAAGACTGGGGTCTAAGCAATTTTCCTGTGATTGGCTTCCTACAGAGATGGTTGGAAATCTAAGGGTCTTCCTTTCTGACTTGAGAATGTGGTTCACCTTGAGAGAGATCTCCCAATACAAGGCCCAGCACAGGAGGGTGTGAAGGAGTAAGAGGAAGAAAGAAGGGAGGAAGAAAGAAGGGAGGAAGAAGAGGTGGAGGTAAAAGGAAAGAAGAAATATAGAATTAAGAGACAGAGAAAAAGGAAGGACTACACAATAACAACAAATACCAGTAATAACCATAATATAATAGTAATCACAGAAATTGATAATGATGAGTAGAGTAATGAGAATGGCTTGGCTGTCAGAGTGATTACATTATGTAGAGAACTCTATGCTGTTTTTTGTACATTTAAACCTGTCAACCACCGTATAAGGTAACTACTGTAATTTTCACTGATTTACAGAGGCGTAAATTAAGACTCACAAAGGTTAGGTCACTTACCCAAGTTCTTACAGGTCGCCCAGTGGTAGAACAGGGAAGTCTAGAATTTGAAACCAGAACCACATCCCTCTACAGCCAGGAAGAAAGAAGCAGCAAGTGATGAAGGAGGAAAATGTCAATTTTGTATTTTTAGTGAGTAGGGTGTATCTAAATATTTGCATGTGCAAGAGCTCTTTGAATCCTCACAACGCTACAACATAGGTACCATCATCTCATTCTGCAGTGGAAGATATTAGTGGAAGCATTCAAGGCCATGTTGTCAGTGAATGGCAGAAGCTGAAATTCCAACTCACATTCCTTTGATTTAAAATGCATGTGTCTTCTGGTGCTTAGTGGAAGATTCAAGGAAGTGGCAGGTGCAGGGGTTGTTGAGAAGTTCACATTGTGGATCCCAGATTCCCAGGCACTGCATCTCAGAACAGCTGCTTCAACACCCTGCATTTGTGCAGATGTCTGTTGCCCTGGCCAAGGCTGTCACTAGGGAAAAGCATCACTCTGGAAGGTCCTTGTTCCTCAGAGAACTCTGCTGATAGAGTGATGGACATATAAGTCAACAGTGTCCATTGCACCTGTGGTGGACAAAGCTCCCCAGTTTGTACATCACAGTCACTGTTTCTACCTCTGAAGCCTGGAGGAGCAGGCCAGGGAGAAATACCACTTTTGTCTTTAAAAATGGGAGTTCTTGTTTGAGTTGGAAGGTCTGCAGAATGCTCTTAAAAACATAAGTGACTGCTGTCCACCTGTTCCTTGCATACATCACTGCATTGCATCCTTTGGAGACTCTTCCTAGGAAAAATCAAGCTCGAGGCAACCTAGACAAGAGTACTGCCTCCTCTTCAAAAGCAAAAAGAAGAGAGCGAATCATGTAGTGATTCCCAGCCCTTACTCATTGAGGCTATAGGAGGGGATGGGAGGACCCTGAGGTCTGCAGTGAGAAGCAGGACTCAGAGACAATGCACTCTGCATGATCATCTTGGCATCTAGTGGGGTTCCCTGCAGGTAATATGACTTGTACTTCATTTTCAACACAATCTGGAACACACAGATCTTAATTTGGAAAGCTGGATAACAGGAGAAAGGGGGAAGAGGGGAGGAAACAAAAACAACAACCTGGAAACTTCTAGTTTTATGAACTTGAGAAAGTCTTGTTCTTTCAAGACAGATGTTTTTAAGTAAAAAATCACTCCTCTGACCTTTCTTGAATAGGCCAATGCGGTCAAAACTGCCATTAACCACTGTTCAACTATTCGTAACCAAGGGTTTCGGTGACCAGGCACCGAACTTGGATGTGATCATCGCTTTCCTGATTAACCCATGAATGCCCAGGGGCTTTGATTTAAAATCAAAGGACAAGGAGAGGTGTAGAAGCTTCCTAAGACATCCCTCTTTAGTCTTAGTAGCTCTGAGCTGAGTGATGGAGATTTCCATATTTTAGTGCTTTACTCCAGGGTTGGCTGTGTTTCTGAATTTCACTCTAGAGCCAGCAGAGAAAGCATTTGGATTAAAGCTAAGTAGATTTTTGTTTTTTATCTTCAGTGTCTAAATCTCAGTCAGTTTCAGGTTTGGGGCTATAGAGCAGAAGGCATTACCCAGCCCTGTTCTAGGATTATGGTGTTTTTGTGTTCTGGTCCAGAACTTAGAAGTGTTTCAGTGCTCAACATACTGCTCTAGAACTGACAATGCCTCTGGGCTCTGAAATAAAATTGATGATTTTTCAGGATTCTTATCTGGAGCTGGAAATGCCTCAGAATTTTCTACTGCTGGCAATAGCTCTGTGCTCCTGTCTAGAGCTGAGTGTTGATCCTGACTGAAGTTAACAGTGGTCTCTTGATCTGATCCAGACTCTACACTGGTTTTATATTCTGATCTAGAATTCATGACATTTCATTAATTTCTTTCAGTACAAATGCAAAAATAAAGTTTAAACTACAGAAAGTTAGCAATGTATTTTTTTAAATAACGTGCTCAGAACTGTGTTTGCAGCAATATTCAGCATCTCAAACTTATCCTTCACGCCTCCGCTGTTGACATCATTTGGGAAACTGGGTTTGTCATGGCTTAGCTGTGGCCGAATTTTTCTCCTCTGGCCATTTTTTTTTCTCCAGTTCCTGTTCTCCAGAGCCCATTTGATATTAAGATCTTGCATTTCAGACCTGGCTTTCAGATATAGATTGCCTCAGCAACTCCCTTCTCCAAGCCCCTCCCTCAGCCTTCACAGAGCTTGAACACAGAACCTACCACATTTCTTTATGAGTGTTTGCTTGCTTTGTTCTTCACCTCCCACCCCCATGGGAGGAGAAGGAATTTTTATCTTTATTGCTTTTGTTCCTTTGGGGTCCATTTTCTTCATATGGACCATGGGAATGAAGAACCTAACACATAAATAAGTGCTAAATAGATGTTTGTTGAATGAGTGAATGACTGAATGAGAGAGACATAGAAACATTTGATCCTAGGCTGGACAGAAAAAAAAAAAGATTCTTTCAAAAGAAAACAGATCCCTGGGAGCACCCAAACCACTGCCTCTCACCCTGTAAGAATACAAGGAAGGTTTTGCATCCCACTCTTTTAACCCCGTCAGCATCTTACTCTTGGAGGTAGCACATGTGCTGTGAAGTCACCCACGGACCATCTGGCTGGGGATCCCATGTTCCTCCTCTGCTGCGAGAGATTACGTAAACTGGACAGCAGCCTCCAGATGTTAGCAGTTTCTGCTCATTTTTTTCCTCCCTTTTCAACAACAATAATAATAATTAAAACAAACACAGGCCTCATCCCCCACCCGCACCCCTGAAATTACAAACAGGTGGGCCCAGATGTCCTCCTCCTTCCTGTCCAAGGGCCTCCTATTCTCGAGGCCCAGCTGCCGACCCTCAGCAGGGCCTGCCCTGGGCTGAGCCGGACAGTCATGCCAGCTGCCCTGTGGCTCAGGCCACAGTCTCCCGAAAGGGGAAATGGCCATGTCATGAGAAGTCTCTGTGCCAGACTTTCCCTCTCCCCGCCTCCCACCCCAAAGCCTTGGCCTCCAACTTAAATGGATGTATTTTGGAGGACTAGGTGGCTTAAGAGATTAGTAATGAGATCCCAAGTCTTTCACTGCTGGGTCAGGAGTTCATAGGCGGGCCTGGGCCACTAGTGAATGGCATAATTAGTGAGACAGGGAGCAGGCCTGCGGAGGGCCCGTGTGAAATGAGCCCAGCCAGGCCTTTAATGGCAGCAGTTGTCAGCAGCACAAAAGGCGGCCGCCACATCCGACACTAATCACTCTCTCTTGTTAGAGGATTTACTAGCTGGAGGAGCTCGAGCCCCCTACCCATCTCCTCCTCAAAACGGGCATCCGGGAAGGGACTCGGCCCAATGCCTGGCTGTACTGTCTACAGAACGGGGAGCTGATGCCAACCCCGTGGGGTAGAGGTGTGAGAACTAACATTTCATGCAATATAAATGAGTGACTAGTGTCATTATATTAATCAGTATTTCCACTGCTATTGTGAATTTTCTTTCTCCATTTGAAAAAGGGGGTGGGGTAGGAGATGAATCTCCCCATCACAGTGACATAAGGATGGTGTCCATGGAGGTGGAAGCATTTGGATATTTATCATCCTCACCGTTATTGTCATCATTCTTATTAAGATCAGCATGTACACTGTGTGGGTCTCAGTTTTCTCATCTGTAGAATGGACTGGGAATAGGAGATAGACTTGAAGTAACACAGACTTCAACATCCACTCCGGACAGGTGTGGCCTTGGCACCTTATTTATTACCTCTGAGCCCAGGCTGTTTATCTGTAGGACAAACAAGGAGGAGGATAGTAATACTGGCTTCCCGGGAATGTGGAAAATCTATGTTTGGAACATAGGTGCTGGACAGTAAATGATGGCAAAGAAAACATGTTAGCTTTAGCACTTTCATGAATGATGTCTTAGGCCTCTAACATAAGCTTTTCCCTTAGAAGAAGGTTGAGACATCTATCTGTTATCCCCCAGAAATCCTGAACCTGTGTGTATGAAATTGAGCAATTTAATGAGTAGTCTCTAAGAATCAATTCTATGATTCTGAACCATATCATTTCTAAGAAACTTAGTTTCCCTATCTGTAAAAATGTTAGTATGCTGTAGGGTAATGATGTCTTATATGATTTCTATATTCTCTTTCCATTGAAAACCTGGCTTTTCCTCCATGATCATTTGGTCTAGCCAAGGGTTTACACCCTAAATCCCAGGATTTCAGACGTGTGGGGAGGTGCCAGCCTGAAGGGTATGAGATCCCTGAGGAGTGTGAAATGCCTAATGTGTTAGGGACAGATCCCTGGAGCAACGAGGTGCTAATCAGCCCAGAGCTGAGCCCCAAGGCTGGAGGGCATCCAATGCCAAGTTATCTTATCAGAAAGTGTCTCCTGGGTAGAGGCCCTGAGATCTGCTGCTATTTCTAGAACTCTGGGAGGGAAGAAGAAGCCATCTCTCTGTTTCACATTCTGGCCCTGCACATAGGAAATGCTTCTTTCCTTAGTTGTCTGTCTATGCCGAATAATAAATCCTCATATTGAAAGAAACACAAACCACCCCTCCCTTTCCCCTCTATCTCTTTAAGGCAGGCATCAAAGGGGAAAGCTGCTCTGGAGGCCTGGGGAAAGTGATAATTGTTTCTAATGGTTGGTAAAAGAAAGCCTGGCTCCTCCCTCTCTTTTTTCTGCCATTGCTATTAAGTGTGTAAAAAGGTGTGTGTGTGTATGTGTGTGTGTGCCTGTGTGTCGTATTGTGTATCTGTTAACCCTCGGTTTCCCTTAAAGTTTTCTGTGTTCATTGGTCAGTTTGGAATTAGAGGCATAAGAGGGAAGCAGGGATAGAAGTAGGAATGAAGAGAAGATCTCAGGTAGGAGAGGTCTATAGTGCTCTGCAGGTAGTGGGAGAGGCCCTGAACCTGAAGTTGGAAGATTTGAGTTGTGTTTGTTCATTATATGGATTAACTGAGATAAGACATGTAAAGTGTTATTGTTGTTATACTTTTTTTTTTTTTTTTTTTTTTTTGAGACAGAGTCTCACTCTTTCACCCAGGCCGGACTGCAGCAGCGCTATCTTGGCTCACTGCAAGCTCCACCTCCCGGGTTCACTCCATTCTCCTGCCTCAGCCTCCCGAGTAGCTGGGACTACAGGCACCCGCCACCGCGCCCAGCTAATTTTTTGTATTTTTAGTAGAGACGGGGTTTCACCGTGTTAGCCAAGATGGTCTCGATCTCCTGACCTCGTGATCCACCCGCCTCAGCCTCCCAAAGTGCTGGGATTACAGGCATGAGCCACCGCGCCTGGCCATACATTCGCTTAGCATCTAAGCTGGACCTTCCTCTGCTCTTAATACCGAAGATAGAAAAGACAAGAGCTCATTCTACCCCTCAGTTCAAGAATTGCAAATAGGATTCATCTTCTAGGCCAGTTCTGAGCAATTGAGAGTGACTCCCCATAGCATTTTGTTGAGATAGATTTAGAGGCCTACCTTCAGGGTTGCACTATGTAATTAATGGTGCCCGTCCTGTGCAATGCATGAGAGAGTGGTAGCACTGATATCACGTGGGAATGAGTCCTGGTTCTCCTGGTCCTTTCCTGCACTACATGGTTATTATTATCTCTAAACATTGGTCTAGGCCCTATAGATTTTGATTTCTAGATCTAATGCATCACCAATCTTATAAAGCCATATTAGTTTAACATAGGGGACATTTGGTGAGCCCTGCCCAGTAACCTGCATTAGACACTGATGAAAAGGAAAGATAAGTCAGGCATAGGCACTGTCTTTGAAGCTCATACATGGAGATTCAGATGGACAAACAAGAAACCATAATGCAAGTGTATTACACCAAGGGTATGGACCGAGAGTTATTGGGAGGTCAAGCCATGGAGTAAGAAGAGAACAGACTTTGCATCAGACGAGCATGAGTTTGACTGCTAAGCCATGGCAGGCTGATCAATGCCTACCCAAACCTCAGAGTCCTTATATCTCAATTGAGGATAAAGATGCTTATTTCACAAGATTATTAGAAAGGTAAAATGAGATAATACACAGGCAGCACCCATACTGGGCAGACCATCTTTAAGAGCTGGTGCTGGAAGGCGCAGTGGCTCGCGCCTGTAACCCCAGCACTTTGGTAGGCCAAGGCAGGTGGATCACCTGAGGCCTGGCCAACATGGTAAAAACCCCATCTCTACTAAAAATACAAAAATTAGGTGGGTGTGGTGTATCTACTAAAAATACAAAAATTAGCCTATAATCCCAGCTACTTGGGGGGCGGAGGCGGGAGAATTGCTTGAACCTGGTAGGCGGAGGTTGCAGTGAGCTGAGATCGTGCCATCGCATTCCAGCCTGAGGTACAAGAGGAAGACTTCATCTCAAAAAAAAAAAGAGCTGGTGCCCTCTCCCACTCTCCCAGGAGAGCACTGGGGAGGGAGAACACCATCTGATCAAAACAGCAAAGCCTGGTTTATGGAGGAGGTTTTTTTTTTTTTTTTTTGTAATCTCAGAAATGAGAATTTTTATTTTTTTATTTTTTATTTGTTTTTATTTATTTATTATTATTATTATTGTTATTATTATTATTATACTTCAGGCTCTATGGTACATGTGCGCAACGTGCAGGTAAGTTACATATGTATACATGTGCCATGCTGGTGCGCTGCACCCACCAACTCGTCATCTAGCATTAGGTATATCTCCCAATGCTATCCCTCCCCCCTCCCCCCACCCCACAACAGTCCCCGCAGTGTGATGTTCCCCTTCCTGTGTCCATGTGTTCTCATTGTTCAATTCCACCTATGAGTGAGAATATGCGGTGTTTGGTTTTTTGTTCTTGCGATAGTTTACTGAGAATGATGATTTCCAATTTCATCCATGTCCCTACAAAGGACATGAACTCATCATTTTTTATGGCTGCATAGTATTCCGTGGTGTATATGTGCCACATTTTCTTAATCCAGTCTATCATTGTTGGACATTTGGGTTGGTTCCAAGTCTTTGCTATTGTGAATAATGCTGCAATAAACATATGTGTGCATGTGTCTTTATAGCAGCATGATTTATAGTCCTTTGGGTATATACCCAGTAATGGGATGGCTGGGTCAAATGGAATTTCTAGTTCTAGATCCCTGAGGAATCGCCACACTGACTTCCACAAGGGTTGAACTAGTTTACAGTCCCACCAACAGTGTAAAAGTGTTCCTATTTCCCCACATCCTTATGGAGGAGGTTTTATTTCACCTGGGCCATTCTGTGTCCAGGTTCCCTGAGGCCCTTTACAGCTGTGGTCTTATAGGCTGTCTCCCAGCAGGCTTTCCCTCCTGTAGTCCTCAGGACCCTTAAGGATCTTGGAGGTTTATATCAGGAAACCAACTTCTGTCCTTCTTGCACCCTTGCAATTCTTGGGAAATAACCTGGCATTGGAACTGCAAGCCTGAGGTTAAAATGTGGCCTAAGGAGAAATATTGAGAAACACTGCCTGGTTGTGTGTGTGTGTCTGTGTGTGTTGCACATTTGTGCATTTATGGGTATTGTTATTGTCAGTATCCATCCCCGCACTCCTCCTCCCCATTCCTTTTCCTATTTTCTTCTATAAGGCTCATTCGCAGGTCCCTTTGGGTGGAAAAAGGAAATTGGAGAGGTTGGGCTAGAGGCTTGATGAGCACTTCCTCCCTCCCATGATTGACAAAAGGGCATGTAAATCTGTAAAATCGAAATTCAATGGAAACCTCATGGCATGTCCCCTGTGTGGGAAAATACCAGAGCCCCCGCTCCCCCTCTTCTCCCTCCGTCTCCCTGCCTTTGTGTACATCGTGTGTGGGTGGAAGATAAACTGGATTTAAAAAAACCCTTTGAAAGCAAGACATCGTTAACTCCTCTAATTGAAAGCAGTCTTCTGCAAAGGAGGGGGATTTGGAGGCGGGTGCTGGATGTAGCGGCTGGCAGTGCACTGAGTGGACAAGAGTCCCCGGGTCCTGGAGCCACAGAGTCCCCTGTTTCTGCAGACCTGGAAGGCCTAGTCACCACCAGACATCCTGGCCCCTCACAGAGGAGCTTATTGTATATGATCAAGCCGGTCTCTTCTCCCTCCACCGGGCTATGTTTCTCCATCCATCAAATGTGAGAATTGGAGTAAGAATTTCTGAGGACCCTCCCAGCTTAGATATCCAGTGATCCCAAAGCTCTGGGCAAAGGATTTCTCCAGCTATTTTGCAGCTTGCAATTGCAGACACAAAAAGAAAGAAAAAGAGAGAGAGAGACAAAAAAGCATTGCTAGAAAGGCTGCAGTAAACTTTTATGTTACTGTTCTGATTGTCTTTGCCCAAAAAGATGTCTTGGAAATTAGCCTTCAGCTTCAGAGAAAGGTACCCATAAGTCTCAGAAGTCAACAGGATGTTCACCTGCTGCACAGTATGGTTTTGTTTGTTCGTTTGTTTCTTTGTTTGTTTTACACTTAATTTTAGAGTCAACATTCTTTCCTGCAGCATTCACCTGAGAAGCTGGAAATCAAAAGCTGGCAGAATGTCAGGACTGAAAAGGCCTTTGGAGATGAATTCATCTTACTCTGTCTTTCCATAAATAGGAAGAGTGAAGGTCAGAAAAAGTGAGCAATTGAGTCAGTTCTGGGAGGCAGGTCCCTTGCCTGGCAATTGCAGGCTCTTTCTACTGTATCACTCCACTCCGGGGCAGACCTGAAAAGGCCTGTTTTGGTCTGTTGAAGCAGCTTCTATTTCAGGAGCCCCAGGGAAAGACAACAAGAAGTCCCAAGTCCATCTTCCATGTGGCTGGGATTAAGACCCTGCTAGCACAAATATATCTATTCTCTTGTTTAAAAATCTCATCAGAGCCCTGAGAGACATGTGGGCAGGCTCTCTTGAAGTTAACATCTATGGTTAAGAATGTGGGCTAAACTTGTGCCTGGATTTCAATTTTGGTTCTACCGCTAACTAGTTGTATGACCCTAGGTAAATTACTGGGCCTCGATTTTGATATCTGTAAAATGGGTATAATTGTAATGCCCACCTCACAGAGTCATTGTGAGCACTACATGATTTAGTACATACGGAGTCCTTAAAACAGTGCCCAGCATAGAATAGGCACCCGATACACGTTGCTGCTGCTGCTACTGCTGCTGTTGCCTGCTGGGCCCCTATTATTTCCTGTGTGCTGGGAAATCTGCTGGGATTTATTTGAGGATAAATAAAACATGCTTCTCACCTTGGAAATCTTCAGAGTTTAAAGAGATGAGGCTGGACTCTAAACAACTATAATCTAACTTGACAAGTGCTGTAACTGAGGTATAAATAAGGAACTATACGGACACATAAGAAAGAGCAATTAATTCTGCCTGGGGAGCGAGTAAAGGCTTTCAGAAGGGATGATATTTGAGAGTGGCTTTGAAATGCGTGTAGTATTTCACAAAATGGGCAGTGCAGCGGTGGTGGGGGTGGGGGTTCTGGGCTGCAGCATCATGGAGGGGGAGTCCACAACATGTGGGAGAAAGAGTTGTCCAGCATGAAGGAAGCACCACTGTATAGATGCCAGGGAAGGAAGCACAGAGAGCAGTGAAATTGGTGGAAGCTGCTGAAACCAGCTCCTGAAAGCCTTTGTAAGCTGTGTCAAGGGAAGGTTCCATCCTGTGGATCATGGGCAGCATGGTGGGTGGATAAGTAGCAGGGTGGTATGGTTAGTTTTTCCCCTTTGGAAAGTTAATTATGGGGAGCATTTTTATGAATGAATGTGGCGGGACCAGAAGCAAAAAGACTGGTCATTGGTGCCCTTTCTCCACCAGAGGAAGCGGAGGTTTCAGTTGAGTCCAAGTAGCAATTGTGTTGCTTTGTAATTAAGTACGCAGAACATGGAATTCTAGAGATCAGTCAACTCCTAGTTGTGATATGCAACTGGATTTAGGACCTTGAAAAGATTTTTCAAAGCCTCTGAGCCTCATTTTCTCACCAGAGAAAATGCAGTGGCTCTAATCTCCCAGACTATCAGGGTTAAATGATATTGTGACTATGAAACCCTTGATGGATATTATGACTGTGGGTGTCCTTAAGCTCCTGGGGCCCTTAAAGGTCATTCAGTGCAACCATTCAGTACAACTGCAGAGGGGGAATTGGAGAGTCAGAGAAATGTCCAGTTAATTGGTGACAGAGCTGGAATTAAGCCAGGTCTTCTACTGTCCATGGATGGTATTTGAAGGAAACACAGATTATCTCTGCAGATAATGGACAGTCTAAGGGATTCTGCTAAAATAAGTGGCCCCCCTCAAAGCCAAGTGGAAAAGGGGTCACTTGCCTTTCAATTCCTCCAGGTGCTAGGATGAGGATGAGAAGCAGTCATCTGCCCAGCTTCCATAAAAGACACAGGGCTGGGTATCTTGGAGAAGAGAATGGTGTTGGGCACTAGAATTGCTGTCTGTCATTTCTGCCATGATTTCTTGGGGGAAGAGATATAAATGTCACTGGAGATGGTTCTACACAGCAAAAATAGGATCAATAAGGTACAGAACATAAGTGAGAAAAGTGCACTATTTCTGGGAGACAGAAAATTTTGCTTTTTCATAAATGTGTTGCTCCTTATTGGCTGTATATTACCGTGCAAGATACCTCCCCTCCCTTGACCACTGCAAAGGGGAATGATCTCAGCAGATAACCTATTCTAGTCCCACCTAACTTTAAAATAAGAAAGCTTATAGGCATTGCTACTTAGAAGAAACAGTAGGAGAAAGTGGATCCAGGAGTCTCTCTCTCTCTCACTGTTGGAGAGGACTGTCCAATGGTACATAGGCTTTCTATAAGTGGAAATGAGCCGTATGTCCATGAAGTAATCAAGAGGCTATGTCATCCCTCCTCCAACCTGAGAGGACCTAAGTGAGGGTGCTTGTCAGCCCAACCACATCCGCTCTTTGCCTAGCACTACTATATCAATTTATTTTTCCCTTCACTTGATTATTTCATCTAAAAAATATTTAATGTATTTATACATTAATAAATGTAATTATTTATTGTTGTCCCAGGACAACAAAGCTGTGACCTGAAGCCACCCCAGGGACCAACTATTTTCTTGGAATAAGGGCTGGGGAAGCTGCTTGTAGGGTCCTGCTAGATTGCCCAGGATGGGAAAAGAAGTAAGCAGGTTTTCTGCCAATGTAGACACCATTAAATCTGTACCAGGGGTTCAAAGAGTCAAATACATTCAGGCCAGTGGATCAACATTGAATGTCAACATTTTAGTCATTCAAAGTAATAAATCTTTATTTTTTATTGTGGGAAGAGCACAGCGTGAGATCTACCCTCTTAACAAATTTTTAAGTATATGGTACGGTATTGTTCACTATAGGAACAATGTTTTACCGCAGAGTCCTAGAACTTATTCATCTTGCTTAACTGAAACCTTATGCCTATTGATTAGTCACTAATCACTTTTCCCTTCCCCATCCCCTAGCAACCACCATTAATTTTGTCTTTGGTTCTATGAATTTGATTATTTTAGATACTTCATATTAAGTGAGCTAATGCAGTATTTGTTTTCCATGTCTGGCTTATTTAACTTAGCATAATGTTCTCAAAGTTCATTCCTGTTATTGCAGATTGCAGAATTTCCTTTTTTAAGGTCAAGTAATATTCCATTGTGTGTATATATCACATATTCTTTATCCATTCTTCCGTTGATGGACATGTAGGTTGTTACCACATCTTGGCTATCATGAATAATACTGCAATAAACATGGGACTGGGCAGGACAAAAAAACAGGTTTGAGCTCCATAGAATCTCTCCTTATCTCCTTTTTCATTTCCCTAGGGAAACCCAAAGCCTAGAGGTTGCCTGTGTTTCTAGAGCACTCTTGATGTGTTCCACAAGACAGGGAGCAGTGTGAAAGGAGGGACCAGGTCTTGTTCACACCAGCATGGCAGAGAGGGGAAAAAGGGTTACTGTGTTACTTCCTGACATCTGTAGGGCTGGAAGTCTGGGAAGAACCTTGGCATCACTGGAAGGATGGAAAACAGTATGGCTCTGCATGGGGTATAAGAAATGTGCAGATTGGCAAGGGGGAAAAGGTTAAGATTGGGAATGTCACTGGAGCCAGTGTCACTGAAGAAACTGGAGGAGGGGAGATGATGAGCGAAGAAGAGCTTAGGGGTGATGGTAGGGAGAGCTAAAGAGGCCCCTAGAATGTGTGATATAACTCTCCTGCATGTCTCCTCCCAAAACATTCAGTAAAGTCAACATTGCTCAGCAATGCTTTATGGAGTTGGATTTGCCTTTTTGGAAGGTGAAAAAAAAAACACAGGTGGATGAAAACAGAGCATCCCCATAAAATCAGTCACCTTGGGGATCACACTTGTGTCCTTAGTGGCCAACTTTGTATCATGGGCAAGGCTCTTTTGTTTGCAGTTCTCTGAAGCCTGGCATGCCATATGCCCTCAGTAAATGGCAGCTGAATGAGCAGATTCACTCAATGTTTATGAAAGCGGAGGCTTGTAAGGGTTTGCCTCTCTCTTCCTCTCCAGCCTCCCTCCACTTCCCCAGGAACATAGATGATTTTGCAGATCAACTAGGGCTTTGGGCAAAGTTTCAGCTGGATTTGTTCATTCTTCCCTGATCTGCTTTGCCTGTCCTTGGTCAGGATTGCAGCCAACTTGAAACAAACACAAAACAAAGTAGGAAAACAGAAGAATAAAATAACACCAGTATATTCCTCTAAAACCCTGTCTAGTGCTAATAGAACTGACAAGAGGAAATAGTATTTAAGCAATAAGAGGGCTTTGTTCATGTCAGAGAATCCTGTAGCTATGAATGCTTCAGATGCAGAGATAAGACCCCCAGTCTAGCCTTGAGAGATGTGCTTCACCAAGCTCTGCTGGGAGACAGGCAGCTAAGAACACAAGGGGAAAGAATTCCGAAATGATACATGTCGAATTGCTGGCCTGGATTTCAAATTCCATAGATAGTTTATGCAAAGTCTTGTGCTGTTGTAAAGTGTAACACAATCCACTGGCAGATCTGCCTAAACCCGGTCTCAGTTGTTTTTGAGAAAAATAAATAAACTTAAAAACGTCTTCCAGCCCATTTAAGTGGCTATGTTCTACCCTTAGCCTCCTCAGTGTGAGGCTTCTAGAGATTTGAATAATTGAAGCCATCACCTAATTCATCAGCAATGGGATAGTTGATTCATGGCATGTTTCTTCTCAAGAAGTTACCAGTGATATTCAGAGAATTAATATTGTGCTTTCAGAACCCATCAATTCCTAGGGCCAGGGTGAGGGAAACTTTGGCAGCTAACACATTTCAATACTTTTTGATGCTTTTAAAGCAATGAAGCTCTTTTCTTAAATGAAATATTATAAGGCAGCTTGATATATATAACAGGTGAGTGCAGATGCTCTGTTTGAAATAGTAGACTGGAAACTAAGCAGATCTTCTCTACATCATGATCCCCTGGCCAACTTCTTCATGGAATCCAAGGAATCCACGGAAGACATTGTGAAAACCTGTTGTCTAACCCAACATTCAGATGTGCAAGGTAAACTAAGGGCCAAAAGACAAGACAACTTGTTCAAAATTGCACACCACATTTTGGTTATCTGTATTATCCATATTGTATTTGCAGCTTTACTATAAATATGAAATTACTTCAACAAAAGGTTTATTTAAAAATAAAAGTATTAATGCTTGCAACTGCAGATTATAATGCAACCATGTGCTTTGATTAGTGTCTCATTATTATAAAGAGAATTGAGACCTGGCATTTTCCAGACCTCCTCGAAGCCAGAACCATTGCAAGAAGTAATGGAAAGAGAGACATTTGAATTTGCACAAATTTATAGATGGGATTCCCAGGATGGAATATAGCATAGAATATAGATGGGATTCTCAGCAAGATGGTGCCAAGAGTAAGAAGGATGGGCTGTCATAGAAAATTCAGACCTGGTCCAGTTCATTGGAGCCCACTGTACTGAACACATTGTTAGGAAAACTGATGTTGATGGTTTTATATCTATTTTCAATGGCTTTCTAAGCTAACAGTTTGGATTTTTTTTTTAATTTATAAAATTACATATGATGATGTAAACCAAAACCACCTATGTATAACAGGTGTATGCACTACCTGAAATTGACAACTATACAAGTTTTTCATATTTGCTTCATGTCTCTTTCTGTAAGAAAAATAACACACCACAAATAAGATTGAGGTCCCTTTTTTTCCTGACTCCCGGTGTCATTTCCCTTCCTTGATACACAGAGGCAACTACCACCCTGAATTTGATGTATAGTTCTCTACTCTATTTTTAATTCGCATGAATCGCTGGGCAATATATAGTTTTGCTTTGTGTTATTTTTATAAATGACGTCATGATGTACTTATCCATTTGCACCTTGTTTCTTTTTTCCTCTCAATGTTATGTTTTGCGATCTCTCCATGTTGATGTCTATGAGCTTACCATTAGGGCTTCCTTTTTATTTGGCTAAAGACCATACTGAGCCAAGCGTTAAAATATTTTTATATCATCCTTGTATATGAATCCAGTTTATTTCTCTTACTGTTCCTTTGCCATAATAGAATTCTGTCATGTGAATATTTCATATTTTATACATTTCTCCAACAGGAGAACATATAGACTATTTCCAATCTTTCCCTACTATATTTATTGTAGAAATGGATATTCTTAATCCTTGTATATACTTTTCCATTTTACTTTTGTTTTTGCTTGTTTCAGGTGTTTATGTTTGTTTGATCTTGTTGAGGATATATCACTTTTTTTCAATAGCATATGAGATCCTCAGGGCTCTCCAGGTCAGCCGTACTTTTCGGATGAGTGGAATGCACTGACAAGACATGAAATGACAGGCCCAAATTCACAGGGAAGTTTTGAGAGAGGAGCCACCTTAGAGACCAGAGGAGAAGTACCAATTTGGGATGAGCTTCTACCAAAGACCTCACCGATTTCAAGGACAGCTCAGCTGTTCCTATCCTCTTTCCCTCATTGCACTGTTTTCTGTTTATATTTATATATACATTTGTAATTACTTGACTAATATCTGCACACATTGCCTGCTCTAAGCTCCTCAGCATCTGTCTTTTTCATCATTTTGTCCCAGAGTGTTTGACAAGCAATAGTTACTCAATAAATATCATTTGAATGAATGAATGAACCAGTAAACGAAGTGACATTTGAATATGCAAGAAACCCCTAAGTTTGAAGAATGCTGCTTGTCTGTAAATGTTTCCTGTTTCTTTTAATACTATTTGGTATTATCTATCATTGAGAATGAAATTTATGTGTGTGTGTGTGTGTGTGTGTGTGTATATAAAGTGATGGAACTGATTTTCTTTGTTGATGGAAAAGCAAATAATGTTTTCAGTCTTTTCTCTGTTGTAATATCACTTGGAGCACAATTTACAGATTTGTTCTAAAATCATCTCCTTGACACTCAAGATTCTATGAGATCTAATTGTTCAACCCACCTTTTCTGCCACTGTCCCTCAGCCTCAGTAGTAACAGGCATTTGATCACAACCTAAGCATTCTGGGTTTCTGCTTTCTTCTGAGCCTTGCTTCTGTTCCCTCTGCCTGCAATGCCCTTCCTCTTATCACTGCCCTACTCTTCCAGGCCCAAATCAAATAACAATTCCTCCAGGATTTGTCTCCGTGAGAATATCTCTGTCATCTCTACCATCAAAATACATTGTCTATTATATCCTTAAAAGTGTTGAGGATTACCTCTTCTACATTAGAATGTGAGCTCCTG
Organism: Pongo abelii; assembly: GCF_028885655.2. Classification (NCBI taxonomy): domain Eukaryota; kingdom Metazoa; phylum Chordata; class Mammalia; order Primates; family Hominidae; genus Pongo; species Pongo abelii. The sequence goes on from NC_071998.2 coordinate 107,540,341, forward strand.
GACCAGATTCTGGTCTTTTCATCCCTGTTTTTTCCTGTGGTACCAAGAGCAAAATAGGTGAACAGTAAAGGTTTGTAAAATTGAATTTAGTTGAACTTCTGACACTCTCTAAAACATGATTATTTTTTCTTTATATTTTTCCAGGTGTGTCGAACCAAGGTGATAGATCTCAGTGAAGGCATTTCCCAGCACGCCTGGTACCCTTGCACCATCAGCTACCCGTATTCCCAGCTGGCTCAGACCACTTTTTGGCTCCGGGTAAGCTGAAGCTCTGAGAGCTTTGGAATCTCCAGCAGTGAGCCACAGAAAACACTGACTCCCATGACCCTTTCTGAAGATGGGTTGTCTACCTGCTGAGGGTGTTAATTGTAAGAATAGGGAACAAAATACTTAGCAGTGTGATGCTTCCTGAAATGGAATCCTAATTGCTCATGGAATGCCCCCACTGAGCTCTTGTTTTAGCAAAGAGTTTGGATACATCTTGTCTGCCTGGAACCTCCTATTCATTGTTCAAGATCTTTTAAAATTATCTTTTCCTCCTTGAACCTTTTACTGATCACCAGAAAAATAAGTGACCATTATCTCCCTTCTTGTCCTGCATGTTTGGTTGCTTGTTGGATGGCACTTGTCACATGGTATTACAGAACTGTCTATGGTCTTTCTTTCTGGCTAAGGATTGTGGATATTACTGCATTTTGGCTTGTGTGTCACTGACCTACTTTGAATTCCCAAAAATGCAAGGGCCATATCTTATTTAGCTTTCTCTCTTCAAAGCTGAGTGCAGAGGTTGACATGGAGAAGTGAAAGGTAATAGTATGTACCAATTTTTTTTTTGTGTGTGTGTGGGTTTTAGTGTGGACTGGGACCCTTGCTACAGACTTTACTCTCATTATCTTACTAGAACCTCACAACAATCCTATGATGTACCTGTTGGTTTTTTGATTTTTTTTTAATCCACCATTTGGAAATAATGGAACTTAGACCCAGAGTGGCCCAGCCATTCACTCAATGTCACACAGCTAAGTTGGAGCAGAGAAAGATTGAAATTGGGTTTCTGATCTCAGAGCCTGTGCTCTTCACTGTTAGGTTTCATTGGCTCCTCCTTCCCATCTTGGACCCCTGATGAGTAGTAGCCCAGTTCTTAAAAAGGAAGTTTCTCCTCAAATGCACCCCAATGTGGCTGCCTCCCCACCACATGACTGAGTGCACATGTGACCCTCCTATGTTTTCGCAATTTCAGGCATACTTTTCTCAACCAATGGTTGCCGCAGCTGTCATTGTCCACCTGGTGACGGATGGGACATATTATGGGGACCAAAAGCAGGAGACCATCAGCGTGCAGCTGCTTGATACCAAAGATCAGAGCCACGATCTAGGTAAGCATGCTCTCTTGGGCTTGGCTTGCTTTTAGTACCTGCTTCCACCTCTGCCCCATAACTAGTTGTGAGGATCAGCTTAGAATGAGCTCTTCCTTCCTTTTTCCCCTTTCTTGCTTCTTTTCTATTTGGCATTCTGGTTGACCTCAAATCAAGATGTGGTTATGTATCCAGAGAAATCTAGATCTGGCAGATACAAGGATAAGGAGCCAATGGCCAAGCACTCCCTTCTGCCAGCCACCTTTAACTCAGACATCCCATATTATTCCCCATAGACCCCAAGAAGGAGAGAGACTGACTAAGAGCCATTTCCCCATTGTACATGTCACCATCTGAGACCCAAAGAGAGGCACCGAGAGACCCCAAGTCACATGGTGGGTCAGGAATTACTAGTTAGATTTTCAGTGTCATAGCCTATTGCTTTTTACCCTATAACCAGGAGTGTTCATGACCCTCCACCCCAAGTGGGGACTGTATCACCAGTACAACCTCTGGAGAAGTTTCCAATGAGAATAGGAATAGGAATATTGTAGGAATAGGGAGGCAGTTGAGGAGTCAGGTTCTACCATGGGAGGACCTCCCTGAGTGCAGGGCCAAGGGGGAGGACAAGGGCTGGACTTGGCCACTTGTACCACCCCTTTGAATACCCACATGCACCGTGGTCCAGGGGAGAGAGCCTGAATCCAGAGCTGACAGCTGAGGTTTGGATCCTGTCCCCACCACTCACTCACCTTGAGAAGGTGAGCAATCTTCCTGTCCTCACAGCACATCACTTAGAGGCTCACTTGCTTCATATACACAGCAAGGACAATGATATCCACCTTAGAGTCAGAGTGCACTATTATTTGACACTGTTGTAACCATGCCTAGCACAAGATCAGACTCTAAGAATTCCTATTGTCGCTAAGAATTTCCTATGACACCTTCACACTTCCAGTCTACCCTGGAGAGCTCTGGGCAGCCTTGATACTCCAAGCATTTGGAATTCTTGGCCAGTACTGAAGCCTGGACTTCAAAGTTGTGCCCACACCATTCTGCAGAGAACGCCTTTCAAAGACCTGTATGAAGCAAGCAGGCAAGGGGTCATTTCAGGGTCAGACAAAAACCAAGGGAGCAGGGAAGGTTTTCTTGTTTTGTTTTCATGCTTATTTATTTAGTTCCTTTTAAAGGCAAGGAGAACCTGTGAATAAGGAAGAGAAAGAAAACCCCTCTGGACTTAGCAGGATTCCTGGGAAATTTCCCTAAGTGAGAAACAAATATTTTCACGGTTGTCGTTGCACAGCCCAGGGCTCTGAGGAGAGGTTTTTTCAGCAGAGTGGGGAAAAGTCTGGTCCCACAGGAGCTCTTTGGATCCTGGTACTGATGCCTGAGGCTTTTCTGTTTTTCCCCTCCACCCCCACCGTCACCATCTTCCTCAGTCTACGGCATCCCAGCATTCTCTGAGGCAGCTTCACCTCTGGAACTGAGAAGGGCACCTGCTTCAGGCTTCCACACGGGAGATTTCTCCTTACATATCAAGCCTGCCAGGACATGGTTAGGATTATACCATTTTATGAATGTGAAAACTGAGTTTTAGGGGCTTTCTGGAGTCCCATTATTAGGAAGCGGCTACACCAGCATTTAAACTCAGGTCCACCCAACACCAAAGCCAGCTTCCATTTTGCCAATTCCATCTTGCCACAGCCTTCCTTTCCTTCTGTCCCTTGTGTATCTTTTCTCCCTGGCCCTCTCCCTTCCTTCTTGGAGAATGGGAACCTGCTGGCTGCATTAAAAAAAAAAAAAACTGAGGACTCTTGAGTGAGGCAAGCTTGAATTCTCCCTAGAGTTTTAGCCATGCCTGGGCTGTGCTCCTCTGGAAAACCACCCCTGCCCACGATTCTCAACCTCTTCTGCAGACTAAGCAAGAGGTCCTTCCCTCTCAGGGCTGCTCCCAGGTTCACAGATTACTTATGAGAGTGGGCTTTTTACCCTGGGAAGCGCCTGTTGCTGTGAATTATTTCCATCTCTTTCCCAACTGACCAGGCAGGGAGTCTGAAACTCAACAACTCAGACCAACAAGCCCTACAGCAATGTGGGAGGGAGGTGAGGGCCTGGGATGCTTGGCTGAGGGGTGGCCATTTGGGGGAGGGAGAGGGACTTTGGGCAGTAGGTGAAGGGGAAGCTTAGGGGGCAGGGAGGCAGGGGGATTGGAAAGATTTGGAACCAAGAAAAAAAGGCAGACAAAGAAACTTTCAATCAGACTCAAAATCCTCACCGGCCGCCCAATGGTGCTTTTGTGCAGTGACATGAAAGGGTCTGGGGGCTTCGGGAAGGGCCCGTTGGGGAGGGCGTGACTGGCCTTGAGTAATGAGCCTGGCCCCTCGGCCCCTCTGTCTCCCCTGACAGGCCTCCATGTCCTGAGCTGCAGGAACAATCCCCTGATTATCCCTGTGGTCCATGACCTCAGCCAGCCCTTCTACCACAGCCAGGCGGTACGTGTGAGCTTCAGTTCGCCCCTGGTCGCCATCTCGGGGGTGGCCCTCCGCTCCTTCGACAACTTTGACCCCGTCACCCTGAGCAGCTGCCAGAGAGGGGAGACCTACAGCCCTGCCGAGCAGAGGTAAGGGACCCGCGGCAGACTCACCCTAAGCCACTTGTAGCCGAGTGGAGACAGTGTGATTTTGAAGCTGGGTAGCCATTTGTGTGGATGTAAAAAGTCTGTGCATTTCTCCCTTCTCCATCCATCCTCTGGCCTCTGGCTGGCTCTGCCTTTGGGCTTGAGAGGCCCATGAGTCTCTGAATTCCTGGGGCAATTAAGGGAAACGGTTGTGTGGTGAAAAAAGAACCTCCTTCACCTGGCTTGCAGTGGCAGAATTGACAATAGCTTGCAGGGTGACCCTGGAAACATCAGTTTCCTTCTCTGAGCCTCAGTGTCCTCATCTGAACAAAAAGAGGCTTAGCTCTCTTTTATCTCTGAAATACTGGAATATTCTGCTTCCCATGGCACAAGCGGGAGGCATAACCTTCCTAACCAAGGGGGATAGAGTGAGACTGGTATTTGCATCATCCTAGTTCACCGTGTGTTTCAGGGGTAGGTGAAATCTCTATGTCTTCCACAAGCCTAGCTCCTATGACCTCACGAGTGGTCTAAGAGCCTGTCTTTCAACTGCATGACATCACTCCCTCAGTGCTTTTGAGCTGGCATCTGTTAATGCACCTAGTTTGGAGCTACAATCGAGTGGAGTTTCCTGAAAATAATACGAGCTTTGAGAATACTCTTACTTGGGTTTGAACCTCCACATTACCACTTCTTGAATGTGTGTTCTTGGGCAAGTCACTTCAGTTTTCTGAGTCATAGTTTTCTATTTTGGAATAAGCAGATGAAATCTACTCCACAGGGTGGTTGTGAGGGTTAAATGTTGCACTATAGATAAAAGTGTTCCTGCGGACTGTTAGGCACTATGCAAACATAACATATTAAAAAAATATATTTATAACCATCTTTTGATGATGATGGTGCTGCTTCTGTGCACAGAATTTTGGTAAAGTTCTTAAAGTTAGAGCTGGAAAAAGCTTCAGAGATTATCTCATGCATCCGACATGTCCAAACTTCTGTGTTACCATGTAGAATCACAGGGCCCAGAAAGGGAAGAACTTGTGCAGAGTTGCACAGCGTCTCTCAGATTTGTTTCATGAGGTCCAGAAGAAGAGAGAGTTGTGATTTTTGTAGGCTACCCAAGAGTGAGGCTCTCTAAAAATCGATTCAGCCTTGCCCTGTATACCTGGGGGCAAGAAAAAAAAAAGAGAAGAGGGGGACACCAGCCTTTCCCACGCCCCTGTTACCACAGAGGACACAAAAGGTGGTTGCAAAATCCACATTGTTTAGTACCCACTGTCTCTAGCTTCTGTTGTGCATAGTCTGTCGTAATCTTTCAGAGGCAAGAGCTTCTTAAATATAACTCATTGTCTTATTTCACTCTAAGAGGATGTTTTTATCCCTTCTTCTCCAGACCCTATAAAAATAAGTTAATTCTCAGAGCCTGGGGAAACCATGTCAATGGAAATCCATTAGACCTTTTCCACAACACTTTCCCATGTTTAACCAGCCTTCCTGACCATCCACAAGTTGACTGAGACCCGGACTGACTTGTTTGAATTCTCGACGAATGGTGTTTGTGCCCTAAGTAAATAGTAGGAAATATTTAACCACTGAAACATATCGATCAATATGTATTTGTTAGTTCTTTGTTTGTAGGAGGAACATTGAATGAGGGCAAAATGCTGCCCTATATCTGACTAATTATTTGACCTTGGATTAGTCATTCCCCTTCTCTGGGCCTCAGTTTCCCCATCTTTAAAATGATGATGATGGATTATATGGATTCTCTGAGATTCTTTCCAGTTCTAAGTCTGTGTTTCTCAACAGCTAGGAAAGATGAGAGAGGACAGGAAGGGACAAACACTTGTTGAGCCCTTAATAGAAAGGAACATTATCTTATTTTATTATTGCACCTCTTGAATAGATAGGCACAGTATCTTATTTTATTATTGCACCTCTTCTGCGAGGTATGGCTCAGAGAAACAGAGTGAGTGAGTCATGACCATCCAGGCAGTAAGAGGCAAAATCCTGCTTTGTCTGTCCCTGAAAGCCGTGCTCTGCCTACCACAGCAAGGCACGAGTAGCAGAGAACGAATTTTCACAACTGGACCCATGTGATCATTTATTCAGAGGAACTCTGAGTAAGGGGATGGAGCTGCAGCTCTGAGGTCTTTGGCTGCCTTATCCCTGAGCTTGGATCAGGCTATGACAGGCTGAGTCTTGAGGGCTGAGGCTGCAGGGCAGGAGCACCTCCTCCTGAGTGCCCCAGTGGGGAAAGGACAGCAGCTGTTCATGGGGAGCTAAAGAGGCATTTACCAAAACAAGCAGGACTCTGCAAACATGCAAATGCATTAAAACAAACAAACAAGGGAGGAAAGGAAAGAAAAATAAGCAACAACTGTAAAGAACCATGGGATGTTTTCCTTCATTCTCAAAACACCAAAATAAATAGCATCACTTTTTATAACACAAATTTCAACTGGTTGTAGGAGAAACATCCCACTTTACTCTCAGCTGTTTCCCAGGTAGTGAAAAGTACTGTTTCTCCCCTCCCCTTCTCTCCTCCCTCCCACAACCTTTCCTCTTCTCCCTGCATCTCTCCCTCTCTCTCCTCTCCCTTTTCTCCCACCTCTCCATCTTCTCTCTTTCTCTCTCTCTCTCTCTCTGTCTCTCTCTCTCTCCCCTTCTCTTACCTCCTTTCTCCTCCTCATTTTCTGTCTCTCCTCCTGAGAGCAGTGTGATGCCTACTGTGCTGCCTTGGGAGGAGTCCTATAGCAAAACCAGTTTGGGCAATGTGTTCTACTCTAGCTTCAGGGGTCTCCAGTCTCTTTGCAGTACTTGGTATAAATTCAGAGACCCAAGAAAACAGGATCAGTTTCAAAGGAGAGGTCCAGTTGTGCAATTCTAGCCAAATCTCAGCCCCACACCAAGTTGTGGAAAGGAGAAAAGGTGGAGAGGGGAGGATAGTGGTGGGGAGTGGGGTGGTTAAAAGGCTTCTTTAATGAGAAAAACTACAGTGGTGATATTGAGGCTCCAGTGTCTGTCACACACAGACACACGCACATACATCATGTTCATCCATGTTGTGGTTCTTAACAGAAATTGAACAGTTTATTATAAAATTGAATGGACCATGTATTTAGAAAAGTAACTTCCTTCCCTCCTCCCTCCATTTATTCTTCTTTCCTTTCATGCTTCCTTTCTTCCTCTCACCTCTTTTTCACATTATCTTTCTTCCATTATCTCAAACTCTTCCCCATTTCTACAAGCTGGTCCATTCAGAGAGAGGCAGTTCTGATTGAGAGCTAAATTTTAGAAGGCCAACTTTGGGGGGCAACAAGTTCTTCACATGGCTAGATTAACTCTTTCAGCCAAGGAGAACTTAGACTGTTGTTTGTTGGTTGGGGGTGGGAGTGCCCAAAGACTGGAGCCAAGTATTCCTAGAGTCTGTTTCCTGATGAGACCCCATGTGTGGAATATCCCATTAGGTAATGACACAGGGATTCATAGGTAGGATTTGGAACACAGAATGAAGCTGCTCTTGGCCAGAGACCACAGATTGCTCAGATCGCTGTCATAACATCATTCAACTTCCCCAACCCGCAAAGGAATTAGTGCCTCTCAGCACACTGATTGGGAATCACTAGTCTGGGGAATATAACTACAAATGGAACTGCTGTGCCTAAGCATGTGTATGTCTTTGACTATGCCAAATACTGCCTGACTCTTCTCCAAAATATTGTCCAATTCAGAGCCCCATCAGTGATCTACCAGAGTTCCAGTTGCTCCATATCCTTGGCAATGCTTGAGATTACCAAAGACTACTTTTTCCTATTTTTCTCATTTCAAAGGGCTCTGAAATTATAGACCTCTGTTGTTTTGTTCTCATAAAATCATGAGGCCTGAAAGCGGGGAAGGCTCTCAAAGATTTCCTGGTTCTGTGCCCTCATTTGAGGATGGGAAATCTAAGTTCTAAGCAAAAGAAGTGACTCGCCTAAAATCACCTAACAAGTTGGGGGCAAAACCAGCACTGGAATCTAGTTCTCAGGAATCCAGTTATCTTTCCTCTCCATCAGAGGTTTCAAGGCTGGTGGTGTTCCATAGACCATATTAGTCCATAAACAATCTCTCTTTGGCCTTTATTAGTTATCTTCTTTAATTAGTTGCCAACATTTAAATATCAGGAGAGTTCATATTAAAAAACAGAATTCTTCTTGGAACTCTTTAAAGAAATGAGAAGCTTTGAAAACATCAGGACCTCCATCCCACTAGGCAACCTTGGACTAGAGCAAAGTGCTCTGCTCTTTGGCCAGGCACATACCCTCTCCTCGGCACACCCAACTCAGCTCGCTTGAACCCTGCAGGCTACTGAGCTTGCATCACCTAATCTTCAAAACTTGCCTCCATACCACACCACAATACTGGCTCCTAGAAATCCAGGGTAAAGAACCTTTTAGGATCATTCCCCCAGTTGCCTCATTTCTGGGTAGAAAAATGAGGTCTTAGCATAGGAGCTCTTTCACTGTTTCACTTCCTAAGTGAACTTGCAGAATTGATGCCAAGAACAGTTTTCCCTCTGTTGTCTAGTGTGGAGCACTTTCTTTTTTGTTGTCCCCATCTGAGCAACCCAGAATGATTTATAAACAGTCTTTCTGTTATTATCTCTGCTTCCCTGTGGCATAATTGCAGCTAAGTGGCAGGGCACAGCAGTTACACCGTGAGTCAAGGAACAGAACCAGGAGAGGAACCCTTGTCAGCCCTTTAACTTCTGGCTTTATCCAGGTTCCAGCACTCTCCAGCTATCCTCTGTTATGCATGACTGGGGTCCATTCTTATTGACAATAGAGACAGCAGTTGGGGGATTGGCTATTGGATCAGATAAGGTTTTACCTTTATATGGAATTTGAGTCCAAAGGTAAATATATTAAACATATAGATAAGAAGAAAGAAAAAAGTTATTTAAGTATCTGATCAGCTCTGCACCCCAGGGACCTCCACTTTTGCCCAGGTGTGAGAATTTGATCTGTAGAATTACATGCATCCTTTCCTGCTCATCCATCCAATCAGCCACCTTTCTCCCTTCAGAGAAGTGTCTTCATTTTTTCCTTCTTTTGTTATTTTTATTGACTGCCCATCAACGTTATTAAGTCCTTCCCTCTTTTTTTGAATGAAGCAGCAGAGCCTTTTATTTTGTTTTCCTTGTTTTGTTTTTTGTTTTTGTGTTTCAGAAATGACAGGGCTGTATCACAGAGTTATTTGAGAGGGTCAGTTAGGGTAATGTTTATCATTTTTGGACAGTGTGTTCACACAACCTTGTCCAACCAACAGGATAGCAAAGAAAAAAGAGCAGGGACTTAGGGGACAGACTGGCAGATCTCTATTGGAATTCTGTCCAAGCTGAGTGCCCTTGGGCAAGCAATTTAAAACTCTTAGTCCTAGTTTCCTGTTCTTGAAAATGGGAATAATATCACTACCTCAAGGAGCTGCTGTGTGGAATGCAAATAAGGTGATGTAGGTGAAACAGAGTGGCCAATGCCTGACACATATTACCTCCCTTATCCCTTTTCTTCCTGTTTTCAAGCCTGCAGGCCAGGTGCAGACAGATGTGCTGAAAAAGCAGGATGCCTCAATCCCTGAAGTGTATTCTGGAAGGCAGTAGTCCTAAGAAATGTCCCATGAAAAAAAAAATGTTATCAGAGTTTAAAAAACAATGTGTACCTTAGCCCCTTCTGGAAATTTTCAATGGGTTATCCAAATTATTGAGGAGTCCTGCAACTAAGAAAACTAACTGGTTTCATTAACTCAATGCTACGCCTACTGATCTGACCATGAAATCTTTTGGTCAGGTGATTCATGGGACCAAGGACCATTTTTTCTTTTATAGCAAAAAGAGACAGAGTAGAGAGACTCATCTTCTCAAGGAGCTTCATAGTGCCAAAAGCATTTCTCTCGATCTCTCTCTCTTGCTCCCTGTTTTTTAAATTTTTATTTATTTATTTATTTATTTATTTATTTATTTTGATACACAGTCTCACTCTGTTTCCCAGGCTGGAGTACAGTGGTGTAATCTTGTCTCACTGCAACCTCTGCCCTCCAGGTTCAAGTGATTCTTGTGCCTCAGCCTCCCAAGTAGCTGGGATTATAGGTGTGCACCACCACTCCCAGCTAATTTTTTTATTTTTACTAGAGACAGGGATGCACCATGGTGGCCAGGCTGGTCTTGAACTCCTGACCTCAAGTGATCCATCTGCCTCAAGCTCCCAAAGTGCTGAGATTACAGATGTGAGCCACCACACCTGAACTCAAAGCATTTCTCATATATTGGCCTTACTAGTCTACAAACACGCCAAGCTCCATCCTGTGCTGGAATTTTGTACCTGCTCTTCCCTCTGCCTGATTATGCCTCTGCCCCAAACCTGTGTATGGTTTATCCCTTCATTTTATCCAGGTAATAGTTCAGATGTCCCTTCCTCATGGATCGTTCTATACAAAGTGCCTTGCCCCTTTCCACCAACTGTCACTCTCTATAATTTCACCTTGGTTTAACACCCTAACCGCATGCATCATTATCTGAAATGATCTCACTTATTACTTTTCTTTGGCACACACCCTCCCTCCTGAAATACACAGGATAACAGGCATCTTGTTTATCCCCTCCGTCCACTGTATTCCCAATGTATAGAACAATGTCCGGTGCTCAGTAAAGCCCCCAGTGAAGGTCTGTTGAATAGATGAATCAGTGGATGATGTTTCACCCTGTTGACAATCCTAAGAAACAAATTATTTTATTAATTCCACTTTACAGATAAGGAAACTGAGCCTCAGGATGTTATATACATTTCCAAAGTCAAACAACTGATAAATGGCAGAGCGGGGGCTGGAGCCCAGATTTCCCTGATTGGTAAACCTTGTGCTCCTTCTACCCCAGAAAACAAAGCATTTCAGATCTTCATTTTCCTGTGAAGAAGAACTTAATGTGCACAAAATAATTGGGGAGGGCACTATTTATACTTTAACGGCTCTGCAACTTAAAGAAGAAAGTCATCTTTCCCTCTGGGTCTTCATAAGAGCCCAGGTACCTTCTGGGCGTGCAGAGTAAGAATGCCCAAACTGTTAGGCACAGGCCAGAACAGCTTGGGAGCTAGTAGCTTACAGAGTAAATATATTTAAATTGGAACCATGTGGTTCCTTCCCCTGGTGCTTACACAATGTGAACAGATGCATTGTTTAGTGTCAAAGCCCTTGTGTTGACTCCACAGTTACAGTTTCTTTGAGGTCTCCACATGGTACAATGCTGAGGCTGTCAGGAGTAAGAAAAAGGCCAGAGAATTGGAGTTGTCTCAACAAGTGTTCCTTAATGCCAGTTGCCCTGCATTTCAGAAGGAGAGTATTGGAGAACTGCAAAGCTCCCATCAGTAAGGGTCTGAGACCTAAATTAAATGCTTGTCCTCTGTGGGTCTTTAAAAAAGTAAATTGGTTTGTGATATGCTTTGGAAGCTTTTAGCTCTCCCCACCTCCAGACTTTATTTCTCACTATACTTTTGAGCAGAGGGTAGAGAATAGGAATAGATCCCAGTAAAACCCTCAGTTGGGTATCGTGAAACTGAGAGAAAACAAAAAACAAAAAACAAAAACAAAAACAACGACAAAAAAACGTGCAAAACTTTTCTGACGCTGGTTTGGCCAAAATGTCTCCCTGTCTCCTAGATAAAAATGGGAACATAAAAGCCTTGAGGTTCTGGATGTAAACCATCGGTGCATACCATAGGCCAGGTGTTGGGGGTAGACACAGTCAGAGAGGCAAAAGTCAGAGAAAACTGCCCCCTAGAAGCTTTTACTGTTAGGCAGAATCAACCTCTTTAAAGTGTTTAAGAGCTATTGCAAGGCACCATCACCATTGGTTTCCTGCCATTTAGGAAACATCTGCAAAGAATTTTTATTGGCACTGCAAAGTACATCAAGATGAAATAGGCATTTTCTCTGCCCTCAAGGACGTTCTAGTCCAGAAACATGGGACGAGGTTAACAACAAGGCCTTTGGAGTCACCCCTCTGGATGGGCACTTAAACAAGTAACTTAATCTTGCCAGTCCCCAATTTACCCAACTGTAAAATGAGTAACGCTTAGCTCATAGGGTTGTTGTAAGGATGGAGTGAGCTCATGTATATAAGCAATCAGCAAATAGTAACTAATGTTATTGAGTGCTTGCCTAACTGTAATACAAGGGGAATGATCATCCAAGAATGAGGATTTCATGCTGTTTCTGTTTGCATCCTTAAAGATTAGCCTGCAATCTGGTATGTTCCACTGGCACTGAGGAACTGAGTTTTTAATACATCAAACATGAGGCAACAGCATTAGAGAAAGAAGGGTAGAATACCCATGAGGGTGCTTGCCGAGGGACACAAGAGAAAGCTTCCTATGGAAATTTGCATGATGCTTAGACCTAAAGAACGGGTGGAATTCAGACTGGCAGAAAGGTAGAATTCAGAGTTGCAGCAAGATGCAAGACATAGTCTCTGTACAACTCCACTAATGATGTGTAAGTTATCTTACAGTTTATAAAAGACTTCTAACCTCCATCACCTGAGTCTCGTGGCTATATGAGGTTGGCCAAATTTGAGAGTATACTGAGGCTCAGAGGTGTGATGTACCTTGCCAACTAGGTAATAGAGCATAGGTGTATTTACATCAGCTACCGCTTTTATTTATTTATTTATTTAGAGACAGAGTTTCACTCTCATTGCCCAGGCTGGAGTGCAATGGCGCAATCTCAGCTCACTGCAACCTCCGTCTCCCAGGTTCAAGCTATTCTCCTGCCTCAACCTCCCGAGTAGCTGGGATTACAGGCGCCTGCCGCCATGCCCAGCTAATTTTTTGTATTTTCTTTTTTAGCAGAGATGGGGTTTTACCATGTTGGTCAGCCTGGTCTCAAACTCCTGACCCCGTGATCCGCCCATCTCAGCCTCCCAAAGTGCTGGGATTACAGGCATGAGCCACCGCGCCCGGCCCAGCTACCATTTACTGAGTGCTTAGTATATGCCAGGAGTTCTGCTATGCGTTTTTTTCTAAACTGATTTAATTCTCAAAATGATCCTTGTAAGTGGGTACTCATAAAATACAAAAAGGCTTTTGCTCAACTTGGTGCCTGGTAGAAAAATGCAATAAATATTCACTGTAATCATGATGATCCCCTTCTCACAAACGGAAAAACTGAGGCTCTTCAAGGTTTAAATCTTGATAACATGCAAAGCTTTCAAGTGGCAAGATTTGAACTCTGGTTTGTCTGTTGCCATAACTTGTGCTCTTAATGAGAAACTTTAATCGCTGCCTCTAGAGTCATCTAGAGTGCCCTAGCCAGCACCCCTTTCTGTCCTCAGTCTCAAGCCGCCTGAAATCTTGGAGAAAGAGGCTCTTAGCCTTTATCTTCCAACTGAGCGTAGATGTCCTGTGAGGAGACTCCTTCTTCCCCTCTTGTTTCTTTCCTTCCCAGCTGCGTGCATTTTGCATGTGAGAACACTGACTGCCCAGAGCTGGCTGTGGAGAATGCTTCTCTCAATTGCTCCAGCAGTGACCGCTACCATGGTGCCCAGTGTACTGTGAGCTGCCGGACAGGCTACGTGCTCCAGATACAGCGGGATGATGAGCTGATCAAGAGCCAGGTATGTGCAGGTGCTGAGCTCAGAGCCTCTCTGCAGCCCACGGAAGGCTTACTGGGTGTTGACCATGTTCTCTGCTAAATACCCAGCAGCACTTAAAATAGTGCTGCCACATAGTAGGTGCTCAATAAATATTTATTGATTAAATGAATGCATGAATGAATCAATTAACGAAGAAGCAGTCTGGAATCTCTAAGAAAAAGGGTTCCTGTGCAGAGTAGTGTTCCACACAATACTTACCAATGTTTTTGTATAGGTTGCAAATCTCCAAGACCATGGGGCTGTGTATTTTGGAATGAATATCTTACAGTCAGAACATAATTGAATGGGCTGCTTTAGGACGAGGTGAGCCCTCTGTCAATGAGATGCTCATTCATTCACTAATTCATTGCAAAGCATCTGTTCACTGGAAATTGGATGCTATAGTAAGTACTAAAGAAAAAGAAGCCATTAAGACAAATCGAGTCCTTCCTCTGAAGGAGCTTATTGCCTAGTGGTGGAGGAAGAGTCAGACAACTCATTAATGATGACCCCACTGTGTGATAAATGCTGTCAAGGGAAGTGTAGGGTGTTGTGGAGGCACAGGGAGATTCAAGGGAGGTGCCTTGGAAAAAGTGACATGGAAACAGGTAACTAGACAGATCAGCAAAGGGGTGTGTGTTGGGGAGAAGGAAGAAATATATGCAGTAGGCACAGGCATGGATAGTTATGTGGAAGCACATTGATGAGAAAAAAAAAAAAAAAAACAAAAACATGCCACAGATTTTTTTGTTTGTTTGTTTTCTTTTTCTGTACTCACCCAAGCAATGAGGCTGGAAGGGCCAGCTGAATCCACTGGTGCAGGGCCTGTCGGTTTAGTCAGGAAGTGTGGGGTTGATCTTTAGGACAACAGGGAGCTGTTGCAGGAAATGACATGGTCAGATCCTGGTTGACAAAGTCTCTTCTAGATACTCCATGTGGGTGTAGCTTGGAGTCCAGCAGTAAGACTGGTAGCAGGGAGACCCCCTCCCTCAGACAGTCATCAAAGGAGTCATGGAAGATAGGACATGTCCTGTGTGAGATTAGTGGTAGTGAATGATTTGGAGTGATGTGACAGAATGTTGCTTCAGCAAGATGGTGCTGTAATGTCCCAGGTGGGGCTTGGGGGAGTGGTACAGGTTGTCCTGGGATTTGAGGATTTCTGTCACTAAATGTAGCATTTTCCAGGGCTGGCCAGTGGACTTTGCCTTCAAACTGCAAGCACACAGGGCACATTCCTTATTGCTGGGAATGCCTATTTGTACAGAACTTCTGGACTTGCTCTTCTTAGACACCTACTTCCGTATGTCAGACTTGGCAGGCCTGAACTCCTGTAGAAACAATTAGACTGTTTTGGCAGTGAAGGACCTCACTCAAGCACACATCCCTTTGATGTGTGCTTAAGAGAGAAAATGTCCTTTGCTTTTAAAATCCCAGATCAACATTTGGCATCTCCAGTCCCTAGGATTTAGCAGCTTCCTCCTTGAATGAAAGCCTCCAGGCTGCAATGATTGTCCATCCCTTGACTCCGTAGCATGGTCTTGCCCTCCACCCAGCTCCACCATCTTGTAGTTTGGTTCAAATCTCCATTTACTCTTTCATTTTTCCTAGGCTTTTTTTGTCTTTGTACCTTTCTCTCTTGACTATTGAGCCGCCAAATCTCAGAGTAGGGAGCGAATCTTTGAGCAGTTCATGAGTTCAATCCATCCATTTTGCCAAAGGGAGAACTCAAGTAAGGAAAGGGACTTGCCTGTGGTCTCATAACATGGAGGAAAAACATGCAGGTCTCCTATAGCCATGGAGAGTGCCTACTGTGTGCCAAGCACTACAACAGGTTCCTAGTAACTCCTCTAGAGCTAATAAAAGACACACAAATCAACACCTGATGTCCTACCATTGAACTGTATTTCACAGTCTGTTTTGTGAAAGAAGTCATCATGCCCTGTGAGGTCTCAAAACCTCAAGACTCTCATCAATAAAATGGAAATCGTGATCTGGGAGACACTATAGACAGCAGTTAAGAGCATAGCCTTTGGACTCAAGTCCGACTTATCCTTTTTCCAGCTGGTTAACTTAAGGCTGATCATGTAGTGTCTCTGAGTCTCAGTCTCTGTGTCTTTAATTGAGATCTGAAATATCTAATTCATGCAGTTATTGGGATCATTAAAAGTGAGCTAACGTTAAACACTAAGCATTGGTCTCCTAGTGCCTGGGCGAGACTCTGAGCCGTCACCTTGGGAAGAAGGGTATTTCTCCACATCTAGAGCTCAGTCTGCCACTCCTCACCATGCGCACCTCTGCCTTTCAGATGGGACCCAGCGTCACAGTGACTTGTACAGAGGGCAAGTGGAATAAGCAGGTGGCCTGTGAGCCAGTCGACTGCAGCATCCCAGACCACCATCAAGTCTATGCCGCCTCCTTCTCCTGCCCTGAGGGCACCACCTTTGGCAGTCAATGTTCCTTCCAGTGCCGTCACCCTGCACAATTGAAAGGTATCAAGAACGCCTTCCCCAGCTCAGCCTTCCTTTGTCTATGGGAAACCTAGAAGCTGCGTCCAGGCCCTCTTTCTGGCTCTCAAACACCAAGGGTGGGATGGGTTTTAGCTATGCTCCTGACTTCTTCCTACCAATTGTATTTATGTAAACTGCCCTGCTGTGCAGATAAGAAAGAAAAAAGAGTGTATGGATAATTATGACAGTGAAGCCCTTTCCAAGACCTTGGAAATCTTGCAAAAAAGAAAAGAGAGGATAAAAGTGAAGGAGGGAGGAAAGAAGGAAGAGAGAAAAAGAAAAAAGAGTTACATTTGGGACTGATGAAACTAATTCACTTTGTATGATTAGGGCCAGTAAGCCTTATGAGGTAAGCGTTACTATTATTCCCATTTCACAGATGAGGAAACCAAGCCTCAGAGGGTTTAAAGAACTTGCCCAAGGCTGCACCATCAGTGGTGGGGACCATATTGAAACCCAGGTCTGTCGTTCTCCAATGCTGGCTGCCACTCATTAAGAGGGGCCAGCTGGGCAGAGAAGAGCAGATATGGACAGGAAGCATCTGGCATCCTCCTGAGCTAGGCACCAGGGCTATTGAGGGGAATAAGACACTGGCATACCAGAGAAGAGGTCGCATTTTAGAAAAAAGTGAGTAGCTGGCCTGGGTGTCCTAGAATGCTGGGACTAGATGTGGAATGTGCTAATAACTCCAGACTAGGAAATCACACTTCTCTCAATCAATCAGAGGCTTTTGGGAAAGGGAGGTGTACAAATTAGCATTGATTATTACAGCCCTCATTGTGGCTAATAATAATACTTAATCAAAATGATGCAGATCCTTCCACTGCCAACTGTTGTTGGGGAAGTGTGACCTGGCTGGGGAGACAAGGCCTTAGGAGGACCATCATTTTGACAGTCGGTGATCCCAGCTTTGCTTTTCCTTTGACCATACAGGGAAATATCTATTTCCATATTGATCAACTAGGACCAATTGCCACTTCATGCAACTTGGTTGTCAGCGTCATCTAGTGTTCAGAGTCCTGTGCTGAGGCTTCTGCTTGGATCTACTGGCAGCAAGGACTGGGCAAAGGTCCTGCTGCCTTTCTCTTGAACTTGATATTGCCACCTAATTTGCCCTCCCACCCTCATCTCAAGTCAGGGGGTAAAGAGGTGATCAATTTCAACTTTCCTTCTTTTACTTGCTTCCCTTTCCTCCTTTCTACCTTTTGTTTTTCCTTTGATCATAACATAGTTTAAGCAAAAAGAACAATAGTTTTTTTTAAAAAAAACTTTTATTTTAAGTTCAGGAGTACATGTGCAGGTTTGTCATATAGGTAAATTTGTGTCGTGGAGGTTCATTGTACAGATTGTTTTATCACTCAGGTATGAAGCCTGCCTAAATACCCTTTAGCCATTTTTCGTGATCTCCTACCTCCTCCCATCCTCTTCCCTGTGATCGGCCCCAGTGTTGGTTGTTCTCCTCTATGTGTCCATGTGTTCTCATTATTTCGCTCTCACTTATAAGTGAGAAGATGCAGTATTTGTTTTTTTGTTCCTGCATTAGTTTGCTAAGGATGATGGCCTCCAGTTCCATCCATGTTCCTGCAAAGGATATAATCTCATTATTTTGTATGGCCACATAGTATTTCGAGGTGTATATGTACCACATTTTCTTTATTCAATCTATCATTGATAGGCATTTAGGTTGATTCCATGTCTTTGCTATTGGAAATCGTAAAAGCACTAATTTTAAACGGTCAATAAATAATAATGATAATAATGACCAGCTTGAAATCCTTTCGGCCCTCAGTTTTTGCCCCACCTGGCCCTCTCCTCTATTTGTACCTCTTGTCCTTCTTAATCTGTCTTCTTCCTCTGTACTTCTGTTAAAGTCTACCCCTTACCAAGTCTACCCCCCTGCTCCTTGCAATCCCCCCGTACCAGCCCTTGGCTAATGCAGCCAGTCAATTGAGTGATTGTCCTTATTCCAGTCCAGCTAGTGCATTTTTGTTTCCTCCAAACAATACAGTGGCCAATATTCTTTCACATTCTAACATGCTAGAGATGGACAAGAACTCAGAGACAGCTTTGGTTTAGGGACAAACAAGTTAGGTGATTTGTTCAAGGTCACAGTTAAATTCAAACTTTATGCATTCAACAAATGGATACCGAGGACCTACTGTGTGCTCAGCAGTAGGCTAGGCTCTGGGAGTAAAGAATATACAAGATACAGCCCTTGCCTTAGGATCTAGAAAGTGTCAACACCTTGAGGCAAGTGCTTAGAATACCAGATTGAAGGTCTGGTATTTCTCTCCTTGAGTTCTGTTCTATGTTAATTTTAATCTTTATGGCACTCCCAAAGAGACTTGATCTCCTGGGTAATCTTTTAAATGAAGTAATAAAAATAAGTACCTCTCCTTTGACACTGCTACAATTTGACAATTATTTTAATGCTCATTAGAGATTGGAATTTCCTTAGCCACATTTGTAGACAGGCTGGGCAGGATGTATTTTTCTGCATTAAAAGATGAACAAGTGAACTTACAGGGTCCCAAAACTTGATGGAACTTAATCTCTAATATCAACACCTCTATGAAGAGATGTTACCTCTACCAGGAACTTCAGGCTCAGACATGCCTTCACTTTGTGTCTTGAGTCATGTTCCCCCAGGAAATACAGTGGGGGAATGAGGACAGGAGACATGGAACTGACAAAAGTCAACAGGCTCTCTTCTAAAGCCAGTTGCCACTGTGGGCAACTAGAGCTCAGTCCCTCTGGGAAACTTTGGCAGACGGTGGAGAACATGCCTCAGAGTTATTGCAACTCTGGAAACTGGCACATGAATCCAACAACTCCACCATTAGTTTAGTGGTGCTTCCAGAGGAATTAACTCCTTGGTACTTTAAACTCGCCCTGCATATGGACAGAGTAAGCATCCATGACCAGTATAATAAGCCTCAGGCAGAGAGTTGGCAGTGCAGTAAGCATCTTTCACAGTACACAGGCTAGTGCCAAGAAGACAAAGGAAGGGCACATCATGTATCAAACCATACTTTCTTCAAAGCCACGTTGTAGATGCAGGGTAGTGGCTACAGCTGGTGCACAGAAATACTGCCCAGTTGAAAACTCTCTTGGAGTTTGTTGCAGGGGTGGGGGGACATATCCATGGTCCTGAATCACCAGTGCCTGCTTTAGCTGTGGTGCACTGCTAACTCCTATTCACCCTCATCCAGAAAGCACATTTCTGGTTTGCATTTTCTCTCTTGATTAACGTTTTGGAATCTTTATGTTCTCTTGTCACAGAAAACCATGACTTTTGCTTCATAATTTACAATATACATAGCTAATACAATGTACTTTTTTAGAGTCCCAACACCTTTTCCACAGATATGTTCTCTCTCTTAGGCAATTTGGAGAGGATGTGCTTCCTGTACTTTTTATACAGCTCCCCTTCCCACTAACCTTGTGCTTTAGCTGGGCACCCCAAAGCAATGACTGCCCCGATTACAAAGGCAATGCAAAAAGAAGTTTGTAGACACTGACTGGTATTCTGGACGCTTCTATGCTCCTATAGAAACCAAATGAATCACCTTTCCGCACACTTTACTCTTTTTACTTGATGTTAAAATATGTATAGTTGTCAGTCTCACAGTTTATCAATGTGGAATCCCCTATGGGGTTTACAGACACCAATCTGCCTTATGGTAACCAGATGAATCATACTGACAAAGAAGAAAAATGAAAAAAATGAGAAGGAATAAGATAAGTGGAGGAGCGTACATAAAATTGCAAAGTACTTTCTCCCCTTTCTTCCTTTTCCTGTTTTTTCTTCATAGTACTTGGCACCTTCTGGCACACTAAATAATATACTTTTAGGATAACTTATTGTACTCCTCCCTGTCCCACTAGATTATAAGCGTCAAAAGAGCAGAGCTATTTCTATTTTGTTTTATTTTATTTTGTTCACTGCTTTGCCTTCAACATATAAAAGTATCTGGTGCAGAATAAGCACTAAATAGATACTTGTTGAATGAATGAAGACTTCTGTGAAGATTCTTTCAGAGCTACTAATGAAGATGAAAAGAAGAAGGAAAGTGGGAGGAAGCAGGGAAGTGAAGAAAGGAAAGGAGGGAAGAAGGAAAGAAGTTAAGAAGCAAACGAAGACATTGACAACACTTTTATAGGCACTTTTCATAAATGTTGTTTTATTTCATCTTCTCAGCACCCTGAAAGGCAGAAGCAATTGTTTGCTTTCCACAGATAGGAAAATTCAGATTTGATGCTTCCAGAATGAATAATAAGGCCCCTGCTGATCATATGTAGTAGCCAACTTCCCATTAAAAACAACTATCTCTGTAGTTAGACAGAATTTGTTTTGAAACTCAGTTTCGTCTTTTGCCAACTATGGTAACTTGGTCAAGTCACCTCTTTCTGAGTCTTCATTTCTAAATAAAGACTGTCATACTAAATGCACTGTTTACAGTGAGAATAAATGAGATTGCATATCAGAAGCACTCGGTACATAGTAACTGCTCAGTAGATGTCAGTTTTCTCCCTACCACTCCACCCCTCCGACCTGCAAGTCCCCGAGCCCCCCACATGTTTCCAGCCCTGGTTGTCAACACCATTCAGTAATAACCAGGAAGAGGAGAGTTTGGTGGAGAAACACAAGTTTCAGGTCCTCCTCTAGTTGTCTTGGGAAGGTTTTAGGCAGGCCGTGCCTTGATAATATATGAGCTGGCAGTGAAAAGCCTAACTCCCGTGTTTTACTTTTATTTGCAACGTTCCCCATCAGACCAGCTTCCTGATGGCAGTCAGCACTCTGTCAGAGCTGGCATGGGCTACGGGGGAAGTGCTGCTCTTTCAGCTGCTTTGGCAAAGCTTCACTGAGCACCAGGACCTGAACAGAAAATCAAACCTCCTAACACAATGCTGTCACTTCCAGGCATTGGTGGTGGGAGCTGGGGGAGGTGGTAGGCAGGACAGATACAGGGGCGCTGGGCCCAGGGAGAGAGTGGCAGCTTGAGGTCGTACACTCACTGATATCAGAGTTTGCTGTAGTTTCTGGTGGGAGTTTTTGCTGCCAAGTATTAGAAGGCAAGTGCCTCCATCTCTGTGCTCAGATGCCCACTTGTAAAGTAAGAAAAATGGATTCAAGGATCGTGAAAGTGTCTTTTCTATGCAGCAGAAGAGGCTCAGGATCAGAAGTCAGAAGCCTTGGATTTTAATTCACTGTAGACATGGGGATAATTCACTCCCCCCATTTAGATCTCCTCTTCTTTGTGGCAGCTCTCTTGATCTCCCTAGGCTCCTCAGTTGGAAGTAGAAGGGGTTGGAATTCCACATAAGGGATCTCCTGGTTCTTCAAGTCAGCTAAAATCCAAGTGGCTATACATTAGCTTGGCTATCAGAGACTCCTCCCTCCTCTAACCCTGCTTGCCTATGTCTTCCAGGCAACAACAGCCTCCTGACCTGCATGGAGGATGGGCTGTGGTCCTTCCCAGAGGCCCTGTGTGAGCTCATGTGCCTCGCTCCACCCCCCGTGCCCAATGCAGACCTCCAGACCGCCCGGTGCCGAGAGAATAAGCACAAGGTGGGCTCCTTCTGCAAATACAAATGCAAGCCTGGATACCATGTGCCTGGATCCTCTCGGAAGTCAAAGAAGTAAGTGGGGTTGGAAATGCAAACTTATGGGCTCTGGGAGGACAAGAGTTAGGTTCAAATGCCTGACTGGATGGAAGCACTCATTTCTTCACTGGAGGTAATGCCTGCCATTCATCCCATTCTGTTCTGTGAGAAGCTAGAAGGATTTGTTAATAATATTAGCTTTGGGTCAAACAGAACAAACTTTAAGTTTCAGCTTGGCTGCCTAATGGCAATGTGATCTCAGACAAATGACTTTACTTCTCTGCACTTCCTTTTTTTTTTAAGCAATAAGAAGGGTATGATAATAACAGTTA
This sequence comes from Pongo abelii, assembly GCF_028885655.2. NCBI lineage: Eukaryota > Metazoa > Chordata > Mammalia > Primates > Hominidae > Pongo > Pongo abelii. The sequence goes on from NC_071998.2 coordinate 107,562,420, forward strand.
CCACATAAGGTTGTTATGAAGAACAAATGAAGATGTGCATGTAAAGTGCTCACAAAATGCTTTGCACGTAGTAGTTGTTCAGTAAATGGTGGGTAATCATAGCATCATGGTTCCAACACACATCAGAACACCCTGCAAAAAAGGGGAGAGAACCTGGGGCTGGAGGGCATGAGTTTTGTCTCAATCTACATGTAGCTGGAAGCATGACATTTCTGCCTGCTCTTGCTAAAGAAGTTCTGTGGATGAATTATCCTTAATCCCTACAGGGGTCCCACCACCACCCAGTAGGTCAGGTGGAGAATCAAAACTAGGAAATAGGAAATGGGGGCCCAGCTGGTGGTGTTCATGCAGGGCATGGATCTAGCCATTTGGTCCTTGAGATGTCTCCTGTTTGATCCTTTCCTTGAAGACGGGCCTTCAAGACTCATTGTACCCAGGATGGCAGCTGGCAGGAGGGAGCTTGTGTTCCTGTGACCTGTGACCCACCTCCACCAAAATTCCACGGGGTCTACCAGTGCACTAATGGCTTCCAGTTCAACAGTGAGTGTAGGATCAAGTGTGAAGACAGTGATGCCTCCCAGGTAAGCCTCCTGGAACTTGAGATTGATACCATGGTCCCTTTCCTTTCTGCTTACCAAAAACTAGCCTGTACTTCAGGAACCACTTTCTGCACTTTCGTAATCTCTGATCCTCATTTTCCTACCTTCAATACCATATTTGATTTGCTCAGAGATTCTTAGCTTTGAATTGTTTTTAAGCATTGGAACTTTTATGAAGGAAATCATAACATGGAATCCCAATGTATGAAGTTGATAAAAGTTAAGTTCCTCAAACAGGAATGACCAGGGCTCTTTTGCCAGTTTGCTACCTCCATTACCACCCATGTTGGTCCTTGAAGTATTTAAAATCACAAGACTGCCACTATATTTAGACATCAATTGGCTCCTGAAGCATAAGGAAAAAGGGGACCATATTTAGATGAGAAGTACAGTTTTGAGAACACCATGGAAGAAAGGAAGAGCAGAAGGAGCAAGGTTTGAATTTTATCTCAATCCACATGTAACTGAGAACAGGTCCGACACTCCTGCCTGCCTCTGCTGAAGGAATTTTCTTCAAATCCTACACATGCCCAAAAGGATGGTACAGGAATCAAGAATAGGAAAAAGGAACAAAAGGCTGAAAAAACCTTAAGTCCACAAGGAGCTCCATCTCCATCAAAGCAACCCTGTAGAGTTGATAACCCAAGTCCTGTGTTTCACAGGTATGCAGGGATCATCAGCCAGTTGGGGATAGATTTCAGTGCAGGCGTTGTCTTCAATCAGTCTTTATTGGTCTTTATTGTTAGCCTCCAGATACCAGGCACTGCCAAATCACCATTCTGAATCCCTCTCACTCCCTCCATATCCAAGCAATTACCGAGTCATACCCATTCTCCCACCACAGCATCTCCTGAAGCTGTTCTCTTTTGTCCCCAGTGCCACTACCCTCACTCAGGCCAACATCAAGTCTTTGATGAGCCACCATGCAGCTTCTTGATCATTTTCCTGTTTTCATTCCTGTGCCTCTTTCCAGTACATCCTTCACATTTCAGCCAGAGTGATTTGAGCAATTATGTCAGTCTCTCTGAACCAGAAGCCCCTGTCCCTTAGGATAAAGTCCCAACTCCTCAGGGTGACATTTAAGACCCTTCCCCCATGCCAATAAGGTGGATTTTCCCCCCACACCTCTGCATTCTCTACCTTAAAAAGAGTTATCCTTGTACCTTTTTCAGCTGTCTGACACCTCATCTTCCTTCACAATTTAGCCCAGGCACCCTTTCCTGCAGGAGCCCTTCCTCAATGTCCCTTCCACTGCTGGGCTCCGTGACCCTCCTCAGGTTCCCCCTTCACAACATTGGCCACACTGCATTGTCACTGCCTGCTTCCATTCCACATCCCCATACTAGGCTGTGAAACAGTCCTTCACTGCATCTGTACCCTTCCCTGTGCCTTCAGCACTTAGGACAGTGCCAGGCACCTAGTAGGTACTCAGGAAATGTCACAGGAACTAAGGGCAGGAGGAAGGACTGCAATGAACATCAAAGGCAGGTTCCTCCTTTTACAGATGAGAAAACCAAAACTCAAAGAGGTTACTCAACCCCCCATGGTGACACAGCTGGCATCGGCCGAGTCACACTCAGAATCCAGGTTCTCCTGTCTCCAGCTGTAAATGGGCTGAGTCCAGTAGGCACCACCTGAGAATTCTGCTCTCATAAACTCTCGGCGTCTGCATTCATGGGAGTCATTCCCATCCTTGACTGCCAGGGAGGCAGAAGCCGTACCGGAACAAAGGCTAGAGATTACCATGGCCTCTTGCAGGCTGATCAGCTTCCCCCTCACTCCCTTACATAAAACTGTTGCTAAGAGTTACCCAAACTGCTGAGCCAAATAATATTCTGGCTGCGGTCATGTTATCAAACTGAAACTCAGCCTGCCTGGGGCCTTCCTAGTAACTTTCATGGCCAGTTTGTGTTTAAAGGAGAGGAAAATGTAAATGTATCAGACGACTCAAGGAGCTCTGTTTGGCAACTAATGGAGAGGCTAGTCGCAAAGGAGCAGGGTATTGCTTGTCTGCTCAAAGAATGAGGGTGTACGTGCCAAATGGACTCCTAATACAATTGACTTTTCTACTTTGTACTGAAAATGAATTTCCTCTACCCTCAGATCAGAGCCGGAGAGCCAAATCTAGTATTCACCTCAGATTCCCTCTTGCTGCCTATAAACATAGCAGAAATGCATGGCCCAGAGCATCTTGAATTAGCTTGTATGGAGCAGGGATTCTTTGCTTTCCAAACAAGTTTCAGATCCTGGTGGGAAAGGATAGGGGCTGTTGTAGGGGAGAGTCACACACTCTCTTCCACTGCCACTGAAAGCAAATAAAAACCTCACTTTATTCATTCCTTGGGAGCAAGTATGACACTGGATCTGTAGTTTGAGTTCAAATCCCAGCTTTATTACCTAGTCACTGGAGGCCAAGTTACTTAACTCTTTAAGCTTCACTTTCCTTGTATATAAAATGAGGAGAAAGAATACTACATACCTCATAGTTTGTTTGTGAAGGTTAAATGAGGTAATGAAAATAGAGCATGTCTATGGGTACCCACCGGCCTTGTGCAGTGCACAACCTATGCAATCATATGTGGTAGCCCTGGGGAATATACAAATGAACTAGCCTGCTTTAAGGTCACTCCAGTGGCGAGAATCCCTTATGCTCTATGTGAGCTCCTGGAGGGCCTAGAAACACAACAGATTGCAACCTAGCCCTCTGCTGGCTAGCTCTAAAAACTGAGAAGTTTTCTGTTTTCTGCATATGGCTAGCCAGTTTTCCCAGCACCATTTATTAAATAGGGAATCCTTTCCCCATTTCTTGTTTTTGTCAGGTTTGTCAAAGATCAGATGGTTGTACATGTGTGGTGTTATATCTGAGGCCTCTGTTCTGTTCCATTGGTCTATATATCTGTTTTGGTACCAGTGCCATGCTGTTTTTGTTTCTGTAGCCTTGTAGTGTAGTTTTAAGTCAGGTAGTAGAATGCCTCCAGCTGTGTTCTTTTTGCTTAGGATTGTCTTGGCGATATGGGCTCTTTTTGGCTTAAAACCTAGATGACAGTTTGATAGGTGCAGCAAACCACCATGGCACCTGTATACCCATGTAACAAACCTGCACGTTCTGCACATGTATCCCAGAACTTAAAGTAAAACAAAGCAAAAAAAACAAAAACAAAAAAACTGAGAAGGAGGCACCCATCCTGCATGAGGCCAGGGTGTGGAGTAGACAGACCAGCATGAGCTTTAGTCAAACCTGGTCCCTTGCTCAAATAAACCTGTAGAATAAATAGTCCTCTAGTTCCTGTAGACCAGCACTTTCCAGTAGAACTTTCTGCTGTGATAAAAATGTTCCATATCTGTGCCAGGCAAATGATGACCACTAGCTGCATGTAGCTATGGAGCACTTGAAACATGGTTGCAGCGAATGAGCAACAAAATGTTAACTTTTATTTAATTTAAAGTAATTCAAAGTTGAAGGTAAATAGCCACACTTATACAGTGGCTACCATATCAGATAGTCCAGCTCTAGCACTTATGGTATTTTCATCTCTTTAAACCACAACAGAGAACCTTAATAATAACAGCTTTCTTTGTCTTTGTTTTTGAGTGTCAAATGTGTGCCAAGCTGCTGCTGCAGACTTGCTCTCTTTTGACAACTCACAACATACAGTTGGAAAAGAACCAAAATCCCCATTTTACAGATGCAGAAAGAAGGCCCGGGGAGGCTAAGTTCTTGCCCATGGTGGCAAAAGAGCAGGTGATGTTCTTTCTGATCTCTAGCTCTGCTCTTGCCACTGCTCCCAAACATTTTCAGGCCAGACCAGTAGCGAAGGGCAGAGATTTTATCCCCAGGGGGTGAGGAGCTACTCAGCTCAGGATTTAATCCAGCTCAGATGGCCCTGAGCTGGTTGATGAGGTAACATAGGCCTGTGGGGGCTTTATAGGTGAGTCAGGGAGTGGCCAGTCTTGGGATGGGGACAGAGTCTTTGGAAGATGCATCAGCAGGGGAGGACAAAAGCTAGAGGTGCTTTGTGGGCAAAGTGATGCACCTAATGATGGATTTCAGCAACTCAGCAGGAGCAAGAGAGAAAGGGTGCGGTGGAATCTACAACATACCCAGCTCATTGCACAGATCACAGAAGGTGGCTGTGAAAGCCTTTCTGCCACAAGGGGTGTAGAGCTGCACTCTCCATTTGTGAGCCCTGCCGTGGACGAGGTACAGCTCACATACGTGCAGTGCCTCAGCTAGGTTTTCATTTCCGGGTTGTTAAATGTTTGGCCAAGCACCCAGGATGTCCTAGAGGAATTCAGAAGAGTCACAGACCCATGTGATGTTAGAGCTAGGCAGGACCTCAGAGACCCCCACTGTAGCTCGCTTGTTTTACTGATAGGAGCCCTAAAGCCCAGAAAGGGAAAGAGACTTACCCTGAGTCATACAAGCAGAGCCAGGTCTTAAACTACGTCACTTTGCAATTCACACTTTCCACTCATCCTCCCTCGTGGGGCAACATGTCACCCCTGTACCTACCTTGGAGGACACAAAATGCATGTGAGGGCATTGACTGGGAACAGAGACAAATGATTCACAGCAGTTGAAATATAATGAGCACTTACTACATGCCAGTCACTGAGATGAGCACGTTAGACTGATTGCTTCATTTAAGCCCTATGGCATCTGGCATTACTGCCCCATTTTACAGATGGGGAAGCTGGTGTAAACTGGTTTGCCCTGTCTTATACAACCAGACATGGTGGAACTGACACTCTTGTTATTAAGTCAGCATGCCTCCAAAGCTTAGCCATCTAGCTCCTGCACTCGCTGCCTGGTTTTGTCTTGCTCGGATGCCACTACATTTCTTCCTGCTATTATTTTGTTTATTTTCATGTCTTCTAAGGAGAAGAAGTCTACTGCTTCTCCCTCTTCCTTCCTCTTCTCTTCTTTTCCTTCATCCCACTAGGGTACAACAGCTTACAGTCAAGAGACATGGTTCTGACATTGGCAACCTTTGTGACTTGGGCACATTGCCTCCCCTTTCTGGCTGCTGTCATTTCTAAAATGTACTGTTGGTTGAGTTGATTCCAAACTTCTCTTAGAGACAGTACAGCAAAGTGAGTAAGAACCTCATCTGACGATTACAGAGCTCAGTATGTGTGTTAGGCTTTAAATGCTTTATATAATTGGACTCACGTGATCCTCATGATCACTCTCTCAGGTAGTAGACTCCATGCCCATTTAGCAGTCAGGGAGCTTGAGGCATAGAGATGTTAAAGAGCGTCCCCAAGTCTACCCAGCTGGGAAGTTGCCAAGCTTGCATTTGAATTCAGGCAGTTTGACTTACACCCAGGCTCTTAACCATGACAATAGCATCATTCGAAAACTCACTTTTTCACTTTCTAACAGAGTCAGTTTCCAAGTCTGCAAAAATAATATAATTTCTACTCTACTGTATTGTTCAAGTGATTTTTAAAGCACTGGGCATGTTATAGGTGTTTGATAATTTTATTATATGCCTTCAGCTCTCTGTGGATCTGTGTAGCTAAAGCAGCAGGGGAGTTAGAGCTCAATATGCTCTTGTGAAAACAGATGCACAGGCACAGAGAGGCAAACTGTTTTGCTGAGAGATGTTCAGCCCTCTTATAAGAGATTTCACCTTAGCATGAAGAGTTGTACATTTGGAGTCAAACATACCCAGTCAGTTCCCTGACAACACCCAGAAAAAGTACCCTCTGGTCTTCCCAGGTTGGTGCTTCAATGATGCCAGATCTTCTCTGGTCAAACTAGACTCAGTCAGCAATAATCGACTATGAAATTCTGCACCAGGTGGTAGGCATTTTCTGAATGCACTAGCATCTAGTCTAAAAGAAGGATTTAAAAATCCAAAGAGGCTCCAGAAAGTCTGCTGTGCAGAGGGCACAGCAAGGGCAAAGATGTGGAGGTGGGAAAGCAAGAAAAGTTTGCAGGAGAAACAAAGTGATTCACTTGTCTAGAAGGAAGGATACGTACATAGCAAGAGATGGAGCTAGAAATGTCATCTGGATTCCATTGTAGAAGCCCTGAAGTGCCAACCTACCAGTATGCCTTGTTCTGAAGGCTAAGATGTCTTAGCAAAAGGATGCTATATATTTTTAAAAGCAAATTTTGCAACACAAAGTGCCAGATGAACTGGGCAGGAAAGAGATAAACCAATGATAACAAAACCAGTGCTTTATGCTCCCACCTTTCATTCACAGTGGGGCCTCCCCAGTGTGAAACTCCATGAGCAGACTCCGGCTACTTCTAATACGTTCTCTGTTACAAACCAAGCTCTCCAGCCAGCCCTGGCCCAAGTAGTGCTGAGGTCTGCAGCCCTTCAGGGGCTGGAAGCCAAATGCATCACAGGCCCAGGCCAAGGCTCCAGGAAATTGGGGTCAATTTCCTACTCCCCAGAGGGCCCAGGAGAATCATGGGGCCTAGAGCCTGGGGCTCTGAGAAGGAGAGTCTGGGCTCTTTGAAGCCACATGAAGCTGCATAAGTTTGCCATGAGCCCCTACAGAACCTCTGGGAGTGAACTCTGCAAGCCGCCTCGCAGCTGCATGCTCAGGATGGGCCACCCTTCTCCCAAGGCCAGAGAGGTTTCCATTGCAATTGCACCCTCCTTCTGCCAGCACAGGAGAGGCCTGGAAAGGGGCCCCTTTCTCTTCTGAATCCTGTCTCTCTGCAGCTGTTTTCTCACATAGGGGAGCCTCAGCCTACATCAGTTCTTTTAAGGAGTTTATTCATTTTCTCCTACATTCATTCATAATTTATTCCCTCATTCATTCATTTCTTCATTTACTCACTTGTGCATTTATTTCCTCATCCGTGCGTTCATTTATTTTCTTATTTCTTAAAGAAATACATTCTATCACTCTCCACCTATTCACCCCATCGTTTGGTAAACAAACAATTCTTGAATGAACAAAAATATCTATTAAGTGATGAATGAATGCACTGAGTGGCCTGGACCTGTTAGGCATTGTGGAAGACCTTGAGGATACAAGGTTGAATAGGGCACCAGCCTGGGCCTTGAGGAGCTCATTGTCTGGTTGCAAAACAGATGATAAACAAATAGGTAATGTCCTGTCAGAGACATTCAGGTAGTGCCCCATGCAGAACTGAAATGGCAGGAGAGCAGGATGGGTTGTGCCAGATAAGGTAGACAAGGGTGGGTAGGAAACAATAGCAGACGGAAGGCGCAGTGAGCATGAAAGCACAACATACGATGCCTTCACGAATGCAGGCAATTTAAACTGAAGTTCAGGGTTCGTGGTGGTGCTCTGGAGAGCAAGAAACTGGAGAATTAGGCAGAATTAAGGCTGGGAGGCTCTGCAGCCAGCACAGGAGTTTGCATGGAAGCTGAAGGTCACAGGAAGCCATTGCATAAATTTTTGCATTGGTGGATCACAGCCAGCTCCTCTGGCCTCATGTCAAGTTTCTCATCTTATTATAAGCCTGAAAGGGGTAGAGAATATGTAGCTTGTTCTTAGATCCTTCACAATATGGGCCCCCTGCACAGAAACCACCTGTGATTCTCCATTTCTTTTCGGTAAAGTCTAAACTACTTAAGTTGGCATTTAAGGCTCCACGCTTTATCTGTGTTACCAGCTCATCTTCCCCTGCTTCATGCCTTAAGTCATAGAATTAGAACCACAACAGGCTCTCCAGCACACACTATATTTTTCATCATTTGCACACGCCCTTCCATCTTCCAGGAATATCTTCTGTTCCTTTTCTGCCTGCAATTCCATGCATCCTTGAAAACCCTTTTCCATATATCATCTCCTCTAAGAGGCCTTCCCTCATTGTCCCCTCATAACCAGTTACTCTTCCTTGTGTACTCACAGCACTGGTGTGATATTTGCCCTGCCTCACTGAACACAGTCACACTGACATGGCTGGTGGATCACATGACTGCCATTCCCACTAGATCGCAGAGGCAGGCACTGGCTCTCTTCACTTCTGCACCCCACAGAGCTGGGCACAGATTGGACACTAAATGAATCTTACTTGAATTAGCTTTCTGAAATTCGGAGGTTGGAAGGGGACTTCAAGAAGGGATTATGTCTTCAAGCTGCATTTGCCTAATGCTTTGCAGAAGATTGAGAAACTATAATTTCCTATTTTAAAGAATTGAAAGGAAAGCACAGATATATAAGTATCCCCATATCACCCTCTTCATGCCATTATTGTTGGAATGGAATGAAATGGAATAGAATGGAATGGAATGAAAGAAAAGATAAGAAAAGGAAAAGAAATGTCTTGGAAGAAAAAGCTTCTCAGCTAGACCCAGATTATTATTTATGACAGAGCCCTGACATAGGATACTTTCTCACTATTTAAGAGGAAGCAAACTTTCGTGCTCCTCATTAACCCATGCTGCTACTCTCTGTGTCATTCAAGGAGCTGATGGGCTCCTACCCTCTCAATTTAAAAAAAAATCTCCCACACACAAATCAAAACTACAATTGGCTCTGATTGAAATTTCTGAAAGACTACTAAGCTCAGACTTGGGAGTTTGGCATTCTGGAAAGCCTTGAACAAGTTTCTTCCTGGTCTGAGTCCTCAGTTTGCCCATATGTAAAATGGAGACACTAACACTACCTCTCTTTCAGGGTGGTTGAGTTTCAACCATTGTTAAGAAATTGTTTTGGAACACTTCAGAGCTCTGGAGAGAAGAAAAATTCTTTTCTGTTTTATTCTGAATAGCTTGTTCAATTGGGGCTGGTGTCTCTCTTGGTCCTAACTCTGTTTCTCTGTTGTTCAGGGACTTGGGAGCAATGTCATTCATTGCCGGAAAGATGGCACCTGGAACGGCTCCTTGCATGTCTGCCAAGAGATGCAAGGCCAGTGCTCGGTCCCAAACCAGCTCAACAGCAACCTCAAACTGCAGTGCCCTGATGGCTATGCCATAGGTACGATGGGCCCGAGAGGGGAGCAGTAGGAGGGGCAATTCCTTCCAGCAATGCAGGGCTAATGCCTGGGTGGGTCACTGAACACCCTGGTCACGTGAGTTCCTGCGTAGGCACTACAGAAAGAGAGATGAATGAGTGTAGACCATGTCCTCCCAGAAAGAGAGTCAGGGACAGGGATATGGTGACACAATGGTGGGTGAGTGTGCACAGTTACACCAGAATACAGAAAAGCTGTCAGGTGCCTGGTGGGGACACAGAAGACTCCCAGAGGAAGGGATGCTTACCTGGGGATTTGAAAAAGCTTGTCGGGGAAGAAATGCTATTGCAGGCAGAAGAAACTCTGTGGCTGAGGAGCAGGAGTTATGAAAGCACACATCACATTTAGGGAAGCAATAGCAGTCTGGTGCAGCTGCTTTTATTATTAATCTTAAAATTTGCATCATACTAAACATTCATGAGTACCTGATATAGTTCAGGCCCTTCATCAAGCACTTGAAAGGCATTATATCTTATCCTCGCAATAACCTTTAATAGATGAGGGAATCAAAACTTGAGGGGATAATGGAACATGCTCCCAAATCCTGAGACCCATCCTATTCCAAAGTCTGACTTCTTTCCATGGCATCTCAGCTGCATCCAAGATGAGCATAAACTGCATTTTCAAAATACTCTTTGTATGGTGACAGGCCAGCTCAAGAAATACACACAGTGAGAAGAGACAAGCTGGGATTGTATGCCAGGGATTTGCCTCGTTGAAACCAGGTGTCTGGACACATGCGTTAATCACCAGCACCACGGCTTTCCGGGGTACTCAGAGTGCATGGAGTGTGACCTCATTTAAGGGCAGTGATGCTGACCTTTTGGGCTGATTCCCTAATTGACCATGATGAAAAGCCTAGGGAATTGAACGTCCTTTCTCTTGGCCAATATGATTTATAGAGCAATCACCAGGGGTGTCTGGTGTAGAAGGTTATCTGAATGTGCAGAGAGCCAACATGCTCTTCATCCAGCAAACATAGAGTTATGACTGCATGTCCAGAAGCAAGGCCTGTGTGGTTGGAGAGGGAAGGTTCATGGGGACCGTCCATCCTTTTTTGAAGATGAAAACACATGCCCTCAGATAGCAGAAGTTCTTCACCGTAACTTACAGTGGGAATCAGCACTCTTGTGTTTAGCCCAGGACACTGGCTCCTGCATGGGTCAGAAAACACCAAAGCACATGATTGCTCTCGCTGATGGTTTGGAAGGTACTTTAAGATCTTATACAGCCACCAATTCATGAGATGCTGACCAGGAGGGTTGCAGAGAGATGGGATCTTATAGGACCTGCTAATATAGGCATTCTAGAAGGTTGGGCAACAAGTATTGCCATGGTGAGCAGCATGGGCTGCACCATCCCAAGGCCTACACTTTCTCCTTTCCATCATTCCTGATAGGTGTGCGTGGTCCTGAACAAGTATGTCTGTGATGGGGTCCCAACCTCCAGCTCAATCAGAATATGCAAGTGAATATTCATTCATACTCTTAACTGGCATTGAGTGGCTCTGTGAGAAAAAGCCTAATTAAGTGACCTTTAGGGAAAACCTACAGAAACAAATTTGCTGCATATCTATACCCACTGACACATTCAAATATATTCACACGTGCATACATAAACTCATGCCACATGCTGAAATGCTTCATAACCAAACAGCCCCAAACACACACATCATATAGTAAGCTCATGCCTAACACCTACACATCAGCCAAATACCACACAAACGCATCACTCACACAAACACATACACAACAGGTAGCACATAAGCCTATACACAGCACTCACATGCAATACATACAAATCTCATACTTCAACAAACACAGACACATTTTATGTCCCAAAACACATCAAACACACAGAAAGAAGCACAAAAGGCAAACAAATCTCACAGACGCATTCACACATTTTATTCACATGTCTCAGCTACGCAAATGAGTACAATACCTGGCTGTCTTCTCTCCATCAGAACAGTGGAGAAAGAGGGGAAGGGGTGGGAGGGTGGTATTTCTTTACCCACTGAGTGTTTTCATGGTCAAAGCAGAAAGGGAAAGAAATCTATATGATATTGCAACCTGAATTAACTCCCCTTTCCTGTACCCCAAGTCCCCATGGCTGGCACCCAGATGTCCATCTTACGAATGTGATAATCCAGGGCAGATGATGAGTGCATAGGGACACTGGAGGAGAGCAGAGAGAAAAAGCCACATAGGGAGACAGGAAGACTGAGGGTGAGAGTGAGAAGCAAGGCAGGAGAGCAGTTTTTGCTCATCCACTCCTCAGCCCCAGCTGTATCCTTGCTTTCCTCCAAATGCGCCTGACTTCCACCTCCCAGGCTGAGCTCTTCCCTGGGGAGAATCCACTTTGCCAAGGAGAGGGATTTGATCACTGGCCTTATAAGCAGGGGTGAGATACGTGTCGGGCTTGGGGGCTGGAGGGCACATTCTGGAGTCACCCAGACCAGTTCCCCCTGCGTGCCTCCCCCAGGCCGCCTGGGGAGGCTTCTGTGGCAGTTATGAGCCCTCGGAAAGTTGCCGCTGCTGCCACCCTCCCCGCGCCTCCCGGGAAGGAGACGCGGAGGCCTGGTGAGATCACCACTCTGTAAGGATGCCAATTACGGCTCATATATCACAACACAGCAGCCTGGTCCTAAAGCCCCAGAGCTGGCGTTGGGGAGGGGAGCCTGGGGGAGGGAGACGCGGAGAAAGACAAATTAAGACATGACCGCTGCATAGGACAGCAAGTGTCTCCTGTTTGACCACCGTTTTTGTTTTTTTTTTTCTCTCTTGGGATAAGATAGCCTTTGTCCATTTCTCAGAGGCTGCATTTTTTTTTTTCAAAAGAATTTTATTATCACAGCCTTGTCTCATCTTTGCTCCCTAAAAACTCCTTTAGAACTGGTCTCATGATAAAGCACACTCCATAAGCAGTTTCTCTGACTGCTTAGGGATTTTTGCTCCTTATTCTCATCACTCATCGTTTTTGTCTGTTTTTGTTGTCCTCATTTCTTGTCTGTCCTCTGGCCTCTCACCATCTCTCCTGTTTCGATGGCTGCCTCCTTCTCTCCTCTCTCTGTGTGGCTGCACTGTTATCGATTGTGGGGCCTGGAATTAGAGATGTGGCTCTCTCCTCACCAGCTTTGTGCCCTGAGCTTTGTGCCTTTTGGCTCTCCAGACTGTGAAACGGGTGTCATGTACATATGTATATTTGGAAGGGGGCCTCTAATATAGCTAATACGTACATATGTATATTTGGAAGGGGGGACTTTAAAGTAGCTAATAGAATAGGATATTTAAAGAAAAGAGTTGACTTGCTCTTAGTGTTTGGAGGGTGGTTTTGATACTAAGACAGAGAAATGGCCTCTTTCAGGCCTAGTCAGATTCTGACAGGTTGTTTCTTTGCCCACATGAATAAATGCCTCTTTGGGGTACTGAGTACTTTCCATGGACTGGGCTTGATTTTTCAGATGACCTCAGGATGTGTGAGGTCAGGGTAGAGAATGAACGAGCTGAATTACAGTCAACTTGCCAACCCACAGCCTGGAAGTCAACTGTCTTCACCCAAAAGTTCCTGGACCAACGGCTTCTATGTAGTAGCCCTATCTCTGTTAGTTATTTACCCCTTCTTTGACTCATTACCTGATTTTTTTAAGTCCCTTTATCCATTTAATCCATAACTTACTCATTCACTTATCCATTTATGTACTTACTTCCTCCTTCATAAGATACCTAAATGCATATTCATCAGTCAGTCATCATGCCATTCATTTATCCATTAATTCACTAATTTCCTGATCCATTGATGTACTTATTCACTCACTGTCTCTTACACTCATTTTACAAATACTTATTGAGTGCCTATAATCTGCCGTGCATAGTGCCAAGCTCTGGACATAGAATGGCGAGCATGGGTAGTGCTGGCCCTATAGAGTTACAGTCCAGCAGAGAAGAGAGCTATTGATATCACACTCACCAAGCAAATAGGAAATGGTCATGTGATAATTCTGTCATGGGCACCTAGGAGGGGCTTGGCCTGTCAGGAAACCATGAAGGTCTTCTCTGAGCAAGTGGCACGGGATTGAGGTCTGTAAGATCATTAAAAATGCACTTGTTGGAGTGGGAAGGGTCTTTAAGGCACAGGGAAAGGCAGGGATGAAACCCTGGGGGAAGAGAAGCTGGTATTGCATTTACGTGCTCATCATTCACTTGGCCAGTGCTCACTGAGCTCTCCCTGGGTGTCAGACACTGGGTTAAACTCCGAGATGAATCAAGCACATCTGATGATGGAGTATTCTCACTCAGTTGTGGAAATCAGGGCAAACTTCTTAAAAGAATTGAACTGGCCCTTGAATAATGGATATAATTTGGTTATGGGAAGGCAGATTGGGGGACATTTCAGGAGATGGGATGAACAAGAGAAGCAGCAGAGAGGCTGAGAATTGTGGGACTCAGATGGAAAACCAAGTGTAGTTCAGTCCGGTTGAACCAACCAAAGAGTGAAGGTGGTTAGTGAGAGAGGAGATTGACCAGACGACAGGAGGCATTGAGTGCCCAGCAAAGGGGGCTGTATTTTGTTCTGGATGTGGGGAGCCTTGAAAAGGTGTTTGAGCAGAGGAGGAGCTTGATCGAACTAGGGTCAGAGCCAATGAGGGTGGCAGCAGCAACCAGCCAGATGGGAGGCATGTGAATGGAGTCAGGGAGATCAGAGGTGGCCCTGCCTGGCTTGCCTTCTCCTTCCCACTGCCTTCAGGTTGGGTAGCTGAGTCCACTGGGGACTGGGGAGTGGGAGGGCCCACTCTGCAGGAGGGCAGTTTGCAGATGTCCAGGGTCTGGGGCCTGAGCCGCTGCATCATGCTGTGCTTCCCTCAGGGTCGGAGTGTGCCACCTCATGCCTGGACCACAACAGCGAGTCCATCATCCTGCCAATGAATGTGACCGTGCGTGACATCCCCCACTGGCTGAACCCCACACGGGTGGAGGTGAGTGACCAGGGACATCTACCCTACTGCAGCCAAGGGGGAGGGAAATGATATTGTTGAGCACTTGCTATGTCCCGCTCCTGAGTTCATTCTTTCACAAATATCTCATTTAATCATCACACCTGCCCTGTGGGTGTGTGTTGAGGGGAGGTGGGGTAGAGTGGGGAGGAGACTTATTCACAATCATTTCTCTAGTCCTTAATTATTTAATACTTTCTCTCTGTCAGGTCCTACGTGAAGGGCCTTTTATTTACTGTCCCACCAAATGCTGATGTCAGCCTAGGAATAAACTGAGGCACCAATAACAGAGGTAGGGAGCATAGAGCCAGGTTTCAGACCTGAGTCTCTCTGGCTGCAAAGTCCATACTCATAAGGATGGTGTTGTGTGGCTTCTCTGGTGCCCCCCCATGTAGCCTTCCACTTTACATAGCCTAGGTTTCTGGTATCTTTCTCCAAGCTTTACCTGTTTTGGGGAAAGCAATTAATAGGTGTCTAGCAAACTAGTAACATCAGTTATTTGTGGAGAACCTGCCACGTTCACATGTCCGGTGCTTAGCACGAAGACTCCATTTAAGCCTCAGTACAGTTGTATGAGAGAGGGGTCATTGTCTGCATTTTCCAGTTGTGGACACTGAAATCCCAGAAGTGAGGTGATGGGCCCTGAACCAAGGCTTGAACCCAAACCTGAGTCTGAGCCCTGTGTGCTTCCCACAGTGCCAGGCCAGCATGCCTCCAGCCAGATGACTACAGAGGCCCCCACCTCAGGGCAGTGTCAGTTTGACTTTGAGGTTGGCTGTTCCCACTCGCCTTTGTGTCACCCAATCAACTGGGGCCCCTGGAGCTGATGTGGGCCCTGCTTTTCTCCCCCAGGACATCACAGGTCCCAGGCCTTATGTGTCACTCTGGGCACTGGCTCTTCACCCTGGAGAAACTGAAAGAAGTGGGCCGGGGTTGTGGGGTGGGCGAGGTTCAGCTCTGTGTCTCTCCACCAGCCTACTGCCTGAGGTGCTGAGAGCCCATGGAGCCCAGGGAGCTGCTGTCTGCCTGCCTGCTGCAGATCACACTCTGGATAGCTGGGCAGAACCCGATACTGGGTGTACTGTTTCTCAAATGCGCTGAGGGCACGATTGCCAGGACTTACTCAGCACTCCGGGCGTATAGACCTGGCCAGACCTCCTCCACTCCTCTGTGTGCCCCGGCATGCTCCTCTCCTCCTTTCTGCTTCCTCTTTCTCTTTTGCTGTCTCTTTTTCTGTCTCCATCTTACTCTCTCTAATTTTCTTCCTGTCTCTGTTTTTCTCTCCGCCCTCTTCTGATATACCTTTCCTCTTGTTCTGTCTTCCTCCCTCCCACACTCTCCTTTCCATCATCCCCTCTGTTTCTCTCTCTCTCTCTGCCTCTGACTCTCTGCATATCCACAAGACAGCCCTATTTCCCAAACCTCAAGGTCTTTCATCTGTTTCCTCCACCCATTCCTGAACCAGAATTCCTGTACAGATACCCTTAATGCCCCAGTGCACCCTGATATGCTCATATACCCAGGCATGAAGGGAGCCCACATGTCAGAATCTCAAGGCAGCTAGAGATAATCAAGGACAGGTGCCTCATTGTACAGATAGGGAAACTGAGGCCTATAGAGGAAGGCGGCTGGTCCACACAGGCAGCACAACTGGAACGACAAGCTGGACTTGTGATTGGCAGCTCTTCCAATACTACCAGCTCTCCTTCCTTTTCCCACCCTAACTCCCACATACCTGAAAGCAGGTGAGTTTGACTCACACACAGAACAGACACAGGAGACCTCCCTCTCACCCCAGTATCAGAGATCTTCTTGGCCTGGACCAGCCTCCCACTTAAGACCTTTTTCCTACCCCCTGGGCAAATTCCCACCCTTCCCTCTGTGAGCCCTGGGCACTAAAGAGTTCAGTTATAATTCACTGTGAAATAAATCCAGAGATTTGAAAGCCTGCAAGCTGCCCCCCCTCCCCACCATTGCCCACCCGCTGCCTGCCCGCCCCATCCCCCACCCAGTTCCCTGGTCTGCCTGCCTTTATTGATGCTGGCCTACCGAGAGAACCATAACGAGGTTCAGACCTCCACTGGTCTCTGGAGGCCTCATTATCCAGGAGGAAAAAAATGTGGTAGAAAAAGGGAGGAGGGCGAAGGGCAGAGATTGATGATTTCCAGGAATAAGGCAGAAAAGCTGGCCTCTGCTGCACCCTTGCCCCTTGTGCGGTGAGAGCTACAGAAATAGAGCTGCTGGTGCCGGCATTTCCAGGCCAGAGGAGGTCCTGGATAGCTCTTCTGCTTTCTGAGGGTCTGCCTGCGAGCACCAGTGCAATTTAGATAGCTGGGGGTGAGGCTCTGCTCCAGCTGCTGCCACTTTCATCCCCGGGGTAAGAGAGTGAGAGGCAAGAACTGGCATTTATTGGGCACTTGCTGTGATCGGGCACTGGGTCAGGCACTTCCTATCCTTTATTTCCACCTCCACCCCCTACCACACACGCACAACCACACACATATGTCCCTATCAGGTGGGTATTAGTCTCTTCCTGCTTCCAGTGGAAGTAATGGAATCTCAGAGGTGGAAGCCACTTGCCTAAGAGAACTTGAAGAGAGACCCAGGCCAGTCTCATAGTTTCCTTCAGCAATCCCTGCAGCCTCTATGAAATGTAGAGTAATAAAGGCAATACATTTACTGATGGCTTACCAGGGATGTGCTGGCAAATAGTTAACAACTGGCTCTCCACAAACATTAGACTCTGATTTGTAGCATTTCCCAACTTCTGTGATATAAATATTTCTACTGTGGCAGATTTCAAGGTTTCCAGGTTGCTGTCACTGAGCACAAAGTTGGGAAGATCCAGGCACTGTTGGCTCTTGCGAGCCTATGCAAGCCAGCTGTGGTCCACCACTGATATTTAGCCAAGACAGACTCTATTTTAAGTCCTTTGCATATATTGACATGAATGAAGAGAAAGATGACTGCTTAGATGAGTGGAATGTCAACATTGAAATCTCAGGTCATGATGAGGACACCAGGACAGTGAGCTTCGTGAAGGCAGGACCATGGTCATATTAGTTACCATAGTACCTGCCTTGGTGCCTAGCACACAGCAGATACTTGCTAAATATTTATGATTGCTGAGTCAGATGACCAAGGTTCTAGTGTAAGCTCTGGTGCCTTCCTGCTGTATGTCCTGGAGCAAATCCTGTCACTTCTCTAGGCCACAGTTTACCCAGTTGTGAAGTGAGAGCTAGGCTTCACTCAGGAGTCACAAACTGAAACACCACCTGAACCAGGCAGGTGGAGAAATGAGTGAAGCAGGCCAAACATACTCTTTTGTATATTAAATACTGAGTCAGCCGGGCGCGGTGGCTCACGCCTGTAATCCCAGCACTTTGTGAGGCCAAGGCAGGTGGATCACCTGAGGTCAGGAGTTTGAGACCAGCCTGGCCAACATGGTGAAACCCCGTCTCTACTAAAAATACAAAAATTAGCCAAGCATGGTGGTGCACACCTGTAATCCCAGCTACTCGGGAAGCTGAGACAGGAGAATCGCTTGAACCCAGGAGGCGGAGGTTGCAGTGAGCTAAGATTGTGCCACTGCATTCCAGCCTGGGCAACAGAGTGAGACTCTGTCTCGAATAATAATAATAATTAAAAATATAAACACTGAGGCATATTAGTAGTAGTAGTATTTACTGTAAATATTTCAGAAAGACTTGCAGAAAAATATAACACCCATACACATACTACCCAACTTAATAAATAAAAACTTTACAGATACTGTTGAAGTTCTTTTCTATTTTTCTTTTTTTCAATTTTTTATTTTTATTTTTTTTTAGTGGAGATGAGGTCTCACTGTGTTGCCCAGGCTGGTTTTGAACTCCTGTCCTCAAGTGATCCTTCTGCCTTAGCCTCCTTCTTTTTTATTGAGCTATAACTTACTTCTTTATCTTAAGTGTAAGGCATTATAAATTGTTTTGTGTACATTCATGAAACCACTACTCATATTAGGATGTGGACCTGTCCAAATCTTCAGGGAGTCCTCCCTCCCCAGGCCAGGCAATTTCTCCAGCACCAAGGTAACCACTGTTTTGTTCTCTATCACTATGGATTGGTTTTGCTTATTTGTAAATTTATTTGTAGACTTGGTCCCTATCACTACGAATTGGTTTTGCTTATTTGTAAACTTCATATAATTTGAAATCATGAGCCATTTTCATAAGTGTGTTTTCAACTTTTATAAAGAGAAACACAATGTACCTTCTTTTTTGTGTCCTAAACCTTCTTTTTCTCAGTCTCCTTCCCTGTACATGCACTTTTGAAAGTGATTAGAGGTACAGAGAACTCTTCCTCTAATCTAATAAACGAAATGATACAAACTCAATAATAGGTGGAAATGCCCCTCAGGTTCAATGCTAGAGAGACTGCAGGGAATGGTGGGGACTATGGCAAACTATGGAAAACACAGTTGTTTTTCTGCTTCCAAAGGGTGACAGCATTAGCCAAGTGCAGCAATGTGGAAATGTGGGCCTCCTGTGGCCAAATTTTTCATTTTTTCTTGGGTACAAGAAATCTGGAGTTCTTAAAATTTGAAATCTCTTTCTTTTTTTAAAATCTTGTATGCCAAACCAAACATTTCTGTGGTTTGTGTAGCCTAGAAGCTGTTGGCTTGCAACCTTTGGATGAGATAGACTATTCCAGTCTGGAGATCTAGAATTCTGGGGTGGCAGCCTGTCTCCCATCATTTCCTAAGAAATAGATCCAATTTGCTCACACATCGTCCCTTGCCCAGGGATGCTGAGAGTGTTTCACAATAGAAAGTGCATCTCCCTATCCTCAGAACCTTATAATTCCTTTAGGTGCTAAGACCTTGGCTTTTATAATAGCTTCTGAAAAAAAAAAAAATAGGAGGCAGAAAGAGAGGGAGCGAATGACTTAAGGAAAGGAGAGATAAATTGCCATTTATTGACTATCTCTAATATGTAGACATGGTTTGCTAGGCAATTCTATATATGCCATTTCATTTTGTCTCCATCACACCCCAGTGAGATAAGGATTATCACGTTACAGATGAAGAAGCTGAGGCTCAAAGAGGTTGTCATTGCCCAATTCACATAACGACTGTGGCAGAATTAGCTAGCTAATTGCACTGCATTCCATCCTGCAAGGGCAACCCTCATACATGTCTTTTAAAAATATGCAACACATGCAGACAGAGAATGCAAAATTCATTTGTGAAAAGAAGGTAGTTTTGTGGAAAGCCCTGCCGAGTGTCTAAAGGTCAGAGGTCGAATGGTTCTGAGTGACTGTTAAGTCCAGTCTAACTGACCTAGAGATGGAGAACTAAGTGCACTGGAGGGGAAACCCATAGACAAAGAGATGCAGCCAGAATCTACTGATTTTTTTTCATTCATTTATGGACACGCTCACACATTCGTTCATTTGATTGTCCATTTGTTCATTTACTTATTCAATAAACATCGAGTATGCACCTCCAAGCAGATACTCTTCAAACACTAGGAATACGAAGTGGGAAATGCCTAGGCTTTTAAAAAGCTTACCCTGGAAAGAAGCCAGAAACTCAGTGGCTGATAACAAAAAGCAAATAATTAATAATAATAATAATAATAATAATAATAATAACTGATATGATTCACACATAGCAGGCCCCAGAAATCAAGGAAAAAACTAAGGGAAAAAGGGCTCATCTTAGAAGACATCCAGGAGGGGTGTCAGATCTGAGCCTCTGGATGAGGGGGCTCTCTTACTTAGATGCCTTCTCACATGTCTTTGGCTCTGCTTGGGGCCTGTCTTCTTGGGCCTTCATCTTTTAGATGCTCTACCCACTCCAACATTTGTCTCAAAGGGCCTCTCCACCTTTCTGAACTTTGGTCTTCCCATCAGTCAAAAAAGTAAGCTATTTTATACTAACAGCTTCAGGGGATGGTATACTTTGAAGGAGATTATGGCGTTCAAAGCCTAGACCTTAAAACCAGATAAATGTGGGTTTAATTGCTGACTGTCACTACCTATGTGTATGATTTGGGGCAGGTCATTTAACTTCTCTGTGCCCCAGTTTTCTCTTGTGTAAACCAGAGTCAAAAATAGTACCTATCTCATAGTTACGGTGAGAATTAAATGAGATGAAAGTTCTGAGCCCAGGGCTTAGAGCATAATATTTATTAAATAGAGAATTTTGTGCTGATGAGGATGAGGACACTGATGATGATGATGATGATGATATTGACGTTGGTGGAGGTGGTGATGTTAGTGATGGTGTCTTCATGCTGGTGATGATGGTGGTGGTAGTGGGGGTGCTATGATGATGATGATAAAGAGAAGATGGTGCAGATGATGGTGGTAGTGTTGGTGGTGGTGGTGATGATGATGATGATGGTGGTGATGATGATGGTGGTGCCAGTGATGGTGATGATGATGACAATGATGATGATGGTAATTGCAACCAGGAAGAAAAGATAGTCTATTCTTCCTACCACCAAGGCAGGAAATGAAAGCCCTCTTACAAAACCTTATCTGAAAAAGCTCTGGCTGGGCTAGATGTCTCACTGGTATCAAGAGGAAAAAGGCTGACATTTGAGGGGCCCCATCTGAGATCTCCCAACCTCTCCTTTAAACAGCCTAGCCAATCCTTCAGCTCCCACTGCCTGTCCCCTTTCCCAGTTCTAGCACACAGAGGGGCCCTGTAGTGAGACAGGTGGGGCATGCAGCCCTGAGTAATAGTGGAAAATCCAAAAGCCTTGGAAAGATAAATAGGCTTATGCAGATAGTATAAAAGTCCTTTTTCCAAACTCACATCAGGTAAACCTCAACTGACAGAAACTTGTACAACCACACCAAGACACTCCTACAGATGGATTAAATTAGCTCTCAAATAAACAGGGGAAGGCATGGGCATCGAATCCCTAGTGGATTCTAACGCTGCTGTTTTCCACTTCTTGAACCTTTACCAAATGCCCTCCAACATCTCTGGATTTTGACTGGGAACAGACTGTCATACTGAGAGAGGAAAATCTGGTTAAGAGAATGAAAGCAGGTGATCCTCTTCACCCAGCCCCATGGCTGGGAGGCAGAGGGGGAAGAACGTAGCTTAATTGGAAGAAAGGAATACTGAAACAACCCAAATTCCCTCATTTGTATTTGTATCACATTCCTTCATGTATTTCTTCACTGTGCTCCATGCTTCACCTTGGAAGGATACAGAAGTGTCTATAACTCAGGACCTGCCCTCAAGAAACTTTAGAAATTGGTACTAGGTTTACCATTTTCACATCATTTATATGAATGCACCATCTCAACAAGTCTGTGACGTTTTCAGTACCCGTCTTATGGATGAGAGAACCAAACCTCATAGTGGAAATGTGCAAAGCAATTCCAAATCAGAATTGCAACCACATCTGTCCTATATCATATCCCATGACTTTTCCCATATACCACTTTATGCGTGTATTGGGGACGGGTAGACAATTTCAATAGAAGCAGTAAGAGGCAAGATAGTAGATTTCACATTGCAAGACTGATTGGAAGATCATCAAGTTAAGCTCTTTCTCCAAGGTCTTTGATTTACTTGAAGGTTGATAGTGGCTACATTCAGCCTATACTAAACTGATCCTCTAAACTAGACTTGTTTAGAGGACAAGTCTAGTGCTTGACCTTAGATGATCTTCTGATGCTCTAGAAGACAGGAAGACAAGTAAAGAAATTATTGTCCATTGGTAAAATCACCTCTATTTTGAGAAGAATCTGTTCCTTTATAAAATAAATATTTATTTAGCATCCACCCTGTGTCAGGCATTGCTGAAGGCATGGCATATCTAATGTGAACCTGAGATTCTATGGAGCAGAGAAGAAAGGCACCCAATCCAGTCTTGGGGTCACCTGATTCCCTTTGTCACAACCTCGCCAAGAAACCTAATTACAATTTGGCTACCATATAGGTCTGCCCTCAGGGAGAGAATAGGCTGTTTACATGGATTTTCCACATTTTGGCCCAGGTGACTTTTCATTTTTTAATTAAAATTAATCAATTGGCCTCTCAGTCAGTCAAACAACCTCTGATCATGTGGACTTCCACAGTTGGTTGTTCACAGTTACCTGTCACTACACATCTAAGCATATACCATTTTATTTTATTTCATTTTATTCTTTAAAGAAATAATTGTAATCTGGCATGAAAACTGGGGCATCTATGGAGGATAGAAAAGGGAGCTTCTAGGATTTTTTTTTTTTTTTTTTTTGAGACGGAGTCTCGCTCTGTCGCCAGGCTGGAGTGCAGTGGTATGATCTCAGCTCACTGCAACCTCTGCCTCCCAGGTTCAAGCTATTCTCCTGCCTCAGCCTCCCAAGTAGCTGGGACTACAGGCATACGCCACCACACCCAGCTAATTTTTGTATTTTTAGTAGAGACGGGGTTTCACCATGTTGGCCAGGATAGTCTCGATCTTTTGACCTTGTGATCTGCCCACCTTGGCTTCCCAAAGTGCTGGGATTACAGGCATGAGCCACTGCGCCTGGCCAAGCTTCTAGAATTTTTATGGTAACTGTATTCCTGATACTATGTTATCTTTCTAGTCTTACTTAGCTTTCTTCTTTCACCTACTTTTAAAAATATCATCATGTTGGATTTTATGTTACGAGCTCTATTAAATCATTTCTGAAACAACTGGTTATTTTCAAATCCTGGTTTCTCTACCTAACAGCTATGGAGCATGGGGAACTTACTCTTATGACACAAGATTAATGCCCACCTCACAGCATCATGGCAAGAAATAAATAAGATAATGCATACAGTAATTAGCACAACAAATATACTCAATATATTTTAGTTGTCATTATCATCATCATAATTATTATTTTGAAAGAGGAGGCCATAAATAAGTGCCTATAAGCTCTGCCTGACGGGGCTAGGAAAAGTGCCAAAGAAGACATAAGTTTTGAGCAGACATTTCAAAGATTCTTAAAGTGACGAAATGGGGAAGGGCATTCAGGGAAGGGGAAGAGCAAGAACGAATTCACTGTGGGCAACCTCAGGGAACTGTGGGCAGACCCGTATGACATGGCAGCAGGTGACAGCAGGAGGGGTTCTCCGCCTTTCCAGGGATTTGAACCATAGGTTGGTTCATAATAGCCCATTTGCTCTCAGACTGTAGTGTGCATTGGAATCATCTGCAAGGCTTGCTAAAATGCAGAGTCTCAGGGCCTGGTCTCAGAGAGTCCAATTCATTATATCCAAAGTAGGTCTGAAGAATCCGCCATTAATTTAACACACTCCCACAGCAATGCTGATGAAAGTGGTCTTCAGCTCATGCTTTGAGAAATGCTGCTCCACCGTTCTCTCCCATCCTCCTGCTGCAGCCACACACATGTATGCACACATACACACACACACACGCAAACACACACATGCACGTGCACACACACACACACACACACACACCCCTCCTCCCCCCACCTTATCCCAACTCCACGAATGGGTCGAATGTTAGTCGAGAATTTTCTGAAGGGCTTTTCTGATCATGTCTCCACCCCCCCAGTTCTGCTTCTCCTCAACCCTTGTTCCTGCCAGGGAAATACAGAACCATGACACATATGGTGAACACAAATATTATTTTAATCTTATGGCTCTTGTTATTGCAAGTACCCGGGCAAGTTCTCCATGTAAAAGCCAGGGTGAGGTCAGGAATTGGAAGGTCCCAGAAGAGGTGGGGTGGTTAAATGTGATGCCAACACGGGGGTGGGTCCCTCCCAATCCCAAGCCCATCTGACCTCTCTCTCCCTCTTCCCACAGAGAGTTGTCTGCACTGCTGGTCTCAAGTGGTATCCTCACCCTTCTCTGATTCACTGTGTCAAAGGCTGTGAGGTGAGTCACAAGGAAGGCACTCCTCAGTTCCCTGGAAATAATCCTGCTGTTGTTATTGTTATTGTTGTATTAATGTTGGCTATCCTTTGCCATACCTACTGAGTGTTGAAAATATCCATTTAGCAGACTTCTTGGACAAGGATTAGCAGCCTCATTTTACAGATGATGGAATTGAGGCACAGAGATATAAAGAAACATACTAAAAAGCATAGGGAATGGGTAACGGAGTTGGGTTCCAAGCCAGGCTTTTGTGGCTCCAGAGCCTGTGGTCTACAAAATATGGGATCTGTAAGAAAGGAAGAGCAGGAGGCTATAATGATTTACCATCTAGAATATGCTAACGTTGGAAGTTTACCAACATTGTTACATTTAACCTTTACAGAGTCATGTGAGGTGGTTTTATTTTTAATTTCCATTTTACTGATGACCTTTACTTGCAGACCTATTCCTTCTGCCCCACATCTTAGTCATTGACTCATGCCTCAACCCCAGAAGGAATATGAATGCCTTAGACCTAACCATTGAGCTGAAGTGAAAGAGCCTTTATAACCCTTAAATTCTATGACTTCACAGTTGAGCCATTCCTTACAGCTTGGAATTATAGAGATCTGGCTCTGTGTGTCAGTGACAAGCTTGGGAGGGCTCAAGGAGCATGGTTCTTGGGACATCAGCTGTGTCCTGAAGGGAGGGCTGTCCATGGAACTCAAAGACATTTCTGCACATCACTCTGCCCCTTGTGGCTCTTCCCAGCTGGCAGTGAAAAAGCGGCCCCAAATCCCTTCCAGGTGGATGGCCAAATCTCTGTGGTTCATCCAGAGCCCACTGAGGAAAACGCAGGTGAAAAGGATCAGACCGTGCCCTAGAAAAAGTTGTATCTGATGAAACTCTTAGAATGCCAGAACCAGAAAGACTCTTTTACCTAATCTCAACTAACCTTTTATTTTTAAAAGGGGTAAACAGAGACCCAGGCAGTGGCTGGATCTAAAATTTGATGGAATGCCAAAACTGGGAAGGCTTTTAATTTGATCTAGCTCTATTTTCTTGGTGTATAGAGTAGAAAACGAGGGCCAGAGAGGGGATGGAATGTCCAAGTTTGCACAGCATGATAACCACAAAGACAAAACATGAGCCCAGCTCTTCTAACGTCCAGGCTGGTGCTTTTCTCCTACTGCTTGCCTATGATCAATTCCCTGATCTGTGTCACAAGACAATCCCTAGGTTACACATTTTTTTCTCTGCATTGTTGAGGGATTTCCTGAGGGCACTTGACATTGTACTTGACTTTAGGAACCCCATTCTCCCAGGCTTCAATTAGGAATGGCAAAATCAAAGCCAAGGCCCTGGTGGCTGTTGCTTACTTCTATCTCTTTGGATCAATCCAGCATTTTGGGAAAAGAAAGCTTGAGTTACCTGGGCACTCATTCTGCTGAGTCGGCGGTCTGGGCAACCAGTGTGACAGCGGAATTCAATCCCTCCTTGGACTCAGCAGTGAGACCCAAGAGACCCTCACCTGTCAGACTCTGAGCCCTGCCAGTGATGTTTATCGCCTCTGCCCTTGCAGGTGCCCCTCATCTCATGTCCTCTTTAGCTTTGTTCTAACAGTGCCTTGTCTGGAGCTGAAAATTATGCTTAGAAGACATACAAACTCTGGGACTATCAACCCTGAGTATCCAGAGGTATCCAAGATAAAGAAAGGGTTTGGGGACCCCTGAGCCCCTGTTTTCTGCACCATGCTGGGTCCAAAGTGATCATTCACTCACTTGTTCACCAAAGCTTCACTGAGAACCTCTTATATGCCAGATACTGTTCCAGTTCTGGGAATACATTGGTGTTAGTCCAGTGAAAATAGTAACTATGCTCTCCTTAAGTCATCTATGATATCTTCTTGCCTGTCATCCATCCATCCATCCATCATTTTACTAAATAAACATTTATGGAATCTATATTTGATAAAGTTTTGCACAAATACCAGACATTTTGCTAGCAATCTAGGATACAGAAATGGATGATGCTCACAGTATAGTGAAGGAGATAGACAATTAAAGAGAGAATTTTAAAATCCTGAAGAGCTATCACAAAATCAAATACAAGAGGCTATGGCAGCACAGAGCATCCTGAGGCTATTAGGGGTGGCATTTTGGAGAGGTAACATTTGAGCTAGATCTTGAAGGATGGTTTGTTTGTCTGAATGCGTTACTAGTAGAAGTAGCAACATGAGATACACCAGAGACAGGAGAAATCTCTAAGTACCAGAGCTTTTCTCATATTGTTCCCTGTCTCTAGAAATTCTGTCTTCTCCACCCCCACCTAATTAACTCCTACTCATCTTTATGATCTCAGCTGAAGCATCATTTCCTCAGGGACACCTTCA
The DNA here is from genome assembly GCF_028885655.2 of Pongo abelii. Lineage (NCBI taxonomy): Eukaryota > Metazoa > Chordata > Mammalia > Primates > Hominidae > Pongo > Pongo abelii. The sequence continues at coordinate 107,589,204 of NC_071998.2, forward strand.
CTGAGCTCCCTGTCTAGATCAAATCTTTCTACTCTTTAATAGCATCACATCCCTCTTCTCCATAGCTCTTATCAGAGTTGAAATTGGTTAATTAGATGTGTGATTATGTGATTAAAGTCTGTCTCTTCACCAGAGTATAAGGTCTGGAGGGGTAGGAAATATACCTATATTGATTCACTATTGCATTCTTTTCCTTAGCATAATGTGTAACACATCGTAGGAATTAAATACATAGGATGGAATAAAGATGGATGGATGGATGGATGGATGGATAGGTGGATGAAAGGATATGGTTGCAGGAAAGAACATATAGGGTAGAGTAACTAGTGATGGGATGGGAGAATTTTTTCAAGGCCCAAATAAAAAAGTATCACCTTTGTTTAATTTTTCTCTTTTTCCCTAGCTACTTCTTTACCAAGTTAGTTCCTTTTATTCTAAGGAAGGGACAATTAGTCTCCATCATTATTCTGTTCATTTATTACATAAAAAAGAACATAGCCCACAGGCAGATCTCCTGAGGCAGGAAGGAAAAGAAAGGGTTTATCGTTTGTTGTTTATACCCCGCTGCTCTAGTGTGGATGTGGTGTGTTCATTCTGGTGGTCACACAGCAGAGTCACACCTGAACCCACAGCCATATGCATGCACAACCACACAACTGAGCTCAGGTCTTCCTTGCTCTCAGAGCTCTGTCTAGCTGTGATCTTTTAGACTCTAATAGTGGAGTGATGAAATGAAATCTGGCATCATGAGTTCAAGGTGAAAAGTTTATGTGAGTGAGAATTTGGAACAGAGAGGCAAAAGCCAGGAATGCCTCATGGGATGGAGCTTGGTTCTTTCTGGAGCAGTGAGGATGGGAAGGGGAGACCACTGGATCACAGATGGCATGCTTGGATGCAAAGGTCTTAAACAAATGACGTCTCTTTCCCATGAATGAGTCACTGAGCTTTAGAGACCCCAACCAGCACTTTAATCAGAGTGGTTTCACTTTCATCTGCTTTCTATATTGAAATGTCACACAATATTGCATTTGATGGTGAGGAGAGGGGTAGGTTCACTGTTTTGATAAATCAATGGACTAATCTGGCCTCTTTATTTCATTAGTGGGAGTCCTGAGGCCTAGAGGAGATAAGGTCACTGTCACTTAACCAAAACCATGAAGTAACCACCCCATTGGCTGAGGTTGGGAGGACTAGAACCCAGGTTTTCTCAATCCCTGCCAACTGCCCTTGCCACTATGCCAGTACAATTACATTCCACTTCAGAAACATTACTAAGAGCCAAAGTTGTGTGCAGCCTTAAATGAGGTGATTGGGAGACAAAGACAAACTAGACATTGCCCATGGCCATGAAGAGCTCACAGTCTTGCACCAGCTGCAGAAACATAAACAGACCACAGAATACAATGTGCTAGCGGTTGGGATGAGGAAATACAAGTGACTGGGGAATCCAAGAGACTCCTGGACTTTCCCCTAATAAGGCTCTGGGTTCAGATAAATAATGGCTGGACTCTATTATCTTTTCTTCATCTTGGGAGTGTCCCGGGGTGGAGAAACACATAGAAGAAAAGAAATAAATCAGTATATGCCAGAACAGCCGAGAGTGATGAAGTAAAAAACCATAGAGCCAACTTCGATTTAAATCACTTACTCTGACTGTGCCAGTGTGATTTTGGGCAAGTCCCTGTCTTTGAGTCTCCGCATCTTCATCTGTAGAGTGAGAAAACCCATACCTACCTCACTTATTGTTTGGAGAGCAAAAGAAGAAAACAAACATGTAAAATGTGTGACATCAAGTACATCTGCCCTCCTTGTGAGAGGGAGCCCACAATCACACACAGACCATAGTGCCAAATTCCTATGAGTTCTTACATTTTATCTTAATACTTCTTGGGCAGTTTACATTCAGCTTCCTAACATATTTGCATATATTTCATTATAAATTACATTTTTAATTACATACTGCTGAAAAAAGTGGGAGAAGGAGGCTCACATTTCCTGGTTATTTCTTTGAGTAAACTGAGCCCTCTTTCAGGAAGATGTAAGCCATCTATTTTGTGGTTTTGCATACCCAAGCACACAAGAGTATGTCTCTCAGTATAACCATACTCTAGTTGTAAAAAACTGGGTAAGAGTCTTTATGAATGGTAGAAAGAAAGATAAGAGTCTTTATGAATGGTAGAGGTGATAACTTATCCAAGGGGGTGTTGGGGTTGTGAAGCCTGGCCAGCTAATCGTGGAAGGCTGTGAAAAGATGACAGACACCCGAAGGACTGCAGACGTCAGCTCCCACTCACTCCAGGATGCTAACAAGGCCTCATTTCCTGCTTCTCTCTCCCTTTCCAGCCCTTCATGGGAGACAATTATTGTGATGCCATCAACAACCGAGCCTTTTGCAACTATGACGGCGGGGATTGCTGCACCTCCACAGTGAAGACCAAAAAGGTAGGCCAGTGTGCACTCCTCCGCAGCTGCCTCCTGCCCGCTTCTCCAGCTTGTGGGGCCAGGATCACTCCTACATGGCTGGACAACCCTTGTCCTAACTGTGCCAGCACTGTCCACACGCTTTATTTCATTTTTTTTTTTTTATTCTTTTGGTCAGTAGTTGAACTAATATCATGGGCTGGCCCTGGCTGATTTTTACAGATGTGGTTCTCAAAGCTTAGAATTGGGTACGGAAGCAGATAATAAAACTGCAATACGTACTTTCGGAAAGGAAGGACAAAGTGCTTGGGGGGCTAGGCAAGGGGTCAGAGAAGGCACTGCAGAGCAAGAGGCATCTGCACTGAAACTTGAAGGATAAGAGGAAGGGGTGAGGAGGTGGTCAAAAGAACGGTGTCTGGAGCAGGAGACTGGCATGTAAAATCCCAGCGAGAACACACATTTTTAGGGAGTAGGGCTGAAGTCTAGGAAAGAGAAAATAGTACATCCCTAATGAGGTCATTTACAGTCTTTGAGCATTTTATTATCTATCTATCTTGTTGGTCATACCTGTAGAACTAGAGAAAGATGGTCATGGTCATGGTTTTTTTTCTTTATATCAGGACACACCCAGGAGTGATTCAAGTGTTTATAGTAAACCAAAGAAAAACATTCGATAGATGCACGTTAACCCCTCACAGAAAAGTGGCCACCTCCATTTTTCTCCAACTGCCGCTGAGACCAGAGTGAGGAGCCCCAGCCAAGGGTTGGGAGGGAGGTGGTAACCCTGCCAGCCTGGGCTGAGAAGCATTCTTGTGATGAATGAGTTAATGGAAAACTATTTCTATTTTTATATTCATCTGCAATCAGAGCTGAAAGATCATTTCATCTGTGTCATTTTAAAGAAGGGGGAACTGAGTTTCTGAGACAGGAAAAGCAAAGAATCATAGTCAGTCATGCCTAAAGAGCCCTCTATGACTATCTTGGCCCAAACATTTCATTTTATTAATAGGGGCACTGAGGCCCATAAAAGAGGAATGATTTGTCCCAGGTGACAAAAGTGAATGACAGAAAGAGTGAGGTTCTTGGATTCCAATCCCAGTCCCATTATTTTGCAACATCCTTAGGAGAGTTGGTTTCTTCAAGAAAGAATCTCTGACCCAAAATACAGGAACAAATGGGACAAGACCCAAGGAACACATTCTAATCGGATGGCTGTTACTGAATCTTTTGGTTGAGGAATAAAATTTCTGAGATTGTCCAGGATCAGTCAGTCCCAGGTGGGCAACAGTTTTCAGCATGCCTACCCTTCTTTGGTTTCGGTTTAGTTTTGATTTTTGATAGGACACTGAAGACGTACAATTTTTGCTTAAGTAGAGGAAAATAAAATTCATTTTCTGTTAAGGAATTTTATCTTTTTTTCTAATTATGAAATAATGCATACTGGAAAATTCAGAAAGAAGAAAACAAAAGAATTCACTTTTTATCTTAAAACCCACAGAAAACACTGCTTTTTATTTTGGTGTATTTTATTCTGTGTATTTTGTTAAGTAAGTGTGAGGGTATTTTTGTCGTCTGTGTATATATCACTGCCTTTCTAGCTTGCAATCTTGTTTTGCTTAGTTTTGTTTACTTAGCACAGGAAATCTTAGACACAAGAATTATTTGCGCTGAGCACAGTGGCTCACGCTTGTAATTCCAGCACTTTGGGAGGCCAAGATGGGTGAATCACTTGGGACCAGGAGTTGGAGACCAGCCAGAGCAACACAGGCAGACCCTTGTCTCTACACATAATAAAATAATAATAATAATAATAATAATAATAGTAATAATAATAATAAAGTAGCCAGGTATGGAGGCACAGGTCTGTAGTCCCAGCTACTTGGGAAGCTGAAGCAGAAGGACCACTTGAGCTCAGAGAGGTCGAGGCTGCAATGAGCCATGATCATACCACTGCACTCCAGCCTAGGCAGTAGGGTGAGACCCTGTCTCAAAATTTTAAAAAAATCTGATAGTAGTATAAAAAATTCTCAGCTGTATTTTTTACTGCATTGTTGTTTATTATATGGCTGTGATGTATGCTAATTTATGTAACCATTTACTTCAACTTTCATTTTTAACTTTTGGATTATTTCTTTTTTCTTATAATTTTAACTAAAATGATGCTCATGAGCATCTTTGCACATAAAATACTTTTATAGCTCTAATTATTTCTTTATAGTTGATTCTTACAATTGGAATGCCAAGGGAGGGATGTAAGCATATTTAAGGCTCTTGATACCTGTTTCCAAATGAATATAGTGAACAATATTATCTATTTTCTTTCATCGGAGTCAGCCACCTTTGAACGTGAATGGACGATGAAGTTTGTATTTGAAATAGAAGTTTTTACAGAATTATGGCTCCGTCTGACACCAACGGTTGGAGAAAGAGCAGCTCTGTTTAAAATAACGTTCCTATCTATTGTAACTTAGGTACTAAAATATAAAATATGAAGCTGATTTTTTGACAGAGAACTTTCCAAAATGGATTCCTCCCTCTACAGAGTGCATTGTGGGAATATGAAGTCATGAGACCAGCCTGGCCAAGATGGTGAAACCCCGTCTCTACTAAAAATACAAAAATTAGCCGGGTGTGGTGGTGGGCAGCTGTAAACCCAGCTACTTGGGAGGCTGAGGCAGGAGAATCGCTTCAACCTGGGAGGCAGAGGTTGCGGTGAGCCTATATCGTGCCACTGTACTCCAGCCTGGGTGACAAAACGAGACTCCATCTCAAAATAAATAAATAAATAAATAATAATTTGGAATCTGCACCTGAACCTCAATCTCGTGACTTCATATTCCCACAATGCACTCTGTAGAGAGAGGAATCCATTTTGGAAAGTTCTCTGACCTCATGATCCACCCACCTTGCCCTCCCAAAGTGCTGGGATTACAGGCATGAGCCACCACACCTGACCAGATTCCAAATTATTATAGTAACTTTACCATACACATATATGTGAACACCAAGCCACCATTTTGGCCTCTGTTCCCATACTCAGTTCCAGTGCAGCAATTTCAGACTCCCAGGCCCCAAGGTAAGCACAGACTCTTCACTAAGGAACCCCAGAACCAGTTCTTTGCTAGCTCTGAATGCATTTCACACTGTTTTTTCCACCTTGTCTACCTACATTATAAATGTAGTTAGGCTTTTTGTGTTAAGAAATCCTCTTCTTCCACTTTAAATTCTTGTTTCTTCTTGTTGGCTGAGGGTGCAGAATGCAGATGGCCAAGCTGCCTTCATCCAATGAGGTGAATCTCCATTGAGGATCTCTGTGTGCTCAGCACCAGACCAGGTTGTGGACAGTATTTCTGCCCTTGTGAAACTTGTAGTCTATTAGATGAGCCTGCTATTAAGCAGGGAGCCACACAACTATTACATTTAATTACTTTTGTGGAAGAGGCAATGATGAGAATGTGTGAGATTTTATGGAGAACAGCATGAAGGTCCGAGAAAGCTTCTCTGAGGAAGGGACATTTACATGGAGATCTGAAGAGGGAACAGAGTCTTCCTGGTGGAGGTGAATAATGGTTGGGGGTAGAAGGGGAAAGGTCTCTTAAAACTGTACATGAAGTATGGATTAGAGAGACTAAGGGCCTCCTTTATGGCAGATAGGACTTTGCCATCATTATTTCAGTTGTGGACAGGTGCTTGGGGCTTTTCGGATGCAAGATTCCTAGAAGTCTGACTTCTGGAAAAGAAAAGTGTCTCAAATTAAAGTCACACTTCCTACAATTTAGATTTCCCAGTTTGACTTTTAAGGGAACTCCAACTTCTTGAAACTTTTTCTCCTCTTTCTTGGACACCCCCAACTACTCCCTGCAGTAGACTGGCTTAAAGGTGGTGCTAGATGGAGAAAATAAATAAGAACACAAGACTTCCCTAAGTGAACTATTGCATATTTCAGACACTCTGCCAGACACTTGGCCTCTGTTATCCTCTTTAATCCTCTTGTCAACACAGAGAGGTCGCTATTCTTATTCCCATCACACAGATGAACCAGTCTGGGCTTAGAGTACATATGGGACTTGCCCAAGTTCACTTGGCAAATGAGTGGGGAAGCCCAATTTTGAACCCAGTTCTATCTGACTCAAAAGTTCTGCTTTTTCTCCTGCATGGTGCTGAGTTTCAGAAGAAGAAAGCATGCAGGGTGCCTGTGTCCTTGGCACACCTTGGCGTGACCCTCCCCGTTCTGGTTGGAGACATTTCACCATGAGCCCAGACTGCCAGGGAACCTTGGCAAAGAGGAGAGCAGCTTTTCCCAGTAGCAGCAAAGATGGGGTGGGGGGAAGATAAGTCTCCCAGCCTTCCCACCATCCCTGACATCCCTGGCAGCCCAGACAGGAGTTTCCCCTGGGCATCCACAGGACAGAAGAAAGTTCTGGTTTTTGTTTCCATCTTCCACCGTAGGAAGCCTCTCAGAGAAGGAGAGAGGTTACTTTCCTTTCATGCCTCTGCCCTTACCTGCTGGACCTGTTTAGGTCCCACTTGTCCCCTCAGCCCCAGTCCCATATCAAGAGACAATCCCTTCCCTTACACACCCAGGCTAGCGCTCAGAGAAACTCACTCCTGGGTGAGTTTCAAGCACCTTCCTAAATCACAGGAATTCAGTTAACTGAGCACTTAATATGTGCTTTGCTGTGGGCTGGATCTCTGTGCATGTCATCTCACTTAAACTCCAGAATAATTCAGCCAAGTAGAACATTGAGGTTGAGGGATATGGAATAATTTGTACAAGGTGACAGAGCTATGTTTGGGATTTAGGATTTCCTAACTGAACAAATGGTAATAGCTAAGAGTTATTGCTTTGCTTTACATGTCATTTCATTTCGTCAGCACAATAACCCTGTTGTAGATGTTGTTCTTTTTTCTTTTTCTTTTGAGATGAAGCCTCACTCTGTTACCTACTCTGGAGTGGCTCACTTCAGCCTCAACCTCCTAATAAGCTCAAATGATCTTTCCACCTCAGCCTTCCAAATAGCTGGACCTACAGACACACACCACCACACCATGCTAATTTTCATATTTTTTTGTAGAGAAAGCGGTCTTCCCGTATTGCCCAGACGGGTCTTGAACTCCTGGGCTCCAGTGATCCTCCAGCCTCAGCCTCCCAAAGTGCTGGGATCACAGATGTGAGCTGCCATGGCCAGCCCTAGGTGTTATCTTTTTAATCCTCATTTTATAGATGATGAAACTGGGGCTTAGAAGGGTTAAATTCACACAGTTAGCAAGTGGTAAAGCTAAGATGCAAACCAAGAGAATTCAAGCTGCACAGCACCTGCCTCTAACCCCTTGGAACATCCTTTTGCAGCGGGCTTGTGTCTTGCCCAAGCATCTTGTCCTGCCCCTTGTGGGTGATCTTCTTGCTTCATAGACCTCCAGTAACAGAGTTCTTGGTATGAACTCCAGGCCCAGAGTTAAGCACTCAGCATCTTCTCCCAGACTTCCTTCTTGCCAGTTTTCCACCTAAACTTCTTCCCGGTTCCCAGGGCTAGGGCCTCCATGATGCCTTGGCCCAGTATGATGACTGTCTGCTCCCTTCATTCTCCTTCCCTTATTTGTCTGTACAGACACCAGCTGTTCCCCACATCCGCCTTATGGGGTGACCTGGGCCCGGCTGGCAGACAAGAGCAAGACGGTGCAGGAAACTCTGTCTGACAGGGGTGTCCAATTTCCCACCCAGACACCTGCCTGCAGCGTGAGGCAGACAGGAAGGGGCAGGACTCAGCCTTTCAGGATGTCAGTTTATTATTTTCCTGTTGGAGCCTTGAGGAGCCTCAAATACAAAGCAGATTTCCAGAATGGTTGCTCCAATGGTTTCCCTTCATGACAAAAAAATTTCAATTTATAACTGGAATCATTCTAAGTAAGCATGTGTTGGGGTGTGAGGGAGAAAAGGGAAACAACCTTAACACATTCAACATACCAAAGCTTTCTAAGGTGTGGTGGCCTGGAACACTAGTTATGGTCATGTTTCAGATGGCTGCTAAGAGAGTGATTCTTTTAGATGTCTGGGGAGTTAGGGTATAGTCCCGGTTCTGTGACTCATTAACTCTGTGACGTTGGGTAGGCCAGACTCACTTTGGGTTTTTATGTTTGTTTTGATATTTGAATTAGATTCCTGTCTAATAACTCAACATAACAAGCTTTCTAAAAATGTGCCTAAGGACTCTTCACATGGCTTCCTGGATGAGTTGGTCATTGAGCAGGAAGTTGAAGGCTAGTTAAGACTGAGACCTACAGAGAATAAGAAGAGGTTAATCCCAGAAACACATCTCAGCACAGGATGGTGCACCCAATTCATGCAACTATGTGTAGGGCTGGCTGCAATATTTGCTAAATGACAGATTTACTAAATCTTAAACCCTACCTAAATGAGAACATGGTTTCTTAAGAAAAGACATTATACCCAACATGTAGCACATTGGTCATTGGTCTAAGAAGGCTAGTGATTCTGTAAGATATGGAAAAATAATCAACATCATTTCACGGAGAGCAACCTTCTTAGCAGAGTGGGTGATAACCTATATTGACCAAGGGCTGGATGTTGGGTAGCTGACTTGGGGATGTACATCAGTGTCTCTTCTTGACCCAGCAGCCAGAATAATCTTTTTTTTTTTTTTTTTTAAACAGAGTCTCACTCTGTTGCCCAGGCTGGAGTGCAGTGGCATAATCTTGGCTCACTGCAACCTCCGCCTCCCATGTTCAAGCAATTCTCCTGCCTCAGCCTCCTGAGTAGCTGGGATTACAGGCACACACCACCACACCTGGCTAATTTTTGTATTTTTAGTAGAGACGGGGTTTCACCATATTGCTCAGGCTGGTCTTGAACTCCTGACCTTGCAGAATAGGCCTTTTAAATCAAGTCAGATCATATCACACCTCAATGCAAAGACATACAGTTCCTTCCCATTTTACTTGGAGTGAAAACCAAAGTTTTCCCAATGCCTACAAAGCTCTTGGGAAAATGTGGGTGCTTTGCCCACCCACATTGCTTCTCTGACTTTGCCCCCTTCCCACTGTCTATGCCTTTTCTTATTCACCTCTGGCATTCTGGACCCCTTGCTGTCCTTAGTTCAGCTCAGGCATCCTTCTACTTTACAGCATTTGTCACTGTGCCACTGGCAATTTCTTTGGCTGAGAACCCTCTTCTATTCATCCTCTTGACTGACTCACTCCTTCACCTCTTTCAAGTCTTTGCCCAAGTGCCATGTTCTCAATGAGTCCAACTCTGACCACCCACCCCACGTCACCCCTCGCACTCCCACACTCATTTGCTTTGCCTTCTGTTTTTTTTTTTCTTTCTTTCTTCCCTAATACTTATCACCCTGGCACACACTATAAAATATATTTATTATTTATGATCAGATGACCCCTACCCCTCTTGATGCTAGAATGCAGAATTAATGAGGATAAGAATGTGCTTCTTGTTTTATTGATATATTCAAATTTCCAGTGTACCTCATTGTTTCCTGTCCAATAGTAGGTACTCAACACCCACAAATAAATACTTTTTGCATGAGTGAATTTAGGGTAGTACCTGCTGTGTGATAGATACTGTACTAGGCCATGAGCAAGAACCTGGTCACAGCTGCAGTGAGTTCATGTCTTATGGATGAGTAGCCAGACATTTAGAGTATAGCAAGTACTCATGGAGACACAGCAAGTCAGGAGGTCAGCAAAGTTTCCTAGAGAAGGCAACAGCAAAGGCAATACATGAAAGGTCCAGAAGGTATTTCCCAGATGAAAGGAGTAAGGGAGGACCAGAGATAGGGGTGGGAGGGAAAAGGATAGCTTTGGCCAGAGGAACAGCCTGTGCAAAGGCCCAGACACCAGGGAAAGTGTTAAGGAAATTATAATTCCCTGATTATGCCCAGAACATGGTGCAAGGGGAAAAGGGATAAAAGATGAGCCTAGATAGATAAGCAAGGCTTTTATCACCCAAGCCAGGGAGATTGAACTTTATCCAGAGGCCAGTGGGGGTATTCAGGAGGATTTGAAGCACTGAGCCAATCTAGGGAATCCCAGAAGGCCTTTTGGAAGAGGGAGTAGATATGCTTAACTTGGAGGATTAGTAAGAGACAACAAGCAGATGACTAAGCACACTAGACTAACTCTTCCATGTTCAAAAATTACTGGCTTCTAGAATGTTATTAAACCCTCTGCCTCCCCCTGCCCCCCGCTTTGGAATGTAGCCCTGACTTTTTCCTTATGGATGAAGTAGACACTCATTTTAGCTTGGTCCTATGATGGAATCCAGCCCTTCTCTCCCAAAAACTTATCAGCACCATTATCAACGTTATTACCTTATGACCACCACCATCATCATCATTACCTCACTGTCAAAACCATCACCACCATCACCACTAGCATCATCATTTATCGAGCCCATATTTTATGCCATGCATTATGCTAAGTGCTTTACTTGCATTTCATACTTTACCCAACATACTTCTGTGTGGTAGGACTGTTAGTACCTCCTTTTTACAGATAGAGAAACTGAAGCCCAGAAAAGGGAAGTAACTTGCCTGATAGCATACACGAAAGTCAGCAACAGGGCAAAGACTCAAACGTGTCTTTTTCTCCTCTAGGCCAGTGCTTTCCTCCAATTTACCCATATTTTCTCCACTTTATCCTCCATTTATCCACATGACCACTTCATCTTCATTTAAACAAGCTTCGTATACATTAACTGTTCCATGTTTTATGCCAGGTACTGTATCCATCCTACCTTTAAGAAACTTACAGGGGAATCCTCGTCCTTGGCATCATGCCTTTATCTACTTGGTCCTCATGAAATCTTTCCATCAGCACTGTGAAGACCCTAAGACTCAACCAGGTGAAGTGACCTGCCAGTGATGTGGCCCCCCCACCCCCCAGCCAGCAGGAGACACAGTCAAAGCTCTCTGACCATCAGCACAACATGACTCTTGTCCCTCCCCAACCGGCACCCCCACCATGCTCTGCTAGTTACCTCCCTGTGGAGTCTGAGTCAGACTCCAGCCCCTGCATGTCTCTCAGCTCTAGACAGGATCTGCAGCCAGGGCCTTGTGGTACAGTTGCCTGAGCTGCATTCCTGAGCCACTCACATTCACAGATGGAGGTGTCAGCCTCAGCAGCTCACCCAGAGGGAGAACCCATGTGCCGGAGCACCATCTCTAGCCCCGAGTGAAAACAGGAGAGAATCCTGGCCCTTAATCATGGACCTGGCTTGCTAACAGAATCCCAGAGTGGGTGGCCAAGCCATTTATGGGACAGCCTAGCCACATGGTGCTGAGAATCCCCAAATGTAAACTGGCCACCATGGTGTTCATGCTGTGGGTGGTAGGTTTTCTTGGGAGGCCGCCTGGGGGAGAAGGTGGGGAGCTGCTTGGGGAGTCAGGGAATCTGGCAGTTGGGCTCAGAGCTCTGATTTTATCAAGATGTGATTCTTCTCTCCATGCCTCAGTTTCTTTGTCTGTGAAGAGAGGACCCTGACTCCTGCTCTGCCGTCCTCCTGGGGCATGGTGCTGAGGAGTGCCAGGCCACCTGCCAGCCCACTGACTCATCTCTTTGCATCTTAGTTTCTTTTAAGATGTAAAGTGGAGATAGTAAGAATAGTTACCTCTTAGCATTGCTGGGCAGAGTGAGTAAGATAATGATGCACATTGAGTTTAGCTCAGTGCCAGGCACATAATAAGGATAAAGGTTACTGGTGATTAAAAAGACAAAGCAGCAGTCAGCCTTTTCAGGTTATGAAGAAAATACCTTTTTTCCCCCACTTCTTTTTACTCTCACTTGCTGAAAAGCTCTCAAGTGTTTGAAGTGGGGTTTGGAATCCTGCATCATCAACTCACTGACTGGTACTGAGGCCTGAGACAGGTTAGTTTTGCTTTAAACATTCTGAAGCCTCTATTTTCTCATCTGCAAGATGGGTAGCTAATAATGATAGTCTCCCAAGGTGGTGCAGAGTCAGAGAGCTAGCATATAGAAATCATCTGGCATGTGGAAGGCCCTTTGGAATCACTAGTGTGTGTACAATGGTATTCACCGCTTGAGCCTGCATGAACAGGTGTCCCCAAGTCCTTTCCAGGTTAGACCTAGCAGTACCTGAAAATCTCCACCCTTTTCTTCTCAGCTTTATATCTGTGATCAGTGAGGAAGCTTGTAACAGAGGAGGCTCTGAATAGGCAGTTCACAAAGAGGCAAGAGGAGGGAAGAAAACACCATGTGTCTCCTCTACATTGGGCACTCTGAGAGCTGGACTGGACCTGACATGACTTCATTGACTCCTCACTAGAGCCCTGCGAGGTCTTGATAAAGACTCTTGTCTTACAGATGGGGAGGCTGAAGTCCACAAGATGCCAGGGACTTGCTGAAAGTCATACAGTTTCTGCGTAAAGTCTACAACATATTACTTACAAGCATGTAGTGGAGACAAGGAGGCTCTGGATAGGCCTCCTGAGACCAACCCTCCTAGGCTTTGTCATATTCTGATTGAGTTTCCTTCAGTGTTTATTTCGGAAGTGCTGAAACTGCCCAGACTGGCCTGGGGAAGGAAGAAAAAGGTGACACCACCCCAGCATAGCCAGAGTGCCGAGACCGGCCTGAGAAGCAAACTGGTGGCAAGGCCTTGCCAGCCAACCATTTTGGAGAAGTTGATTGATTGAACTGGGGAGGGCAGGAAGGGGAGCATTCAAGAAAGGGTTTGTGAAGAAATTCTATGGTTCAAGGTCCTTTCTGGCCAGGTCTTTGCCTTCTACCTTTCTCAGACTGAGAAGGATTTTCAGCCAGATGAGAAGTTAGAATCTATGAAAATCAACTCTTATTATAGGTAGGGAAACTGAAGCTCAGAGAAGGGAAGTAACTTGTCTAAAGTCACCCAGCAACTGACTGTAAAAGTGGAGGCTCCCTGACTTGTATTCTGCCCGCATATTCATGCATTCATTTGTTCATTCATTCATGGGTCATTGAATGCATAAAGACTGAGTTCAATAACAGTCATGGTCCCTGCCCAGAGTACGCTGACATCCAAGTAAAGAAGTAATTCAGTATCAGAAGGGTGTAAAAATAAGATGCTGTGATATGGTATGAAGGCGATGGTGCTATTAGGTTGGTGCAAAAGTAATTGCCGTTTTTACCATTACTTTCAATGGCAAAAACCACAGTTATTTTTGCACCAACCTAATATCTTTGGTCAGACTACTGAGGGAGGTAGTGATACCTGAGAAAAGACCTGGACAATGAAAAAGAGCTGGCCAGGGAAGAGCAGTCGGAGTGGAGGACCATTACTGGCTAACGACACAAAAGTAGGAAAACAGAGTATATGGGGAACCAATAAATAAAGAAGCCACTGAGGGTGAGGAGGAGAAGGAAACCATGTAAGATCTGAGAATTATGTAGAAATCAGATCATGCAAGGCCTTGAACTTGTGGTAAGGACTTTGGATTTTATTCTAAGACATATAATTTTTTGAATGTTTGCCTTGAGGGAGGTGCGGCAGAAAGCACAAAAGATAAAGCAGACGTGAAACCATCCCTAATGGGTGTTTGAGCTCAATGGGGAAGTGTTACAGAGAGAATTTTAGAGAAGACATTAGAGGTAACTGGATCATGCTAATGATAGAATGAGAGCAAGGGTAGGAGACGGGGATGGATAAAGCATGGGGGAGTTAAGGACAAGGAGATTGTTCAAGTGTGGAAGGTGGGAGGTGGGGGACAATAGGCAGGAAAGATGGTGAAATACGAGTGAGGGAGAAATTTGATTCAGCATATATGTATTCGGCACTGAGCATCTCCAAGGTGTTAGGCCATATGCTGGGGCTTTTGTATGTTTCTTCTTGCTTGCTCCTCACAAAAAATGCAATATGAAATATGGTATTTTAAAAATCCTCCTTTCATAGATGTAGAACGAAAGATCATGACAGTGGAGGGATTTTCCCAAAATCGTTCAGCGAGTATGAAGCAAACAAGGATCCCAACCCGAACCTTTTGGCTTTCATGATAGTACTGTCCACACTCTACCCCAGTGGCTGGATTTTGACTTGGCTTTGCCCTCAGTTTCCCTGTTTGGACTGGGGGGTTTTCTCTCTATGTCACTTCTAGTTCTAATATTCTGTGCTTCTCTTCAAGATAAAATGAATAGGGGCAAATATTCTAGATTCTAGATGGAATATCCTAGATGTATTCCACAAAGTCACAGAGGATGGAAAGTAAATGTCCTAAACAGAGAACAGCAAGTAGCTGTGAGCAAGAAGAGAGGTGCTGCTTGGAAAAAGGGACTGTGGAAATGCTTACCACAGCATCAAGCACTTATGAATTTAAATTGAAAAAAGAGAAACAAAAGACTTGTGGTAGCCATAAGTACAAAGAGTCAGAGAGAGATGGAGCAATGAATACAAATGTATTCACTCTGTGGCTTAGGGGCTGTGAAAACAGGAATAAACAAGATTGACCTGGTCCCTGCCTTATGGGCCACAGAATTGGTGGAAGGATAGACCAAAAAAATAAAGGAGAGGGAGCGGGAGAGAGAAAGAGACAGAATAATTGAGCACTTAGCATATGTCAAGCACTGTGTGAGGTGTTTTCATGAGTTATTTCATGTATTCCTTACCACAACCTCAGGACGTCTACACTTTTATTTTTCCCATTAAATGAATGAGTTCATTGAGACTCAGAGAAATTGTCACATGTTCAAGGTCACATCTCAAGTAGATGAGAGAGCTGGGCGTATACTTAAATCTTTCTGATGTTCCATTCTACATTTTAAATTATTGCAAAATTTCAGGATGGAGAGAGGTTGGGAGGGAGGGAAAGAGGTCAAAGAGGCAGAGAAAAAAGAAGAGGTAGACATTGAGAATGAGTCCACAAGTACCTGAGAGAGAGGGATAGAAACAAAGATTCTCTCTGAGACTATGTGACCACTTGGAGACCCTGCCCAGGCAGGAGGCAAATGAAGTCATTAAATCCATCTGCGCAGATGGGAGACTCTCTGGGGAAAGTTATATGCAAATGTCATGATGCAATGAGGTGAAATCTACTTGCGTTAGTTCAGGTGGGGACTCAAGCAGGGACTGCACTGTGCTCTTTGGAAAGATAGATTATCTCCTGGATGAGGAAGACACTTGCTCTGTTGGGCTCTTCCTATCAGTTTGCAGAAAGGAAAGCTGGCCAAGGTCACAGAGCACATGAAGGAACGAACTGGCAACTGTACTGAACTCAGTCCTCCCACTTGTTCATATGCTAAAATCTGCTTCCCAGGTCCTTCAAATTTGGTGCAAAACCTCCATGCGATCTATTCCCTACTCAAGATTCCAAGCCTCCCAGAAGGTGGTCTAGCTTCCCTGAGACATGCTTTTTGTTTTCATCATTGCCTACTAAAGTCAAAGTGACCAATATGTGCAGAGACTTATGTTTTCTCAAAAGACACTTCCACATCCTTTCTTTCACTTGATCACTTATACATCAGATATTCCATTACGCAGTTCTATTAATCAACTTTGCTATAGTGCACTACAATTTTCCACCCATGATTTTACTCAGCTCCTATAGTTTAAAATACAAAGTGGGTCTTATATCAGCTCTACATAGGGACCTGAGGCTCAGAGATACGTAGTTTGTTTTACTTTAAATACCAGACTTGACACTTATTATTACTTTTGGCAAATTCTTATTCCTTTCTGAGCTTCAGTTTCCCCATCAATAAAAGGGTGACTGTTGCAGCATCTGTCTTACAGAGTTGTCAAAATTGTTTTCTTGTTTGGAAATCACTGAGTACATTGCCTTACCCCATAGCAAATGCCTGACCCATAGCAAGTGCCTCTGCAAATGAAAACTGCTGTGATTATGATCATGGTGCGCTCGATAAAAGTTATCACCAGGATAGCAAGAAGCAGAGCCATAACGTGAACCTTCTGCTCCTCAAATCCAGTGATTGTATCCCTGCCCTGCACTGCCTTTCTGATCATTACTGCTTCAGACCAAATCACCTGATTCACTTCTTCTTTCTGCAGGTCACCCCATTCCCTATGTCCTGTGACCTACAAGGTGACTGTGCTTGTCGGGACCCCCAGGCCCAAGAACACAGCCGGAAAGACCTCCGGGGATACAGCCATGGCTAAGGAAGAACAAGGAGTTGTCAGAGAATTCCCAACGCCAGGACCCGCATCCCTTTGGTATTGATTTCACAGTCAGCTGCTCAACGGAATGGCCTCTCCACACCAGGGATCCTTAGCACCCAACCGGTCTGCCTTTAATTTTACCCAGGAAGGACTCACATTGGGGCGAATGAACCAAGTTTCGCCATGCTGGATGATGAAATGGATTCCCATCCCAAAGTCTGAGATGGATTGCATATACAGTGTGCAGTCCCAGAGCCTCCTAAAATTCTAGCCATTTGTCACACAACCACAGCAAGAAACATGTTCTATATCTAGAGTGTGCCCATCTGTGTTTAGTACACATGCATGCATACACACCCATACAAACATCCGTGTGAGGGCAGTTCTGGAGATGAGCAGAGAGAGACTGGAATAAACTCAATCTTTTCTTTCCCAAGCTCCTAGCCAACACTATCCTTGGGAGAAAGAAATTTGCAGAAACTGCTAAGACTAAGTGTGGAGATGTCAAGATAGTTCACACCCTGAGGCTCAGAATATGTAGGACATGCACAATTGTGCAGTCCTTTGGGATTGGAAGTGAAATAGTCTGTGATCACCTACCTTCTAGGGAACTAGGACCTAGGAAGAGGTAAAGATTATAAGGTATGCAAAGCGCCCCAATTCTTCTGCTGCCATGGGGGATTTTACCCCAACTCCAGGGTTCGAGGCCAATCTGAGAATGGCTTAGGATTGCAATGTCAAGGTATTATATCAGCCCCTTGCTTGAGGCTTGAGGTCATAATATCCCTCTAGGACTTACCTGTTCCCCCAAATCTTGCCTTGGGACCACATTTGCTGCTACTTTTCCTGCTGCTCTATCCTATACATTGAATAATCCAAGATGGTAGAACTAGGTTAGGAAAAATTCCACACAACCAAACAGTCTGCCTTAAAAGTGACCCACATTTTTCCATAGCTCCTCACTTTTTGGCCCTTCTGCAAGAGAAAAACCCTCATGGGTCCACTTGGTGAGAAGTTAAGTTTCTGGTAAGTGGGCCTCTCACCCTGGAAAGGAGTTGAGGGACATCAGATGCTGGAACCCTCACTGAAAGTCCAGAATGTCTAAGCCAGTGTTAGATTTTGTAAACAAGTAGAACAGTGTTAAATTTCTATGATGTTGGAGCCATCCAGAGACTATTGGAATTGTCGAGACTCTTGGATTAGTATGCTTATCCTAATCTTCCTAGCCCTTCAGGCTAGAGTAGGCTTTGATCCTGAGAAACTCGCTGTTGCTCTGAGGAGATATAATTCTGGGAGAAAGAATCTTTTATAAGAACAGTACAGATTGTTCTCGAGAGGGCCCTCAGAAGGAAGCCAAAGAGTTCACAGCCTCAGCACCAACAACTCAACATGGTCATCATGTTTTCTATATGGTTTTTCCAGCTACCAGTACTCCCTTCCATACCTGTGACTGGGCAGTGCTTTTCTCTCTCCCATGTCTAGCCTCCAAAAGTTAAGTGAAAATTAGTCAATTGCACGTGGAAGCCCCCACCACTTTGGGGATCTCTTTGTTTCTTTTCAGCCAGGGACCTGTCCACTCCCTTTGAATTAATATGGGAAGAAATTAATACAGGATGAACTGGAGAGAAGGGTTGAGTGTGACATACTTTCTGAAACCTGGAGCTGGGAATTGAGGAGAAGGGAAGGTCTAGACTAGTTATATCACATAGGGATTACTGTAAATCAAGTCATCTCAAGTCTAGTGAAGACAGCCAACAGAAACAAAACCTAGCGTAGGGATAGAAAATACCATGCACATGTGCAGCCCCACCTAATTCCTGCATCCAAGGCAGGTGTTGTTAATCTATCATAGCCCTTTTCTAAAAAAAAAAAAAAAAAAAGAGAGAGACCAAAAGTAACTTTAGGAACCACCATACCATATTATATCACTCCCAATAGCACTGACCTGGTGATCAAAAACACTTGAGAAGACATCTATTGGCCATCTCTGGCCAATTACATTAAGAAACATGTCAAGGTGCTTTTGGCACAGGTGCCCACAAATACTGATGCAGTGCTGAGATAGTTTATGAGACGCATACCATTTCACAAACTCTGAAATTGGGTTCCATATTGGCAAGGCTGCCACAATTGTTAAGAATAATCCTCTGTGTTTCTTCCTCACAAAACCATATCTCATTTATATCCAGACCATTACTTCACTATAATTACAAGGACCAATTATTAGCAAGAAATAAGAATAGTATTAGAAGAATCGCTCCTATTTTGAACCCCTCTCCAGTATCTTCGCACTCTTGCCAACTCTCCAGGCCTCTCTTTTGCCCTGAGTTATCAGCCTGTGTGGTGTTAACTTAGAAGGTACAAGCTAAGAAGTGTAACAGTATCAACCCTCCCAGTTGCTTAATTATACCCATAGGTAATACAAAAAGCTCTGAAGACCCAAAGATGACATTACTAATGATGTGATTTCAGGAGCCACAGAAGAACCTTACCAGCTTCCCTCAAATCAGTCCTTATCCTCTTTCTATCTTCACTCCCCCATCATTATCTATTCTTACACTATCCAGCTAAGCAAAGATTCCTGGAGGCTGACTTGTATCTTCAGACTCACAGAGTGAATTCAGCTCTTCTGAATCAAGACCCACTCAGTCTCTTTCATTCAGATCTGTTGCTAACAAATTTATATTTGCCAAGGATATCAGGCAAAAGAGGCTACTTGATTGGTGGCCAACCTCGTGCCCACATGGAAGGTATCTTTAATAGGGTCTTTTCAAACCTTAGTGGAGGAGGGTCAGCTCAATTTGGGCAATGCATTTGTTCCCAGTTTCATTTTCTTCCTGGGAATTAACTTGTCATTTCATTCCTTCAGTCATCTTCTGTTTAGGTGACCAGAGCACTGAGAAGCAGCTCTGATGCACTATTGTTTGTCAGCGGCTCAAAGCCCTAAAACACTGAAGGTTCTGCATCTGAAGTATTAGATTGTTAGCAGCAAAATATAAAAGATGAGGTGAACAGTTCTCTAAGCCCTATTTAGGGAAGCTTTTCCAAGCCACAATCTTAACTACCTACCCAAAGGATTTGCATTTCCCCCAGATTCTGTGCCAACAACCTTTTAAGGAAATACAGTCTTTGGGAAATGAGTTTTGATGGTGAATTGGGGTGTTAAGGAAGGGAAAGATTAATGGTCATAGATGGCAGGGCTTTGAAAATGCAGGGTATCAGCTGCCACTCCTGGCTTCAACACATTGAGTCACTGCCTAGACGGTTCTCTTGGTCTTATTCCCATCTTGGCCAATGCTTAAATACTATTTGTTAAAAATAATTCTTTGAGACAGATTTCAGCTACCTCCCTTCCAGGTTCGATTTAACTTGGTTGTAATTGTCAATTTGTTATAGGTCTTACCTGTGTGAAAGAAAGAAAGAAAGAAAAAGAAAGAAAGAAAGAAAGAAAGGAAGGAAGGAAATTATAAGGTCAAGTTAACAGTTTTGAGGTTTTGTGTTTTTTTCTGGAACTACTTCAAGTGAGAAAATAAAAAAAAAGTGGTGACAAAGCTGTACAGATAGAGATTAATAGAAGACAAAGAGATTAAAAGGAAATAAAAATGCATGATTAAAAACTAAGAATAAAAAACCTATTTTTATGTTTCCTAAAGGAAATTGTTTATTCTACAGACTCAGTAGGTAGACACAAACATAAACATTTCCCTAGAAGACATAGAGTGGGATTTGATAACACTGTCTGTTATTTTCTGTACATTGTGGTAGGTCCAGGAAATATGACATTTTCCCCCTTGATGTGTTATTGTTGTTGTTGGGTGGGGTGGGCATTTTGTTTATTTGTTTGGTGGCAATCAGTGGTAGTAGGGAGTGGGAGGGCTTATATTGGTTTTTCCAGATATTAAGGGGACATATTGTGTCGTTGTGCTTTTCACGTTATAAAATGTTTATATTTACCAGTACAGCACTGGGCTTTATAAAGACTGCACTCAGAACCACACTGCACAGTTCAGTTTTTTAAAAAGCTGCTACATGACAGACAGGTAATCCCAGTGAGTTTTGAGAAACAAATCAACCAAGTAAACAACAAACAAACATAAAAACCAAATAGCAAATGAATAAAAGCCTGTTCTTGTAATTTATTCAACTTTTGCCAAATTCCTACCAATCACTTGCTTTTTAAAAGAAATGTATAATAGCCAAAAGAGAAATTATGTCCCTATTGTACAGAACTTAGAATTTTTGACTCCAGGCAGCAGTTTGCTCAGTGATCTTGAACAAGTTATCCAATTGCCTCTACATTTGCATCAGTTCCTCTAGCTGCAAAATGGGGATAATACTATATACCTACCTCACAGTGGGAGGGCAGGAGATTTTGAGGCCCTGAGGTTTTAGGTGGGCTGTGAGAGCCAACGCTTGACACAAAGTCCATGGGTTATTATTCAAGAATGCACAGGCCCATCGGCCTTTTCAGAAAGACAGGGAGTGCTTTTTTGGTATGTCAAGGAATAAAGCCGGAGCTCCTGAATTGTAGTCCACCTTAAAAGAGAGACCTGTATTGGAGAATATTTTATTTGATCTTACCCTTTACCAGTTCCATAATTTGGTTAAAAGCTGATTATGTCCTACAATGTCAAAGTCAGCTAACTCTCGTCTACTTAAGACTTCTGGTCATTTCCAACTTATAGAGGAAAGGAGTCTCTAAAATCTCTTCTTCAGAAGGCACCTCACTTCTCAGACTTAAAATTCCACATCAAGTGTTCCACTAAAAGAAGATAAGGCATTCTGAGTGCAAACAAATGGGGGCTTCTTAAACTACACACCAGCAGTCAGTGAGGAAAACTTTGAACAATTATTGAGTTGCTTTCTTGGGTCTCTATAATCAATAACCTGTCCGCAGATATCTATCTATATAAAGATATTACATATAAATATAAATTTACATATATATGCACATGTATATATAGTTGTACATATATGTGTGTATATATATACTTAAATGTAATATTTACAAAATAAAACTGTGATCTCGTCTAGAGAAAATGTATTCATATTACAAACTGCTCTTCCATATTTATGTACCATATTATACCTTTTTATTATTGTTATAATTATTATGGGTATTTCTAATTAATATGATGTTGAAATCTGTTTGGCACCTTCTGGAAGCTACCAAAAAAATGACACTCCATTGAAGTGCTTAAAAGCTGTTCTCATAAGAATTCTACTGGCCTATTGTAAAAAAGAAAAAAAAAAAGAAAAAAGACACAAAGAAAACAATCTAAACACCAAAAACTAAACACAATTCCAATCCTTTTTCTGTACCTCACGCGCATAAATTTGCTGCTCCTATTTTTTTTTCTGTTTATGTGTTTTTATGGATCTAAGTTAAATCTCTTGGCAATATATAAAAATGTAAATAGTAAACTTTATTTATTAAGAATGTCATCTTTTTTAATTTATATTTACACAATTGTTCATCTAATTTATTTTTTCTATACAGTTTTAAATACTCAGACATATTTTGCTGTTCATGATATTTTTATCCTGTTCTCATGGATTTGTTTTCCCATACTGTTTTCTCTGATCTCAATTACAGGTTGGATCTCACAAATAATAATGTCAGAGACAGAAATATTTTGCCACTGTTGATTACTATACTTTAAAGTTCTATATTATGAAAATATATAATAGCTTGTATGCTTCAGTGTGTTGTTGTGTGGTTTTTGTCTCTTGCGGAATGATTGATAAAGGGCTGTCATATATACACACTAACACAGAGAGAGCCCTGGGGCCTGGAATTAGACAATCAATGATAGCACAAGATTTTATCCAATATATATCTATTCCTCTACAAAATTAATTCCTGAAAGTATCTAATTTTGCATATGCAATAACTGAAAAACTTTCCTACATGTTATAAGAAAGTTCTGGGGAGCTAAAGCATACATCACTCTTGGTTATATATTGCCTTTTGCACACAGCCTTTAATAATATACTTCCAGATGTAAACGCTGGTATGGTCCAAAGACACAAACCACTGCCGTGGTTCCCAAGTGCTAAGCTGTGGATCAGAGCTAGTTCATAACTAAGTTTTCATTTGCCTAAGGCAAAATGTGGGGTCAATTGTTCATTCTTGTGGAGTTCTATCTTTTAAGATTAACTCTTTCTTACTCTTCTTCTGGTATTAAAATGTCATTTTATATATATATATATCCACACACACACACACACATATATAATTTTATATATGTGAAAATAAGCCTGCAGCTGGAACTGAAATATTGCTGCTTTCAATCTGTCTAGTGTATCCCATTGTTCATCTTATCACCAGGTAGTAGCTATGAGACTTTTAGAAAATTATTTAATGGCTTTAAGATTTAGTTTTGCCATATGTGATATGGAAATAATAAAAGTATTTCATAAGGTTTTTGCTAGAATTAAATGAGATAAATATGCAAAGTGTTTAGAACAGTGCTGAACATATTATATTATCTCATTATGAGTAGTATCAGACCAGAATTACTTATGACAAGTAATAATACACTAATTTTTCTGATATCTACTTATTTTATAAGATAATAAAAACAAAATGCATGAATCATTCAAAAGCTTGCACAGGCATTTTATGGAGTAAATTTATTAGCACTGTCCACTGAGCTGCTAGCTGGCAGTACCACCATAAGGCAGGTCAAAATATGTGTTTATCTGCTGATAACTACATTTTGAATTTTTCACAAAAAGGCTGTGTGGGAACATCAATGTGAATTGTATATAAGGGCAGGGATAGGGAAGTCAAGAACTACTCATAGTGGGTGGCTTTTTTTTGGACTCTAAAAATATAACTCATGGAGAAACATGAGGGAGACTACTAAAAAAGAAAAAAAAAAGTCATTGCTAAATTCTTCCAGATAACTGGTTATTTTCAAAGTAAAATAATTGACAAAAGAAAAATATTTTACACAGTTATATTCAATGTGAAGACTGAAACAACATTTAGACAATAGACTCCTGAAAAGAGGCAAATATTTCTCAAACAGAAAGATTAAAAGATGAGAGTTTTAATGTGGCTTTTTATATTCCTTGGTTTTGTCTGAAGAGACAAAAAGTCATGGGGCAAAGAGCTTCCTACTGCAAGATGAAAGATCTTAATCCCAGTATCTTCTTCCATCTTTCTCCAGCCCTAAACACACACACATACATACACACACACACATGCACATACACACACACACACACACACACACACACACACAGAGTAATGCAGAGCTCACTGGACTTTATTAATCTGTCAAATGGGAAATTATTTCTTTTTCACCTCAAAGTAGGCAGAAATATTCAGTATTTTGATTCATTTATATTTATAATGCAAGTTTTGGAGTTTGTCTATCCAAAAAAAAATAATGTTTAAGTTTAAAAAATTTGGAGGGGGCACTCTATTATGCTGCACTGGCATTAGTAAATCTATTCAGTTCTTAACCTTTAACACCAGAAATAAAAAGTTTGGACAAAAGCACAGACTCTAACTTTCAACCCATAAGAACCCTTGCTTCTTTGAGTAAATGCTTTAAACTCTAAAGGAATGATGTTTAAGGTGAGAAATAGTGGTGCGGTACAGAAGCATGAGTTAGCAATGGGAGAAACCAAGTTCAAGTGCTGTCCGCCCTGTGACTTGGGCAAGGCACTGACCTTTTCAGAGACAGAAGGAATTGGCAATGAGAAAAAGCAGGTGGCATGTTTAAGCAAATGGAACCAGCAGGTGCATCCTTCTAAGTAAGAAAAAGTGTGACTCTTTCAAAGAACTGAAAAAAAAACAATGTGTTTAGACAGTAGAAAGGGTATCAGTGGCCCAACTAGAGGATGGAGAAGTCACTAAGAGCCATACAAAGGATTTGGGGCTCTATCTTAACAGCAGTGCAGAGCTGCTGAAAAATATTTAGAGATTTACATGGTCAGATTTGTGGTTGAGAAAGGTCCTTCGGGTGGCAGTGTGAAGGAGTTGACTAATTGATTAATTTTAGATGTGTTTTTTCCTTCTTTTAATTAATAGACTGGGTATTTAATTAAAAACCTATTTCTTAAATAAGTTTTTAGTTTATAGAAAAATTGAGCAGGAAGTAAAATTCACATTAGATTTCCGTTTTAAACAATAAAATATTGGAGCAGGAAAATCTAGCTATTTTCTAGGACCAGCTATCAGGAAAATATAGAAACCTAAGACCATGTGATCAGGTTTGTAGGCTTGTGAATTCAAACAATGTCCTTCATGACTCCTCAATGATGTTGTCATAAGGTCTCAAAATGAGAGAGGAAGGCTTTGGGAAAGGGGTCAGAATGGAATTAGGTGAGATCTGGGATCATAGCCTCTTACATGCTGTGTTACCATGCAGTGCTGGTAATGTTCTGTTTCTTGATTTGGGTGCTGTTTACACAATTCTGTTCAGCTTATGAAAATTCATCAAGCACTTAAAAGTTCACATGCTTTTCTGTATGTATATTATATCTCGATATAAAGAAGTTTTAAGAGGATCATCCGCAAAATTTACCTATAGAAAGAAGACATTTTTCCAGAGCAATTGGGGGAAGGAGAATAAGACATCATTTAAGTTCAGCCACAAAAGTTGCCCCCCTATAACACCTTTTGTACTATAAAACTGGTATACAGGGGAAATGGCAAAGGGGAAATGTTAGTAAAGATTCCTTAAAATACAACAGTTTTATAATACAAAAGGTAGAGCAGGGAAGCAATGTGTGTTGGCATTGTGGAAGTATGAGTAGGTAGGAGTCCCAGTTTCCACTTCTGCTATTCTGCTTTATAGCCCTGTGATCATTGACAAGCCACTTAACCTTTAAGCCTCATGACTCCTCATTTGAGCAATGGGGATAATGATTACCAAGATGAAGATGAGATGAACTGTCCGAGCCTGTTGCTGAGCACCGTGATGGAACACTAAGAGATGCCATGGAGAAGCCAGTGAAGAAGCAGCCAAAACAATGGAATTTATCCCCTGAGGAACCGCATCCTACCCCAAACAGAGCTAGACTAGTTTTTAATTTGCTTTACCCAAAGATATTCCATGTACTGACAATGAACCCCTCCCTGCCACCATATATCTTTTTTTTTTTTTTTTTTTTTTTGAGACGGAGACTCGCTCTGTTGCCCAGACTGTGCTGTGGCACAATCTTGGCTCACTACAACCTCTGCCTCCCAGGTTCAAGCAATTATCCTGCCTCAGCCTCCTGAGTAGCTGGGATTACAGGTACCCGCCACCATGGCTGGCTAATTTTTGTATTTTTAGTAGAGACAAGGTTTTGCCATGTTGGCCAGGCTGGTCTCAAACTCCTGACCTTCAGCAGTCCACTTCCCTCGGCCCCTCAAGGTGCTGGGATTACAGGCATGAGCCACTGTGCCCAGCCCCTATATCCAATTTTGATATCTACTTTCTCCTACACTGGGTTTTATATCCTTGAGGGGCTGCCTCAGATGTAATTGAATCAGTCAAACATTCTCAGAAATTTGGGCCACAGAATCCATTCTTCAAGTACAAAATTTATTTGAAATGCCAAGTCAAAAGAGCTTCTCTAATCAAAGAGGGAATGGGGTAGCCCAATTCCTAGTAGCTCCATTCTATTTTCTTCAGAGCTTTGGGGTTCCAAAGAGCATGATGTAAAAGCAATTGGTCTAATCTACTCTATTTTACAGATGGGGAAATTAACAGAGGTTTCATTCAGAATTTGAACTTGCCACTTGCCCAGAGCCCCTGAGTAGAAAACAGGGTGACATCACTGACTAACTTGCCCCTGCTGCTACCTGGTACCTGGGCTCTCCCCACAGGGGTCTTGATGAAATGCAGACATCTGTGGAGTCTTAGAAATCTGGGCTTCATGCCTAGGGACAAAATGAGGGGGATTTGAAGGCAGTGAAGGACCACAGTTTTTGAGATGCTCTGTTTTCTTTCTTCTTGACATGTAGCTGAGCCATAGACTACCCTGGGAGTGGGAAGTTTGTTATCTCCATATTTTTCTGAGGCTGGAACATGTATATTCCAGCCTGGGCTACATGCTTAGCTGAATGTTTTTATTTCCCTCTTTAATCTTTGGCACTCCAAACAGAATTTTTCCCAGAGGCTGCGGAGATGGTGACCAAGTTTCTTAGACAACGTCTGGGTGTCAGCTTATTAAAATCATATTAGAAATAGTTCTTTCCATATGTATACCACTTTATACCACAAAAAAACACATTTGTTAACTTATGAAAGTATTCATTTACTCAAATATTTTTGAACAATTGTTTATTGAGCATTATTATGCACAATTCATTGGACTAAACACTGATAAGAGTGGTGGCCAAGATAGACATCCACAGCCATTTTCCTTACAGAGTATCCAAATATTCCAAATACAAAGACAAGCAACTAGCTCATTGGAGTGCAATGTGTGAGGTGTTGCAAATGGGGAAACCCATTGCAGAATAAAATGGCCAATATTGCAGGCAGAGAAAACAGCATGTGCAAAGACCAAACGGGTGAATTAGGGCATGGCTTGTTTGGGGAACAGTAAGTATTCAGGCCACGAGGATCTCAATTTGGAAGAAGGGGAACCAAGAAACCACACTGGGGAAGAAAGATGCCAGGTGATGTCAGAGAGTTAGAAAGAGACCAGTTGCCAAGAGCTTTGTAAATGCATGTCTTGGTTTGGGTTCCTTTGGAAGCCAACAGTATTAGTTCATTTTCATGCTACTAATAAAGACATAATCAAGACTGAGTAATTTATAAAGGAAAGAGGTTTAATGGACTCACAGGTCCTCATGGCTGGGGAGGTCTCACAATCATGGTGGAAAGTGAAGGAAGAGCAACGGCATATCTTAGATGGTGGCAGGCATGAGAGCTTGTGCAGGGGAACTCCCATTTATAAAACCATCAGATCTCATGAGACTTATTCACTACCACAAGAACAGTATGGGGGAAACTGCCCCCATGATTCAGTTACCTCCACCTGGCCCAGCCCTCGACACATGGGGATTATTACAATTCAAGGTGAGATTTAAACCCTATCACCAACTCTGAGGCAAAGGTTCAAGTACAGGTAGATTATCTGGATGATGATTCTAATGAGTACCAGAAGAGAAGAGGGCAAAGATGGTAAGGTCATGAAAAGAGGTAGTGTTATCAAACACATTACTACTGTGATCAGCTGCAGCTTAATCACCCTGGGGATGAATTCTGTGAGCCAGGAGAAGACACACTCCTCAGAATTATCTCACCTGAGATGTTAGGAAGCTGGGGTATTTAATCCAATCATGCCCATCAGTGGTTGAGGGATTTCCCTGGGGCATTAATCCTCCAGCACATCTGTCTTACCTGCTGGTGGGCAGAGTGGGCTCAGGCCACCAGAGAAAGCTCTCAGGCAAAGAAAAATGAACAGTGATTATGGGAAGTCATACTAGAAGATGTCACAGTGGCAACAAATATGGGCAGAGCTTCAGTGGGATCTGTTGCAGCACTAAAGTGGTTGGACACTTGCAAGGGAGATTAGCAAACAGGGAAGCGTCTAAGAAAAGAGTTTTAGGAATAATTTTCAATTTTGACGTAGATTCCTTTGTGTGAAATAAAGATTGCAAGGGAGAGCCAGGATTCACTAGGACCAAATGGGAAGCAGGAGTAGTGGTGGAGGTGAGCAATGATCTGGTAGTGCTGAGGCAATGAGAGAAGGAAGTTGGGATCAATAGAGTTATACGAAGTAGTAGGATAGCATAAGTATAGGGTTTATATAAAGGACTGAGAAAAAAAAAGAGATGATATGATTTAGGTAAAATGCACATACATCCCAGGGTGCTTAGGGGCCAAAAAAGGAGCCATAAAAGATATAAAGGCCATGAGGAGTCAAACTGATACCAATTCATTTTTCACAGAATAGGGGAATTGAGTGCAGGAGATACAGGCCATAACAGACCTGGGTAGTTGGATGAGTCCTTCTTACAGTTTAAATCCACAGAAGACTGTCCAGAGAGTTCCCTGGATTCACCTCCAAATAAAGTTAAGAACTGTTTGTCCATAGCTCATGACACCTTTGAGTTCTGTTGAAGCTGAAGTCAACAGAACCTCTCAGAGCTATAGACTTCTCATCACAGTGGTCAACCCTTCTTCTAGACCAGCAGTTCTCAAATGTTAGCATGCATCAAAGTCCTCTAGAAGGCTTGTTAAAACACAGATTTCTGGGTCCCACTCCAGAGTTTCTGATTCAATAGTTCTGGTGTAGGGCCCAATAATTTGCTTTTCTAAAAACTTTCCATATGATGTGATTGCTGCTGATAAAGAGGGCCATGCTTTGAGAACCACAGATGCCAGTCCCTTCAACAATCCACATACTCATATACTTACTATCCTAGGTGATAGTGATAGGGATTCCCAAATGAATAATAATAAAAAAAAAATTCACATGGCTCCTTCCCTCAGAGAATTATCTGTTTGTTGGTGCAGATATGAGTAAATACATCTTTAAATTCCAATGTCAAAGACCCTCAGGCTTGAGGGTAAGAATGTGTTGCTGATGTGGAGTTTTGAACATGAGTAGGAGCCACTCAGATCAAGAAGGGAGAGATGGGTGCTCCAGGCAGAGGGGGCAGCCTGGACAAAAGTCTGTGGGTGGGAGGATGCACAGGAATGCACTTAGAGAACTGCAAGCCATTAGGCGTGGTCAGAACATTGTCTAAATGTGGATAACACAGGAGATGGGGCTGGACAAGAGCCCAGGAGACTTAGAGGAGGTAGCACTTGAGCTGAGTCTTGAAGAACAAATGGGATTTTAGAAAAATAAAAGAAGGGTAGTCTGGCTGAGAAGACCTCAGGCACACTTCATTTCAGGATTCCAAATTGTCTCCTCATTATCTCTATATTCCTCCTCCAAATGTATGAGAGAGCATAGAAGTGGTGTCCTTTCACAAGAGTTTGTCTAAGAGCTGGGGTGGTGCTATATGGTTCTTTCCAGAGGCCTGTTTGAGCTTTGCATGGAAAGGAGTAGCTCATTCTCCTGCATACCCTTGCATCATATCGAACACATTCCTTTCCAGGATAAAAAACATGTCAAGGTAACACGGATCACACGTAAAAAGGGAGGTGACCAGACATCCCATTTTCTTCAATCCTTACAACAGTGACATAGTGCGTCTATTCATCCATTCATCTGTACAGACACAGACACACACACGCACACGCACACACACACACACACATACACATGCATACCATACCAGCACAGACCAAAGAAGTGAAATTTGCAAGGACCAATTTCAATTTCAAAACCCCTTTCCAAGGAACCAAAGACAAAACTTAGTTTCCAGACATTTTATGTGCCATCCAAGACCTAAACCCAAACCTTGATATTTCTCTTCCACTAGCAGAATGGTTTTCCCTCAGGTTGTTACAAATATTTCTCTGTGTTGACATTTAAAAATATTTTCCACAAAGCTCCCTGCCAAATGCTTTCATCTCAAACATTTGCAGTTCTCCTGGAACTCATGTTAACACATACAAGGCATCAGCTGTTGGGACCCCATTCACCTGTAAATTTGTCTTCAGAGCCTGACATTTGTACATGTTCACTTCTTTAAAAATTCTGTTGCCCAAAGTTTTAGCCTACCTAAACCCTTCACGGTAGATTCTACCTGCCTTGCTAGGCTTATCTTTTACTACCATCCCCATCCACTCCCTACCCACTCCTCATTTTTTGCAGCCAAACCAAACTTCCTTTAGTTACCTTAGCTTTCAATGTCCTCTTAGTTCTAAGTTCTGGAACGTCTGCCTTTATCTATACATACACACACATGTCACTCCTCTTCGTTCTTCATTTTGGAGTTTAGATAAGCTCATTAATGATCATTATGATAGCTTACATTAATTGCAGACTCACCATATGCCTGGCATGAAATTAAGTACTTCACACATAATCATTTACTTAATATACATAAAAACCTATTGAGTTCGGTATAAATATCAGTATTCTCATTTTAAAAATGAGGAAATTGGGGGAAGAAATTGTAAATAAATTTCTCAATGTAGTATGACTAGTAAACAGATGAAATCTGAATTTGAACTGAGGCAATCTGTTCATGAACATAAAAATATAACAATGCCTAATGATACTCCTAGAAGGCTTCTCTGAGCCTGACCAAGCCTGGAAACCCTGTGAGCCCACATCAGCTCTTATTTCCTCCACAATTGTCTTAACCACACTATGATAATTGTCCTTTTACTTATTTCATTCCTTAGAAACACACAGAAGCTGCCTCTCATTCAACCTGTATCCCCTGACATACAGTAGGTCTTCTGTGATTATTTGAGGGAGGTATGAATAAATTTGAATGGAGCCTGAGTCAAGTACCATCCACGAAGAAAACACATGCTAATCCAATTAGTGATGTAAACTCCAGGCTGAAACTAAACCAATTAAGAGAACAAAGTTTTTCAGCACTTTAGAAATGCCTGCTAACATAAAAATCATACATCAATTACCAATCTTTCTCATTTTTCATGAAAAAAGCTGCCCTCCAAAGACCTCCAACTGCTAAAGCTTTCCAAGATGAGTATGTGTCTAGAGATAGCAAATTTGACTTTAAAAAAAATCAGTAATTCCAACTCTTAGCACATCCAGATTGCCTGTGTTTGGATAATGGAGTCAGATATGGAGGAGAGTTTGGTTAATCGAGTAGAAAGCTAAGGTTTAAAGCTTTGAGGTCAGAAGGACAATTAGGCACCTGAGATGTGGTAGGTATAACCAACACTAACCCCACCACCCAGAACATGGGTCTCAGCCTTCATAGGCTCAGAGGTGAGGGGTTGCCAAACTCCTTCTCCTCAGGCTGAGATGGGTTCTACAACCTGCATCTGCAACTGGCAGCAAGGAAAATGAGGTGGCTTCCTGGATTGACCCGGTCCTCTTCTTTAGACAGCCTCAGGTTCTGAATGAGAGGGTTTCTGGTCACTAGTTAATTCACAGAGCTGATGATTAGCCAGACTTATAGGTTTAGATAGACTTTATTATGTGACCAGACTCACTAAGACATCTGACCTCTCGATTGTCATCGATCTTGGTCAGTTAGGAATTTGGTTCCGTTATTATCAACGTTCACACTTTTTCTGGTAAAGCAACAGTATCCTTCTCTTTTCCATCCAAAGCTAGTCATTCTCCTTTCATCCTTTATTCTGATTTTTGCTTTTCTTCTTTGAGCTTCCTACCTTGTTGCAATTAGCCAGAAGGAAACTACAAGCTGAAAGATTACAGTCTACCCTGCTACCAGAAGGATACCTAAAAATCCCATTGCACTGATGCTAAAGTCCAGACGTTGTTGCTGGCCTACTGGTCCTGAATGATCTGGCCTGGCCCTATTTAATCCAGTAGCCACATGTGTCTACTGAGCACTTGAAATTCAGCACTGGTTAGTCTGTATTTACATGTGTTGCAAGTTAAAAATGCACCACGGATTTCAAAGGTAATGAGGTTTTTCTCATAATAATTATTGATATTAATCACATTAAAATGTCAACATTTTAGATCAAACAAAATACATTATTAATTTCACCTGTTTATTAAAAAAATGTTTTAATGTGGCTATCAGTGGGCCAAGCGCAGTGGCTCATGCCTGTAATCCCAGCACTTTGGGAGGCCAAGATGGGCGGATTACTTGAGGCCAGGAGTTTGAGACCAGCCTGGGCAACATGGTGAAACCCCATCCCTACTAAAAATACAAAAATTAGCCGGTGTGGTGGTGCATGCCTGTAGTCCCAGCTACTCGGGAGGCTGAGGCACAAGAATAACTTGAACTAGGGAGCCAGAGTCAGTGAGCCAAGATCATGCCACTGTACTCTAGCCTGGGCAACAGAGCAAGACTGTCTCAAAAAAAAAAAAAAAAAAAGAAGAAGAAGAAGAAGAAGAAAATAAAAAATAAAGGTGGCTATGAGAAAAATTTTAAATTACACATGTAGCTCACACTTTGTTTTTATTGGGTAGCACTGATATGACTGATAATATTCAGCCTCCATTTCTGCCATTCTTCCTTTCACAATCTGTTCCCCAGGTATGCTGAATTTCTTCAAGGCTCACTAACCTTACAAGTTCTCTATCACTCCCCAGCGTTTATATATCTGGAACATTCTTTCATTTTCATCATCTAGCCTTATTCATCCTTTAGGCTGGAGTTCAAATATTTCTTCCTTGGAGAAGGGTGAGATGTGTTCACCCTTCCAAATTTTAAGGTAGGGGCCCCTCTCTGTGACCTCATGACACCGTTTGTTTCCATTCATCACAGTACTTGCCAGGCTGCTGTAACTGATTTTTTCTGCCTCACAGGATTGTAAGCAACAAAAATAAACCAATTGCTACTATACATGGTACATAGTAGGTATTCAGTAGATACTTGTGAAGTGAATGAAGAATGGAAACCTAATCTGATCATGCTGCATCAATGGTGCTATGCACTACAGACCAAATCTGGCCCTCTGCCTATTTTCGTAAATAAAGTTTTGATGGACCACAGCTATGCTCATTTATTTATATACTATCTATGGCTGCTTTTGTGAAGCAGAAGTCTGTAGCTGCGACAGAAACAGTATGGCCCACAAAGCCTAAAGTATTTATTACACGGCTTTTTAAAGAACAAAGTTTAAGCTAGGTACGGTGGTGTAGCCCCAGCTACTTGTGACTCTAGTCCCAGGTACTTGGAAGGCTGAGGCAGGAGGATCAACTGAGCCCAGGAGGATCAACGGGGCCCAGGAGTTTGAGGCTGCAGTGATTGTGCCTTTATGCTCAAGCCTGGGCAAGAGAGAAACCCCATTTCTAAACACACATACACACAACAAAAAACAAACAAACAGAAAAACAAACACATAAGTTTGTTGACCCCGTCCTAAAATATAATGCCCAACTTTTCAGAACATATCCCTGCTTATCTGTTTGGACTTGTCGGATAGTTACTCCACTTACAATACCTCTCCATTTTAAGTGTACTGAACTATTGGAAGTGCCAGGAAATCTCCTACATTCTTGTGCTCATCTATTCCATCTCCAGACCACACTGTAGGTCTCAACACTCTATATTATCTAACTATTTTACATAATATATAAGAAAATGAACATATATCCACTTATAAGTCTTTGTTCTCAAGAGCAGGTACAACCCATTCATTCAACACATATCTATTCAGTGCCCAAGATGTGCCATGCCCAATTTCAGGAGCTGGAGATAGAATGGCCACTGTGCTTGTAACACTTAGAACCAAATAGAAGACTATTCTCTCTCCATTCTGTGTTTCCACTGACCAAACCAGTGCCAGGCATGTTGTAGTCACCTAGCACACGTGTGAATGAATGAATAAATGTTTTTTAACTAGAATCACACTTTTATCATTATTTAATGCTATAAGCAGCAAGATGAAATTAAGGGTCAGACTTGATTCTATTCCCAGCTTTGACAGACAGGCAGCCAGGCAGTAAATAATGCTTAAGGACATAGAGTGTGAAGGAAAACTGCCTAGGCTTGAATCCTCCACCTTTGCCACTGGCTCTCTGCGTGATCTGAAGCAAATTATTAGATTGTTGTGTGGGGATAAAAATGTCCATCTTAAAGACATGCCATGTAGATTAAATGAGCTAGGGTTATAGAGTGCTTCACCAGTGCCTGGTACCTACTGAGTGCTTTATTAGTGTTGGCAATCATTATCATTGCCATTGTTATTGTTATCACCACCCAAGCAAGGCCAAGTGACAGTTCTAGGAGCCTCGTTGATAAAATGGGGACAACAGTATCTGTTCTGCCATGGGAATCCGATTAGAGACATCAGTGAGAGGATTTTGTAACCTGTGAAGTACTCTCCAGATGTGAAATGCGGTGATATCTCCCAGATGTGTGGGTCAAATCGTCACTGACACATCTGCAAGGAGCAAACATCTGGAGGCCTGGCATGCCATCATCTCAGCCTCTGCTGCCCTTCCCCTCTACTCTAGCTCCTTTCTCTACACACCCCTTTTCCCACCCAGGGGCAGCGTGCCAGTTCCAAGGTTGCAGTGAGAAAAATAACATTCTTCTGTTCTCTGTCCAGTGTGGAAATTCCATCTCTTTGCAGTTTCCATCATGTCAGAGGTGCACTGAGGGTCCATTAAGGCTCCTTATGGGAAGGGAGGAGGGTGTGGAGAGAGAGAGGGAATGGGAATCCCTTTTACTGGGATTTTTACTAGCACCCCTAGATGAAATCTTTCCATCCAGTCACCAAAGCGCTTATTGGGTCATGGCTACTGCTAGGAGGTGATTTTTTAAAAACAGGCTAACAGCAAAAGAATGCCTCATTGAATCAAAGTACACATCCATTGCAATTTTTTTTCCAACCATTTTTTCCCCTTTGCTTTCCCAAATACAACAGTGTCTGGGTTAGTTCTCAAAGCAGTTTTGAATTTAAGGCTGAGACTGCTTTGTAGGGTGTCCCCAAAAGTAAGTCAGCTGAGTTCAACACACATTTATTTTGCACCAACTTTTTTTCTGGGCACTATGCTTGGCAGTAGAGGTCTGGAGGTGAATGGAGCATTGAACTGTAATTGTGGACTCCACAGACTCTGGGGGAGATAAGTCACAAAACACAGGGCTTTCCAACATGCTAAATTAGGACTAACATAGAGGTAATCCGTGGTGCTTGGGAATTTCAGAGGCGAGGGCCGGTACCAAGACTTCATATTACCTGAACCCAGTACAGAACCAAGTATATATTAGGTCCTCCATAGGGATGTCATGAATAACTAAATGAGCTCCACCTCTGAGGGTTCAAGGAAGGCTTCCCAAAGAAAACAGTATTAGATCATGGTTGAATATATATGTCATGGTTCATAGGCTGCAAGAGGCAGCTACAGTTTGGCCCAAAGGAAAGTTACTACAAGTGTTTGACAGGGCTTGGCTCATAGGTTTCAACCTGTGAGGGAAGGCTGGAGAAAGAGACTTGAAGAAGCCAGATCATTCCAGGGTCTTAGTAGCAAAAAGAGATAAAAAATATCACCCAGACTCTACAGTTCAACACACTCCAGCTGTTCCTTTCTTGTATATCTCTACTCAAAATTCAGAATGTTGGGAGTAAGAATCTAGTTGGCCACATGCAGGTCTTATGCCTAGGTAGCCTGCAGTGGAAGAACGTAACACTTTGATTTAAGTTCCACCAAGATCATACCCAATGAAGCCAAGGTGGTTCTCTACTCCTTTCCTCCAAAAAGAATCAGGCATTGATCAGAAGAAGTAACTGTTTCTGAGCAGCCAATAGAGAAATTGCTACTGTCCACTAAAGCAAGAGTTAGGCAGAAGGAAAAAAGCTGGCAAGAATATACATACCTATGGAAGCAGAATGGGAAAAGGTATGGAGGTCCGAAAAAACAAGGGACAGGCAGGGAACTTGAAGCAGCTTAGGTATAGGGCATAAGACAAAAAGGTCTTATGAACAGGGTATGAATAGGGCAGAGCATGACAATGCTTAATCTCCATTCTGCACTGTGGTGTGAATGCGATAAGGCAGGAGGCTATGGAACCCAGTGCCACTGTTGCCTGTGTCATTGCTGCATGAAAATATTGTGTTATTTTAACTCAGCGTAAAGAGAAGTTCTATGACTGTGACATCCCCCTGACGTCAGGTGAATAGATTAAACAAGTCCAAATACTATTAACCCAATTACAGATGTGCTGAGTGGGTTCTGAACTTGGCTCATCCCCAACTGGAAGTTTCACTTGGAAACTTAAAAGAAACAGGGGCAGAAAATTCTCATCCACACCCAATGCACCATGTCCTCAGCCAACCACAGAAACCTCTGCTGCCCAATAGTCATCCTCTGTTCTGTTTTTGTTTGTTGATTTTGTTTTCAGTGCAACCCCCAGCATCTTACGTAACAGAAAATAAGGTTTGGTGAGAAGCTCTTTCTCCCTAAATTTAGATTTAGGTTTTGTGGGAACTAATAGTGATGCCAATGGAATGAACAAGAGAAAAAAAAAAAAGAAAAAAGGAAAAGCAGACCACAAACCTTTATGGAGCACTTACTGTGTGTCACACTCTATGCCAGGCCCTTTCTGATTTATTTATAGTGTCTTCCTTACAATGTCTGAGTGAGGTGGATACATTTGGTGATTCCTTTTTTTTTTTTTTTTTTTTCAGTGAACAAATGGAGCTCCAAGTCTGCTAAGTTTCCATGTTTGAGGAGGCTGAGAGTTGAAATCAATTTGTCTGACTCCAAAGATTAATATTTGTTAATCTTTGGATTAACAAATCCAAAGATTCTAAACTTCAGAATTTCTTCCTCCCTTAACAACTCCTTCTGAAGGTGTTTTGTTCCCTGTAACAAGGACCTGCATCTCATCTTGGTTGCCTGTCAACTTGTAACTCTAGTGATAGAAAGCTCATCATATTATCCTCCCCTCCCAAAAAAAGCAGCCCTCTATATGAACACTACTTAAGCAAACCTCCTTTTGTCTTAACTCTATTCTCTTGACTCCAACAAAGGGGTGTATTCCTTCAGCTGCATACTTACTATTGCAACATCTGAAGATGGGGACTGGGCTTTGATGTATTCTCCATGTAAATGGACAGACACTGTGTGCTCTGGTTGGAAAGGCTCTTGGGAATCATCCATATTTGTGATTCCCAAATATGGCATGCATCAAAGCCACCCTGGGAAAGTTGCAAAAACACAGAGTCCCAAGACATAATTGGAATCTCAATGAGTGTGGCCCAGGAATCTGTATTTCTCCCCAAGCTCCCAGGTCATTTGGATGTTTGAACCCAGTTCCCCAAATTATATTGCATGGAAGATCAAGATCCAAAGAAGGAAAGAAATTTGCCTAGGGCTACACAGTCAATGAGTCATGCTTTTATTTTCTGATAAAAAAGGCCAGCCTTGATGATCTTTGCAGACAGTTCCTCTAAGACTTGCCTCTTGTTCTGCCCCAGGAAGGCTGCTCATTGACTGTGCAGTTGAATAGCTTGCAAGAGAGTGAAGAAACTACGTCATCCCTGATCATAAAACCTAGTGAACTGCAGCAACCAGGCTGGTATTTGTGCTACAAAACTGCTTGGGGAGGCTAATCCAGCTTGGCACTTACCTTGATTTCTGAGAAGAGGTAAGGTTTTCCACCTATTATTCTCTAACTGCCCAGAGGTCAGAAAAGCAGATGGACCTGGGGTTACCACGGGGTCAGGAATGCACTGGAAATAAAATAAAAAAAACACTCTACTCTTGGTTCTGGCACCTTTATGATCTTGGATGGGTACTTTTTCATTTCTGACCCTCAGTCTCCATATTTATAACATGGGAGCATTGGCCTCTGGAGGAGTTATGAGAATGTTGCTGTAGAGTGACCATGTCTTAGGCGAGAACTGCATCCTAGTTTTCTCCTAATGGCATGACTCCAGGCAAATCACCTAAATTCTCTGAGCCTCAAGACTTGTTCTGTAAAATGGGAGTGTTGACAGCTACAATATGGTGTATGTGTGACAAGTAAATGAGATATTCCAACCAACATGTTTAGCACAGACCCTGGCTATGGAAAGTGTTCAACAAAGGGCAATTGCTGCTCTGGTTGTTATTGAAATTTGCCCTTCTAATCTGAATGCCCAAGAGATCAGCCTCTCTGACCAAGGAGGAGAGTGCTAAGGCCTTACATTTGATTGGACATTTCTAGTTCCTATACCCACCATCTCTTTAGTCCCTCAGTAGTTCCTTAGCAAATTCATGAATGAGCCTTTTGGTAGACTCCAAAGTGAGTTGGTCCGGGACTCAGAAGAAAGAAGCCCACTGTCTACTCAGGCTTGGAGATCCTGCATGAACACAAACCCATATCTCAGCCTCTATTTCCTCAACTACAAAGTATATATCATGAGCCCCATTCCAGAAGACTTAAGTAAAGATGACTTTGGAACTGCATGGAGTAGTACAAGCACACATTTTTTGAGTATCTACTGTATGGTTTAACCTATGGGCCCTGGAGACATAAAACATAGCCCTATCCAAGAGCTCACATATATTAGGGGAAAACAAATATCTAAAGGCACAATTAAAACCCAGTGGGTTAAGTAGGAACATCACAGATATGTGGGAATTGTGAGAACTGAAAGGACGAACTCTTGTCCTGAATTTGGAGCTACGGTCAGAACAACTTTCCTAGAATAAGTAACACTTCTCCTCCAGGAGTTTGCTCTGTAAACATCCTCCTCTTCCACAAATATATATAATTGGTTACCTTCTTCTTTTCCAGTTGCACTCCCTGAGAGATTGAAAAAACAATTAGTAAAGCCGAAGGATTCTTCAGTGAAGTTCTTGTCCAGTTAACCTGTTTATGAAGAGACACTGAGGGCAAGACTAGGGAGAAACTAGAGTCCAGCAGCCTGTTAGTGTCAGGACTGGATCCAGAATCTGAATTCTGAATTACCATTTGGGGTGCTTGTGACTACCTAAACTGACAACCTCCCCAGTGTCCCTGTTTCTCACACACACATACACACACATACACACACACACACACACACACACACACAGAGGCATACATGCCTCCCTGTCCAGCAGAGCACACCTGTGGCCCCTTGCCCTCCCCTGCTGCCAACTCTTGTAAAACAGGAAAACAGAACAGCTTGGCTTTGGCTATAACATGTACAAACACTTGGAGCAAAGTTTCCAAAGGGAGACAGACAGTGAACGCCTTTCAGGGTCTGGCAGTTTTATGGGCAGAGGCCAATTAAAAAGCATACCCCCACACAAAGCCCGTGGGTTTTGTTTGGCTGTGGCCTTCTCTCCAGGCCCTTTGTAGGCTGCATTGACAGCGCAAATTGGAAGGACCACTGTTCCTGAGGGATCCTGGACATTCACAGTGCTGCTGGGGGACCTTCCTTCAGGATTTCCTCATTGGAGGCCTCAGGCTCAATTTCAATGGGTGCTAGCTATGGGCTAGGTCCGGGGCAAGGCTCCAGGGTTCAGAAGGAATTCTAACCAGACCATGCCCTTGTGTTGCTCATAGTCCTTTGGGAAAGAATGGCATTGAGTGAGGAAAGGGCTAAAATGAAAGTAGGGAGTCCCCACTGTGAGACCTCACAGAAGAGTTATCAGCTCCTCTGGGAGAAGGCAAAAATCCTCAGGAAGCCAGTGGATCTGCTTAGGGTGGATCTGCCCAAGCTGGAACTCCACTCCCATCAGAGGGAGAACACATGCAAGTGATGAGAGGGGATGAGCGAAAGGCATTTCTGAGACTTTCGTGTGTCTGGGGAGTAGGGAGTTGAGTACAAGAATGACAACAATTAACATCTGTAAACTGCATGTCACATGCCAGGTGCTGTTATAAGTATCTAATGTAAACTGACCCATTTAATCCTGAAAAAAACCTTATGGAGGACTATTTCCTTTAAGTAGCAGAGAGAAAAACCAAGGCATGAACAGGCTGTCACCTGCCCAGGGCTACCGAACCATCAGCAACCCATGGTTTGTGTGGCCAGGACAGGGACTGGGGTTGACTCTAGGGCAGTACAGTTGGCTGGGAATGTGGTGTTGCAGAAGAAGCTGAGAGTTAGGGAACTCCAGGTCTCCATGCTCTGCTGCAACCTGGCTGAGGCTGTGACCCTCTCTAGACTGGCCAGAGACAGTCATCCTGCTGTTGTCAATCTCAAAGGGAGGTAGTGAAGACAAAAGAGAGATTAAAAGTGCTCTTTGTACCTGAGTCATCATCTGATTTAATGTTTCACATCCATGACACATAGATCTCCCCTAGTGTGGTGGGGGAACATGGATAACCCAGGGCCCACAGAGGGTGAATGGCTTGCTCAAGCTCACATAGCAGCTCTACTTCAGGAGCAAGACTAGACCAGAGGTCTCTACCTGAGGAGACAATAAAGTATAGCAGTTAAAATTCTGGAGTCCAGTGAGATCTGGATTGAAATTTGGTTCTGCCACATACTAGCTGCCTGAGACCAGAGAGTTTCTTAAATTCCTTTAGGTTCATTTCTCATATCTTTGAAAGAAATGATCATTTATAAAGTATATGAAATGATGTTCATGTAAAGAATATGTCTTATGGTAAGCAATCAATTAAATGATGATGGTGATGAGGATAAGGATAGTGATGATGAGGAGGAGGAGGAGGAAGAGGAGGGAGAGGAGGAGAAGGAGGGAATTCAGCACTATTTCTATAAGTCCAGTATTTTACACTTCCACAAAATTCTACACTACTTACGTAAGCCCCTTGCTATGGTTCCCACATCTGCATTTGAAAGTCATAGCACATTTGTGCATAATTACACTCAGGGCCATGAATGGTTTTCACATAAAGCTAAATTATATTCTTGGCTCTCTGATGTCCCAATGACTGTTTCTGCATGATGCAAATCATGCCTCATCCATGCAGACTGTTCGTTGAACCCATGTGATTCATCATTGACTTCATGCCCCAGCTAGTTCTGTCCAGTCTAACACTCAGTCAGCAGTGGGGAAAGATAAAACCCAAGTCATCAGGCTTTGGTTAGCAAATCCTATTGAGTCAACTTCCTTGACACCTCTCAGATCCAGCCTCATCATTGCAATGGCCATAGCTCAAGCTTCCTCATCTTCCTCCTAAACAATACCTATAGTCTCCTATCTAGTCTCTTTCCCACTAACTCTCTCCTCCCCACTCTCCTACTCTGCACCCAGAAGGTGCATTTGAAAATGCTTATCTGCCCATGTCACACCTCTACTTTCAGTCCAGTGCCTTCCAATGGCCAATGTGGTCTGGCTCCGACAACTTCTCCAAACACATCCTCCATCTCCCTGACCACACCAGTTGCTCACTATCCCTCAAATATGGCACACTTTTTCATCAATATGCTAGTCTCTCTGTCCCTCATGCCCTTTTTCTACTACTGTACTTACTGAACTCTTATAAATCCTTTGACTATGAAGGCTTTCCTGATGATGACTTGCCTTCCAATGGCAGAGTCCATTGCACCCACCCTTTCTCATGTAAAGAAGTCATTATAGGCCTGGCACAGTGGCTCATGCCTATAATTCCAGCACTTTGGGAGGCCGAGGTGGGAGAATTGCCTGAGTTCAGGAGTTCGAGACAAGGCTGGGCAACATGAAGAAAAATTACACTACAAAAAAATTACAAAAATTAGCTGGGTGTGGTGGTGCATGCCTGTAGTCTCAGCTACTTGGGGGACTAAGGTGGGAGGATTGCTTGAACCTGGGAGGTTGAGGCTGCAATGAGCTGTGTTAGTACCACTGCACTGCACTCTAGCTAGGGTGACAGAGTGAGACCCTGTCTCTTAAAAAAAAGTCATTATAATAACTATTTACTAAGAACTTTTGTTTTCAAGTACACAATGGCTTTATATACATCATCTAATTTAATCTTCCCAACAGTCTTTGAAGTAGTATATTTATCCCTTTCACAGATGAGAAAAGTGAGGCTTAGAGAGGTTAAGTTAATGCCAGCTAACCTGAGCTTATTAGTTAGCAATATCTGTTGAGTTTGCCTCCTAAATTTCTCCTAAAGGTTAGCCCTGCCTCACTATAAATTGCACAGCCAATATTTAAACCCAGATTGGCTTGACTCCAGAGTGTCTGATTTTATCACACTGTATTTAGTTAGCTAAATTCTGGGAGTTCCTTAAGGGCAGGAGCTGGATCCTGTTCATGTTAGTACCCTAAACCTGGAAATCAGTACTCTGGTATTGGTTGGAAGTTAGACTTAGTTTTTGACTTAAGATGGAGAAGGGAGGCATTGCACTTAGTAGCCCTAGCAGGTAGTGTGCATACACAGTGCTCATCATTTGGAATTACTTTGTCTGCTCAAGTTTAGATCTCAGTATCTCAATACCATCACTTACTACCTACAGGATTTGGGGCAGGTTATTCGGTCTGCCTAAACCTGAGTTTCTTGAATTGTAAAATGATCGCCACAATAGCACATGACTGTTTTGCTCATGGTTAAATGAGATAAGTATGTGGAGCCATCGGTATGGTGAGGATCCCTTAAATGGTAGCTACCAGCATTTGTCTGTAGTGCACACTGTATCACGAAGCCTGCTGAGAGAAGATAATTCTTGACCATCCAGAAGGATGAGGTCATAGAGGTGATTTCCTATGTACCCCTAACACACATCTCTGTGTGTTCACAACTTCTTTATATGGTGGTGAAGACTACATGAGAAGTCTCATCCTTGCCAGCATATTGTGACATAAGCTTCCCTGGCAAGTTC
The DNA here is from genome assembly GCF_028885655.2 of Pongo abelii. NCBI lineage: Eukaryota > Metazoa > Chordata > Mammalia > Primates > Hominidae > Pongo > Pongo abelii. The sequence goes on from NC_071998.2 coordinate 107,631,993, forward strand.
CGTGGCAGTGCATGGATCAATCTGGTCATACAGAGGCCAGGGCATCATACCCAGTAGCTTCATTTACACGTCAAGAATGTTTTCTTTTTTTTAACGACAGACTTCTCTTTGGGGGTCTTGTTATTGCATTAAATTCCACCATGGTGACCACTTCTCTTTGAGTTAAGTTTTTGACACTAGTTACAATTCACATAGCTGACAGAGCTGAAAATCATTAATTTTTTCTTTTAATTAGAATTCTCTAGGTCTTTCCCACCCAGATTTTCCTGGATGTCTGCCCAAGACTCACAGTATTATGCATATTGTCTCCATCAGGAGAAAAAATAAAAAATAAAATAAAAACACTATACATTTCAATGGATGCCTGTTAACTCCCTTATCATTCAAGCTGGGAAACAACCCCTTGAGGTGGGACGAGCATTGACTCCACTTTGTTGATGAGAAACCTGATGTCAAGTTACTCCCTTAAGGGCAATAGCTGGTGAATAGCAGTGTTGTCAGATTCAAACTCAATCAGGCTCAGACCACCACACCAGCACATTGAGTGTTGTAATTTTCTGCAACTGTTGAGCTAAATTGTTCCTCAGGTTGGGTCAAGACAATGGAAAGCAACAGCAACCTGATAGCTCTCTGAAAACTTGGGACCCAGGCCCAGCAAACTGATAGCTCTCTGAAGGCCCATGTATACCCAGGAAGTGGTATACATGAGAGGCATTTAGAAGCTCCACCTGTATACTTAGAGAAACATAAACCCAATAATAGTAAACTTCCTGAAAGAATGCCTTAGAGCTTAGATTGTGAGAGGCTGAGAAGCTTCCCAGGCACCAAGGTTGGAAGAATCCCTTTCTGCTTTGTTTTCTTTTGTGCTACCAATTTTCCCCATATGGATTGGAGTCCCGGGGAAAAGAATTCCCTCAATATGTAGGTTATCAGGAAGGGGATTGTCAATCTCATCATCATTCACCAAATTGAGAAGTAGGCATTGTTTTTTCTTTTTTACTCACCACTATACAAATGAGGATAGGCATATTTTGAATGGCTTATGTTTTATTGATATTCAGTATCTTTTCCTCTTCTGAAACCCCACAGTGCTACACTCTCTTCTCTTAACAGGTGTCATATTTGCATTATGATATACCTGACCTACATCCCATCTGCTTAAGCTAGGTAGCTTATTTGAGCTAATATGAGGGTGTTAAGAATTTATAACATCTCTTTGTACTCATTACCCTCCCAGGGAAGGGTACACTGGAAGCAGTGCAATTACCATTTAAAAGGAGATTTCAATTATACCTCAATAAAGCTGTTTTAAAAATAGATAAATAAAGGGAGATTCCAGTGTTGGAATGTCTCCCCCTAAGCTACCAACACCTCCTTCATGGAAAATGACAATGGCACCCCTCTCTTTGGGGCCTTCTCCAATCCATCCTTCACCCTGTAGTGAGAATGATTTTCTTAAAGAGTAAGTTGGCTATTTAGTCATATAAATAGTCATGGATGCTTCAAGGCAGCATCAAGCTTCTTGCCCAAAGCTTCCAATGCCTTGCCAAGCTCCCAGCCTCACCTTTTAACACTTCCTATTTTGATCCCTACTCTTAAGGAAAGTTTTCACTCCTTGAAAGAGGTGTACTGTCTCTTGTCTCTGGGCTTTTGTTCATATCCCTTCTTCCTGAAGCAAATTCCATCTTTTTTTTTTTTAAGTTGTCACCTAGGCTGGAGTCCAGTGGCTCCATGTCAGTTCACTGCAATCTCTGCCTCCCAGGTTCAAGCAATTCTCATGCCTCAGCCTCCCAAGTAGCTGGGATTGATTACAGGCACATGCCACCATGCCCTGCTATTTTTTATTTTTTGTATTGTTAGTAGAGATGGGGTTTCACCATATTGGCCAGGCTGGTCTCAAACTCCTGGCCTCAAGTGATCCACCTGCCCTGGCCTCCCAAAATGCTGGAATTACAGGCATGAGCCACTGTGCCTGGCAAGCAAATCCCATCTTTTTCACCTCTCTGTCTGGCTTATTTCTACTCGTCCTTTGGGTTTAGGTATCACTTTTTCAAGGAATCATTTCAGGAGCCCTCCAGTGTGTCTCATGCTCTAACAGTGAGTGCAGAGAACCTCCATTCTTCCTCTAGCACAGCTTGAAATGACCAGACTCCTTCTCTATAATTTCTACTGGGCCATAAGTTCCCTGAGGGAAGGAAGCTTCTCTGTCTTTAGTTGCATATGCTCTGTGACTGGCACAGGGTAGATACTCAATAAGTGAATAAACAGAGGTCTCTCAAGCACACTCCCTTGGTAAGAAATACCACCCAAGCAGAAAGAGAGACAATAGGAATTTTTAATGCATGGACAGGCCTGCAGGGACTCTGGGCAGACCCACAGGTAGCAGGAAGAGGCAGGGTCCCACAAACTCAATAATGTCCAGCAAAAAAGAAAGAGAAGTCCTTAAAGACCCATGCTTCCTCTCTGCAACCATCCTCAGAGCTTCCTTCCTGGTGCTGAAGAGGTCAAAACTGTCTCCTCTAGGGGTCAGGTCAAAACTGTCCCTCCATAGGTCTCCTCCAGGGGTCCATGGCAGGAAGAAAGCAGAGTGTGGCAGGAAGGAGGAAGAAGAGCAAAGGCCGCTTGGTCTCCACCTGAAAAATTCTGCCTCGGGATTGACAGCCATCCATAAGAAAAGGTTTAAAAAGGAGAGACTTTTGATAGAGTCAAATAATATCTTTGAAAAAATAAAAGATAGAGAAAAATGAATAATTCCATTGGTTACAAAGGTCTCTGTCCACTATCCACAGGAGAAACCGTTTGCTTTGGCCTTGCTGGCAAGCTTCATCTGCTAGGCCCATCCTCAGCTGTCCCCCAGCCCACCCAGGCCCCAGGATCCAGGAGAATACTGCTCCCCCTCCCATGGAGAGTCTCTGTGCTCACGGAGGGCGATACCCTCCCTCACCGGCCCTTGGACTCCCCGTACGTGTTGCGGGCCATTGACACCATCTTCTCCTCACACGTGATTTTGGTGTCCTTGAGGATGCTGTACCACACCATGCCTGCAGGCCGGAGCTCCTCGCTGCGGCAGAAAAGATAGGGCACTGTTTCCACGCGGCTCTGGATGTAGGCACTCCGCAGGAGGCTGGAGCAGTGGCTACTCACCCTCTCCAGTCGCCGTAGAATCAGGTGGGCCTTCCTGAAAGGTAGGATGAGACAGCCATGATTAAAGAAGCCCAGATCAAGAGTTAGGCCTTTGAGGTAGTAAATGTCAACAAACAAATGGTAACTTCTTCTCCCAACCATTTCCTATCTATTCCAGATCGGAGTGTGGTACTTCAAACACTTATTCAAAAATTACCCTAGAACCTATCTTCTTCAATTGTGCAATGTGTTAAAAAATGAAAAAGAGGCATAGCCTTTAACCTAGTATTTTCACTTCTAGGATATGGGAGTCCTAGGAGTTCAAAGGTGACCAGCCTTGGACTCTGATCAAATAGGTATTATTATAATGATTAAAAAGCAACAAGAACAACCAAAAGTTATTGACACCATATGCTAGACACTGGGTATGCACTTTACATATATTTTAAATTTTTTATTTAGCCTTTATAACTATCCTGAATGTATTGTCTACCCCCTTTTAATGGGTGAGGAGCTCAAGCAAGGCTCAGAATAATGACATTACTTGACTAAGGCAAACATCAAGTCGGCCACTGGAGTTGGGAAGAATCTAAATCTAGGCCTGACCACCCACAGTCCCTTTCTAACTGTCTGTGTTCTCACTTCATGAACTCTTTCACACTCTTTTCTCCAAGTCTGGAAACTTTGAAATCTTGCCCTTTGTGATTCCCTTTCATCAAATATATATATATGTCCCCAAATCAGAACTTTTCTGTGTCTCATTTTTTCCCACCTTTAAAAAAGTTATGATAGTCTTATTCTCAAGTTAAGTATGAGAAATGCCTAATGCCTGGTATAAAGCTCAGAGTAAGCTTCCAATAAATGATAGCTACTCTTATAAAGGATTGCTGGAATGCGCCCTCAGGGTCAAGGTTACGCTGAAGACTAGCCTTACCAAGAATCATTCCGTACTATGGAGGATGTCATTAAGAACTTATCTAGAGCTCTATATCCAGCACGAGAGAGGGGAGCTGGGAGAGATCTGATGGCTGCACAGACAAATAAATCCAGGAAGGATTGTTGCAATCACCTAGTCCAGGGTTTTTCATAGGTGGCAGTATCGACATTCTGGGCTGTATATTTTTTTGTTGTGGGAACAATCCTATAGGGCATTTAGCAGCATCCCAGGGCCCCACCTATCGCCAGTAGCACCCTTGCCCTGGTCGTGAAGTGTGAAAATTCTTTAGACATTGAAGAATTTTCAATAGCACCCTTGCCCCAGTGAAACTGTCTTTAGACATTGCCAAATATCTTCTGGGGGCAAAATCACCCAAGTTGAGAACCACTGACCTAGTCTGATCCACTTTCATTAAAAATGTGAAAACTGAGGCTTAGAGAAGGAACAGAATGTCTTTATCCCAGGTCACATTACAAGTCAGCTTCAGTGTCAAGGTGTCTGTCTCCATGTGGAAACCACTTTTCTCTACATTCCAGCATCTTCAAGATGCCAGGCACCCTGGGAGGCTACATGAGAGGTTCTCTCTCCTGCTGTCCTCTCCATGCCCCTCTGATGCCACAGGAGGGAAGGAGTTTTACAACAACAGACCCCACAAATGGGAGACTGTGTTAGGCACCTGCATAGCAGCTGAAAAAGGACCGAGCTTATGTGTATACATTTTGTGGGCACAATTTATGAGGTGCCTTTCAAAAAGTCCTCTTTGTATAGTTCACCACTTGGGTGGAATATTTCCTGAGGTGCCAAGAATTCATCACTTCATAACCACACTCTATCCACAGCCCTCTTTCTCCTTGGGCAAGTGCCCCCGCCAAGAGGAGCCTGAGGAGTTTCTTTTCCATTCCTTCTCATTTGAGTTCTGGCTTCATTCTTTAATAATTCTGTGTCCTGGGGACATTTACTTAACATCTCTAAATCTGTTTCTTCATTTGAAAAATGAGGCTGTTGTGAAGTTGAAGGAGATAAAGTCATTTCTTGCTGATTTGCTGAGCATTTATTATGTGGCAGAACTTCTGGTAGAAAAGATGGACAAATGGAGATGACAATATGAGTGACAAAAGCAATTATAAAAGAAGTCACGAGGGCTGTGTGAAGACAGAGGAAGGTACTTAAGTAGGATCAAGGATGTCCAAGAAGGCTTCCTATTATAGGAGTAGGGAAACATGTGTTGAGCCTCCTAAATGAATAGGAGTTAGATAAAGAAGAGGAAAAGGTGGCTGGGCACGGTGGCTCACGCCTGTAATCCCAGCACTTTAGGAGGCCAAGGCGGGTGGATCACAAAGTCAGAAGTTCAACAGCAGCCTGGCCAACATAGTGAAACCCTGTCTTTACTAAAAATGCAAAATTTAGCTGGGCGTGGTGGTGGGTACCTGTAATCCCAGCTACTCAGGAGGCTGAGGCAGGAGAATCATTTGAAACCGTAAGGTGGAGGTTACAGTGAACCAAGATCGCGCCACTGCACTCCAGCCTGGACAACAAGAGCAAAACTCCACCTCAAAAAACAACAACAAAAAAAGTAAAGGTAAAAGCATAGAGACAAGAGATGCATAGATGTTCTGAGAATTTATGGCTGCAATACAGTGTACAAGTGGGGACACAGTGAAAACTGGAAGGAGCCATAGCCAGCCTGTTGGAGCCTAGGAGCTAGGGCAGTGGTTGTATGGAGTAATGATACAACCACAGGCTCCAGAACACCGACTACTCAGGTTCAAATCCCAGCTCAGCCACTCACTCTGTGTGATACTGAGTGAAGTGCTTTACCACTTGTCCCTCAGTTTTCTTACCTTACCCACAAAATGAAATAATAACTGTATCTACCACAAAGTGTTACTTTTTAAATAAAAAATTAACAAACACATAATAAACTGTCAATAAATGTTATCTATGATTATTGTCTTGAGAGTAAGTGGGAGAGTTATTGAAAGATTTCAAGAAGCAAAGTAACAGGTTTGGAGCTGAACTGTTTAAAAATATTTCTGGTTGTTTGAGGAGAACTGACTGGAAGGAGGTAAAACACAGAATTAAACCAAGTGGAGGTCAGGAGCAGTGGCTCACACCTGTAATCCCAGAACTTTGGGAGGCTGAGATGGGTGGATCACCTGAGATCAGGAGTTTGAGACCAGCCTGGCCAACATGGTGAAATGCTGTGTCTACTAAAAATACAAAAATTAGCCAGGCCTTGAGGTGTATGCCTGTAATCCCAGCTACTTGAGAGGCTGAAGCTGGAGAATTGCTTGAACCCAGGAAGTGGAGGTTGCAGTGAGCCAAGATCGTGCCATTGCACTCCAGCCTGGGCAACAATAGCGAAACTCTATCTGAAAAAAAAAAAAAAAAAAAGTAACCAAGTGGAGTGCACACTCAGGTGTTAACTGTTTCCCACTGTTGTACTTACAGGTGTTGGTTTGATTTTTCTCTATACTGGTAAAAAGCTTCTTATTCTTGGTTTGCTCATTTATACAAAGGGAACAGCAGATGGCTCACCTCATAAAGTTATAGTAAGGGTTAAGTCAGTACATGTCAAACTCTTAGAAAATTACTTGGCACAAAGTAAGCACCTGATGCATGCTAGAAAGTACCATCACCATTATCATTACTACCACCACCATCACTCTCATTGTCATCATCATTATTACATCATTAGATGTATTTTGTGTACCGGGCACTGGGACAGATATGAACTAGTTTAAGCCTTGGGTATCTTTATAAGTCAGTGACAAGAGACAGGCAGACAGAAATATTAACAGCCTCTAATTCAGGGGCAGAGCACTGGGTTGAGGAACACTACGCATGCTGTTCTGGGAATATAAAAGATGGACACCAATCATCAGTTTGGAGACTCAGAGTAGTCTCTCAAGAGGACGCCACACCTGAGCTAGTTCTTCAATAATGAAACAGCATTTTCAGGTAGATGAGAAGGCAGAGGAAATAGCCCATCCCAAGTTAGACAAGTTGTTTGAAATAACCAGTGCAAAGAATAGGTGGGAGACCAGTGAGCTTGGCAGGGATCAGACCAGGCAGACTCTTCCAAGCCATGATGTAGTATTTGGATTTTATTCTGGGCAATGGAGAGACATTTTCTGATAGTCACAGAAGTAAGCGATAAATATAAATACAAAATGAAGTTGGAAAAGACAATTCTTCCAACATGCCCAAATGCCCTTCTTCCAAAGGAACAGACAAAGCCTCCTTTTGCTTGGATTAGGAAAACATATTTGGAGTGAGAAAATGATTTTGCCTTTAAGGAACACCTTGAGTTAGTAACAAAGGCAAAGCTAGAACCAGGGTTCCTGATTCCAGAGTCAAGATGAAGTGTTGGCTCTAGAATCTCAGATTTAAATCCCAGCTCTATAACTTACAGCTATGTGGTTCATGAGCAAATTCTTCAATGTCACTAACTCTTAGTTGTAGCATCCATAAAATGAGAATAACGGTTTTGTTGGGAGGATGAGATAATATGGACAATTTGCTTAGCTCTAAGTAAATGTCAGCAATGAGTCAAAGCAGAATATTATCGTGAAAAGGACATAGGCTTTAGAGCCCATAAGGGCAAGTCACTTCACCTCCCTAAGCCTCAGTTTTCTCCTGTGTAAATGAAAACAAAAATATTTATTTTGTAGGGCTGTTGTTAGATTGAAATGAAATGATGGCTACAACCAACCAACACAAGACTTTGTACATAACAGGCACTGAACCAATGTTTGCATTTAGAAAACAAACAAGAATTCAGAAAGTGAAGCCATGGAGAGAAGGGTTGGAGGTGCTCGAAGGCTGGGGAGGAGAAGGAAGACTCGGAGTGAGAGAGACCAAAGACAAAAATGCTGGCTAATAAATTGTAGGCAATGGAGATCCATAAATCAAAAGGCAAAGCATGCTTCAAGCTTTCCCTGGAGGGGAAATCATAGGTCAGAGTGACCACTTTTCTCAAATACCAGAAATGAAATCTTCCTCATTGGAGGTAGGACTCAGACCCACTGGGATAGGAAGCAAGAGGTGAGGGAGGGCCACCACATACTAATTTATTGTTTTATCAGCAGGCGAGACTGAGACAGGAATCGCTTGTGAAAGAGTCAGGGGCTGGACCCAGATGCCACTTTTCCGGGACTGTAGAACCATTCTATTCCCAGCACCATTTCCCAATCAGCTGTTGACTGACTTATCAGACAGGACAGAGACCCAATTTCTAAGGGGACCCTGAAATGGAGAAAAATAAGACAGGCAGGAAGAAAACATTCCCATTCGCCTCCCTCCCTCCTCCCTGCCTTACGGATTTGAGCTTAAGCGTCTCTGTGTTAGCTGACACAAAGCTTAATGAGAACTGAGGACATGATGTGGTTGCAAAAAAATGGGAACATAACCTTCAGAAGTGGAGAGGGCAGAGGTTAAGGGAAGTAACGGCTTCATTCATGGTGTCCTCGTCAGGCTCCATCTGGAGAACCCCCGACACTTCTGGTAAGAGGGACACATGTAAACTGCAGCCAGATCATGATGCTGAGGGGTGTCTCAAAAGCAAGCCTGCTGAGCTGAAAGCAGGAATGGAGAGTGCCCATGGAAGAGAAGATTTAGGCCATTAGTTACATTGTTGTAGCAACAAAAGACAAGTGGGCAACAATCTGAGGGTCAGAGATGATAATGACTACAATTTATTGAGCACCCACTATGTGCCAGAAACTGTACCTATGCAACATTATTTTACATCTAATCCTCAACCCAATTTTAGAGTCTACAGGTGATAAAAATGAGCTTCAAGTCAGTCATTGATTTGACCAGGGTGACAGGAGGATAGGGCGGGGTTTCAATCCTCTGCTGTAAGGCACCAAAGCATTATGACACAGCCACCCTAAAATTATCAGAAGACACATTTGGCTCAAAATAATAAAAAATGTAAAGCTAAAGTCCTCTAAATTTAGAATGGGTTATTCTATGTGGCAGCGGATTCCTCATCACTGGAGGTGATTAAATCAAGTATGTTTTAGAAAGGGGTGTACTGCAGTGGGAGTCATAGCAGGTGTTTGTCATTGTTGTTTATTTGTTTTTAATCTAAAAGGCATGAGAGCCTTGATTCACAGAGAAATATCATCTGATGACCACTCACTTCACAACAAAATTTGCTGTGACACAATTGTCAAGCACTGAATTCCTGAGATGAGAGGACCACTTTTGCTGAGGTTCTATTCGTGACTCAAAGTCACACTGAAATTTCATCTTCAGGAAGTCTTCCAGATATTCCCAGCTATCATAAGTCATGTTTTCCCATTTGCTGCTGAAGCATTTTATTTATCTGTGGATATCCATATCACATTTTTTCTTAGTTGTGCACATATCTTGGGATGTAATGTGGTTTTACAGGACACCAGTTGAATATCAGAAGACAATATTCTAAATTCGGACTCCAACAC